>NC_142129.1:14457500-14780000 GCF_024610735.1 Ursus americanus | reverse complement strand
GGGGCGCCTGGGTGGCACAGCGGTTAAGCGTCTGCCTTCGGCTCAGGGCGTGATCCCGGCGTTGTGGGATCGAGCCCCACATCGGGCTCCTCCGCTGTGAGCCTGCTTCTTACTCTCCCACTCCCCCTGCTTGTGTTCCCTCTCTTGCTGGCTGTCTCTCTCTGTCGAATGAATAAATAAAATCTTTAAAAAAAAAAAAAAAATTAAATAGCATACAGCTCCACTTGTAACAAAAATAAAAATATTTAAAACTAAATTTGGTTTTCTAAAAATAACTTTGTGGAATGTATTTGTTACTGGTAAATGAACAGGAGATGTGATTATTTTTTATAAGTAAATCTATCAAAAATTACTTCCTGCCTTGTATTTACTTCCAATCCTAAATACAAGGTTAAAGGATTTGATTAGGTGAAAGAAGATGCTTGAGGGAAAAAAAACATAGAAAATACAAATGAACTCTTAGGGAAGAGGATCAATAGGCAGTCACCTATACATTTGATAAGGCAATAGGGAAGTTTTAGTATGCATTACTTAAAACATGAGTTTCAATTTTAATTAAATTTAAATTACTTAAAACATAAATATTGGTTGGGGGGGCCTCCTGGATGGCTCAGTCAGTTAAGCATCTGATTCTTTTTTTTTTTTTAGTAACTTTTTTATTTATTTGAGAGACAGAGAGTGAGCCAGCTAGAGAGAGAGTACAAGCTGGGGAAGGGGCATAGGGAGAGAGAAAAGCAGACTCCCCACTGAGCAGGGAGCCCCATGCTGGCTTGATCCCAGGACCCTGGGATCATGACCTGAGCCAAAGACAGATGCTTAACTGACTGAGCCACCCAGGAGCCCCAAGCATCCGATTCTTAACCTCAGCTCAGGTGTTGATCTCAGGGTCATGAGTTTAAGCCCCACACTGGGCACTACACTGGGCATGGAGCCTACTTAAACAAACAAAAACCCCTAAATACTAGGTATTTGCCAAATCTTGGCCCTGAACTTTCCTGTCTTCCATGCGTATTAATATATTAATTTTCTTGAAGAAATCATCCATTCCTCTGGCTCTGTAAAATTTTACAAATATGGCAGTGACACCCAGTTTATGGTGATTACCAAACAAAGGAGCATTCGGACTCAGAGAAGCAACTTGTTAGTACGAAGCTAGAATTTGAACCCAACTCTTTGAACCCAGCTCCTTGATGTACCCTCTTTCTACACAGTCATACGGAATAGACATAATAGGACAGAAAAATTAATAGCATGTATATAGATAGTATAAGTAAATAAAACTTGGGTTAGTGAGAAGGATTTCATAGAATTTCCTTTTTATGGAATATTACTCGGCCATCAGAAAGGATGAATACTTACTATTTACATTGATGTGGATGGAACTGGAGGGTACTATGCTGAGCGAAATAAGTCAATCCGAGAAAGACAATTATCATATGGGTTCACTCATATGTGGAATATAAGAAGCCGCGCAGAGGATCATAGGGGAAGGGAGGGAAAACTGAATGGGAAGTCAACAGAGAGGGACAAAAACCATGAGAGACTCTTAACTTTAGGAAACAAACTGAGGGTTGCTGGAGGGGAGGTGGGTGGGGGGATGGGGTAATTGGGTGATGGGCACATGATGTGATGAACACTGGGTGTTATACGCAACTGATGAATCACTGAACACTGCATCTGAAACTAATGATATACTATATGTTGACTAGTTGAGTTTAAATAAAAAAAAGAACTTCCATTTTACTATGCCACCATAAAAATAGAAGGCTTGGAAGTTCATAACTTTGTGAATACACAGTGACCTAGTCTATTACTGAAGATGTCCTACTGGAAGTATGTGAAGAACAAGTACGAGTTTATTTTACCTGTTAATACACATGCTGTATTGAAACACTTTGTCCTTTCCAATCTTTTCCTCAGAGAGACACTTCGAGAAGTGCTCCATTTACTGAGAAGCACAGGTAACACCCAAGTGGAGTACATCATCCGGATCATGAAGAAATGGGCCAAAGAAAACAGAGTGCCTGTCTAAAACAGCTCCAGAGCCCTAGGGAACCAGTCACCACTTTGATGTGAAATTGGAAATCATTTTCCTCAAGATCAATGTAAGATGCAGGGTTCTGTTCTTTGCCATTTCCTTCCTTGCCCTTTGAGCCTCAAGATCAGTGACTGACTTGCTTAGAACTAGCCTCCTGGCTGAACTAAGTGCCATAGTCCGTGCTGTGGCCCCTGTATGATCCGACTAGCAATAAGACTTTGGACTTGTTGGTGCCTTTCTTCCAAAAATACTCAGAGAACTCTTATGTAATTTACTGACTTTAAGGAGAATGGCATAATTTTTTTAAATATTGGCATCCCATGGCATTTTCCCCTCGCTGCAATAACAAATGCCGTTAATGCTCAAGAGTCACCCTCATTCTGTCGTCTTCATCTTAGCCAACTATACATTATCCCATTTTACTGGGGAATTCCATAAAGAATTTTGTAACGCATTTCTGAATTTCAGGAGAGCAGAGGTTATAAATAGTGATATGATTCTAAGAGTGGCAGTAAGATCCTTTATCAAACTCATTCATGGATAATGGACTTTGAGGATTACTCTTGCAGTCATTCTGCTGATAAATAACATATTACAGTGGAGTAACAGGAGTATTAGAGTTTTTTAAAAGGTGAGTACTGTGAAAAAAATCTGTGTGGTATATTTAAAAGTATTCAAGAAATAGTATACAAATTGCATTAGTCACTTCTCTGTTCTATTTTAGGGAACAAAACAGATTAGGGATATTTTTTTTCATATATCATGCTGAATAAACATCAATTTTGAAAGTAGGGCTACAGAGATTATATATATGCAGTGTGGCTATTTATTAATATAATGATAATAAAGCATGAACTGTGCAGAGCCCTTTAAGGAACCTCCTAATGGCTGGACTCTGTCCTAAGTCATATTCCAGCCCCATGTTTCTGAGCTCTTGCAACATAAACCTATTATACAACTGAGCAGTTTTAGACTCACAACTGATTTTTTAGAAAGTAGACATACATGGTTTTCTGTACCAGATTACCTTTGTTTCCACACCCTGTATTTTGTTCCTATGAGTTTAAGGTCCCCAGCGTTACAGGTATACAAAGTGTAGAGCCATCCCTATCTGGCATGAGAACCGAAAAAAAGTCCTAATTCCTTGAAGCATTATAGACAGCTTAGAGAACTCACGGAAGCGCTGGCTCAGTTGTCCAGTATGCCCCCCGCATGTGCTGTGGCCACGGAAGCCGGACAGAACGGAGCCGGGAGCATGGCAGGGGAGTAGCTAAGGAGAGGAGATCAGTGACTGCAGGTAGCCTTTGCCTTCTGGACAGTTGCAAGGGGTTCTTTCAGTTCCTTTTATCTTAGACCCAGATCTAATCAGTTCAGAGCACAAGTCAAAACAAACTGGCCTGAATAACTGAATTTTAGAAAAACAAATTTGTATCATTTTTTCAAACGCCAAAGCTTCTATTTTTCATTAACGTTGTTCCTCCGTTTTCAGTAGTTGGTTCTTACCATCTAAGGTACTCGGTGGATCAGAGCTGGGCAGAACCTGCTCTAATTTTAGAATTATCCTGTGATTCCTATTACGCTCACTTAAAATATTAGGAAACATAGTAGTGGAAAAAGACGGAACACCACAGTGGCTTTTGGCAATGAAATTTGTCTTCCAATTGATTGCTATTATTTTCAAATTTCTTCTACTTGATAAGCTTTTCCATTGATGGTGATTTACTTTTAAATGAGGTTTTGTTGAATTAACAGTCTAGCGTCTCCCTGCCATTTTCCTGTCTTTGGGGAAAAGCAGATACTCCAAACATAGCAATTCCTGGAATTTTAAACTAATTTTTAAAGAGTTTTTAATCTATAGAAGTGAGTCAAAAAAGCGTAGGGACTAGTTGAAGAGGGATACCATCCAGTTCTGTTAGTAAGGATAGCTACTTGTGAACTGTGTTGGCAGGGTCCTAATCGACAATCTTGGGCATGGCAGTTTTTCTTACATGTGATGATACAGGAGAGAAGAGGGTGCAGGCTGAGGAATGTAGCGTCATATGTACAGTTCAGAACATCCATGTACTATTTATAGTTGATAGCAAAGATTACTTGCAAATGGAAAAAATTTATAATTATTTTTCTACTTCAAAGGAATTATTATATTGTACTGTGATATACTCAAATTAAAGTTTATTATTTGGTCTTACTATGTATCCTGTTGAGCGTGGTGAATGCCGGTCCTGGGTATGTCATGTGCCTTCTCCCCTTTCTTGACCCCAGAGTGGAGGGGAAAAAATAAAGTTTGGGGCTCCATAGGTACTCTTTATGAAAGAGGAAAGTAGATATTTTTTATAGAAGCCTTGTCCCCTAAGGCTGTGGTTCCTCCTTGGTCATATTACGTTTGGCTCTTTGCTGAGTCATAGCTCATTTCACAAGTGTTATAGCCAGTGCATAGTACGATACCTCGCACAAGAAAGCTCACTGATACTTGTTCACTGAATAATTAAGCATTTCGTAGCTGGTAGAGCAAGGGACTTGTGAGACCTGACCTCATATAATTCTGATTCCCATCTAATTATTGTTTTATTGTGTGCCAAGCATATCCTAGGAGCTAGGGGTGCAAAGATAGATAATGCTAGTCCTGACCCTTAAGGAACTCAGTCCCACCGGAGTATATACAACTTAACATGATAGTGTATGATTGTAGATGGCAGTAGGAACAAAGTGTTTTTTTTTGTTTTTTTTTGTTTTTTTTTTTTTAATTTATTTGACAGAGATAGAGACAGCCAGCGAGAGAGGGAACACAAGCAGGGGGAGTGGGAGAGGAAGAAGCAGGCTCATACCAGAAGAGCCTGATGTGGGGTTCGATCCCAGATCGCCGGGATCACGCCCTGAGCCGAAGGCAGAAGCTTAACCGCTGTGCCACCCAGGCGCCCCGGAACAAAGTGTTGAGAGAAAATAAGGCAATGGGTTGGGGCACCTGGGTGGGGCAGTCAGTTAAGAGTCCAACTCTTGATTTCCGCTCAGTTCGTGATCTTGGGGTGGTGGGATCGAGCCCCACATCTGGCTCCGCAGTCAGTGCGGAGTCTGTCCCTCTCCCTCTGCTGTTCATGCTCGCTTTCGCCCTCTAAAGTAAATAAATTAAATCTTTTTTAAAAAGTAAGGCAATGGGAATGTTTGTGCCCCTTGTAAATCGACACCTCCTGCCTCACTGGGGAGCAGCCATCAGAATGGATCCTGAAACCCTGCAACTAGCAGGATGCCCCGGCTTCCAGCATGTGTGCAGCGTGTGTGACGTGCATCCAGGCACGTGGAAGCCAAGGACTGCTTCCCTCCGTTAAGGCTCGGTACACTTGGATCTTGGAAAGCAAGTGGGCATTACCAGATGACACTAGTTATATCCACTTTCTAATGGCAAAAATGAATTAGTGATTTACTACTTCCTCTATTTGGGATTCTCTGAATCTGATTTAGATAAATGGTCATCTCTGCTTCTTCATCCTATAAAATACTTCTGAGGTTTATAGGTATTTGATGATAATGTTCAAACAGTATCCTGCCTGTTTAGAGATGACTGTCAGAGAAGCAGCCCTGGAGACCGGATGATGTGCCCATACCCCGAACTCCGGACTGCAGGGCTAAGCGAGGAACCTAAGACAGCACACATTCACCAGATGAATACAACCAGCCGATGCGTGTGTATTGATGTGCAGTATACGGTCTAATTTATACTTTGTGTCGCATCAAAACCCTTCCTTCTTAAAATCTAGATGCCATATACAACAAGGGAGGGACCACCTTGGTGGCTGGGGCAAAAGGGAGGAAAGAAGCAGATGCAGCATGGCCCCCACTCAGGCTGCCCCCCTCAGGCGACACACTTTACAGACCATGTATGGAGTGAGAACACTGCTAGGTGAACCTAAACTGTGCCTAAACTGTGGATACATCTTATCTAATTTTATTCATCATAGTTTTTGTATATCCATTTAGATATCCATGTATTTATTTGGTCAGTTATTTACATCCCACTGTGTTCCAGAAAAGATTTGAGATAAATTACCAAAATACATGTTACAAAATATAAATAGAAGGCATTTAAGGGTGAAAGAAGCCAAGAGTAAAGTTCATACACAAAAGTACATACCAGAATTACTAAAGATGGGCCAGAAGTTAATCTTTAGGCTTCTTACCAACTAAAGCAAAGGGCAAAATATAACCAGATAAAAAATTCACAGTCTACCTATGTGAATGAACTCCCTCATGGGAAGAAAAAATTGGATTTTCAGTGATCTCTGATTGTTTATGGGATTCTAATTAGGTTCTCTGCACTACAACTGAGACATAACTACATGCTTCACAAAAATTTCAAGGGAGTCTTATTGCTTCCCTAAACATGTACAGGTCATTCCTACTATGTACAATTAAATAATTACACTTGCCCTTCTATTTTTAATTTCCTCTAGAAACATAATTACACTCTCCTTTGCCAGTTTTTTGACCAAGGAGTAGTTACTAATGTGGTGGAGCTGAGACATATTATTCAAGTGTTTAAAATTGTAAGTGGGGCTGCCTGGCTGGCTCAGTTGGTAGAACAGGCAACTCTTGATCTCAGGGTCGTGAGTTCAAGCCCCACGTTGGGTGTGGAACCTACTCAAAATTTTAAAAAAAGAAAAGAAATTACAAGTGTATGTTGGGATGAAAATGTGGGTACTGTAAAAGCAGTGAAACGAAGGGATAGTGTAGTTGATGCATTTACTGAGGAGATTCAATAAGAAATTTAGGGAAATTTGTTTTCTCTCTTGTCATGGAAGTAGCTACATAATATTCTCAATTTTGCCTCTTGGACTACAAAGCCTAAAATATTTACAATCTGGACCTTTACAGAAAAGGTTTGTTGAGCCCTGCTCTAGAATATTGCCTTATCAGCCTCAAGTGAAACTTTCTGCGATGGAACATTTAAAAAGACCGATTGTTGGGACATGACTGAGCTTCCACACTGCATGAGTCCACTTACATGAGGTATCTAAAGCTGTCAAATTCACAGAAGCAAAAGGTAGAACGGTGCTTACCAGGGACTGGAAAATAGCAGTGGTTTAAGGGGTATAGTTTGAGTCCCCCAAGATGCAAAAGTTCTAGAGATCTGTTTAACAACAATGTGAAGATACTTCACACGACTTAAAAAATGATTAAGATGCTAAGTTTTTATGTTATGGGTTTTTTTTTTATCACAGTAAAAAAGTAAAGTCCTGTAAAAAGCTAGGCCCTACCAACACTAGTGAGAAGAAAGCTGGAGGGGCTGTCTGAAGAGGCAGACAAAGAAGACTTCAGAGAGAAGAGCCCAAGAAACCACCTGAATCGTTCACCTCGTTTTCCAAGTATCAATGTTACTCCCAATATCCCCAGCTCTTTGAACAACCGTTCTTGCCAAAGGCTAATTTATTTTCTTTGGATAGTTTTATCAGCTGCTGCAAGCCAACAGAATTTAATTAACTCACCATTAGTAAACGGCTCTCCTTGCTTGTTTAACAAAGGAACTACTCAGAAATGTACTTTGGTTGAAGCCTCGTTCTCATTTATTCTTGTGAAGCAATTCTGTGATGAAATATCGTTTTAAATTTTCTAATTTTTTGGACCAGTGTTTTCCCGTGATTTGGGATGGTTGTAATGACTGCTTTGTCTGGTCGCGTGGCCTATATTGCCTTCCCTCCCCACTCCCACAGTGTCATTACATAGTAAGCATAATGTGTTGCCACCTAATTTGACACAAAATAATTCACACTCCACTGTGCCTTAAAGGCTCTAATACCACAGGATGAGGACCCATTACTGGAATTTCTCTAATTATGAAGTGTGTGGGTCCTAAATATACATTAAAATAAGGGAAAATGACCACTAGATGGGTCTGTGGTCTTTGGCCAGGACTGTATTTATTATCTGGTGCCTGCACTCCAGCAGTGGGGTCATGGCACATTCTAGGACCCTGAGTCTCATAGTCCTCAAAAGAGCTGGGTATTCCTTAGTGTCCTGTCACCTGAGTAAATGGCCATAGGTCCTTTTTGGGAAAGGATTGGGGAAATCATGAAATATATATAATATATATGTGATATATATAATATATATATATATGAACTTATATAGTCCTATGAGTTTTGGCAAATTTATACTGTTACGTAACAAGCACCAGATAGATAGATGATTTGGTTTTGTACAATAAAGTTTTTTTTTTTAAGATTTATTTATTTGACAGAGATAGAGACAGCCAGCGAGAGAGGGAACACAAGCAGGGGGAGTGGGAGAGGAAGAAGCAGGCTCATAGCGGACGAGCCTGATGTGGGGCTCGATCCCATAACGCCGGGATCACGCCCTGAGCCGAAGGCAGACGCTTAACCGCTGTGCCACCCAGGTGCCCCTAATAAAGTTATTTTTAATAAAGCATCCCAGGTTAAAATTTATGCTCACTCTCTATGGTCACAACCACCATTCAGAGACTGGGGTTTGACCTGGGCATCTGTCCAGGGTGGCAGAGGAACTAAAAAGGAAAATTAAAGTGAGCATTGATGACAAAGAACTAAAGCTTCTGGGGCAGGGAGGGGAGGTAGACACAAGTTGCAAACAGTCAAAAATCCAATCGATAAAAAAAGAAAAATCTGATCCATAAATGGCATTGGACTTCTCAGCAGCAACTCTGAAAGCTATAAAAAACAATGCTGCAGTGCCTTAAGAATTCAGAGGAAAAATTATTTCCAACTAGAAATTGTAATTCAAATACGTAGTAGAACAGATAGCTTTTCAGACATGTACATCTAACATAAAGTTATCTCCCGAATCATGTGCTAGACCAAGAACACGGGGGGAAAAAACTAAGGAAACAAGAAGACATAGTGTATAAGAAGTGAGCACTCCAGGTTAAGAGCTGGTGAAAGGAATGCCCAGGATAACGACAGGGACGTACTTCAAGACACTGTGCAACAGTCCCAGAGATCAACCAATACAGACCAGAGCAGGTCAGAGGCTCCAGGAGAGATTCATTCAAGATTAAATAGAATACCTCATTTATTACCATACTGCGAAGGGACCTTGGAGATAAGCTCCATAGAAAACGAAGGAAATGAGACAATCATTACTAAAATGTGCAGGGAAGGAAAAGTAATCATAACGTACTGGGTCATGCTGTAAAAAAGCGTTTATGGGTCATAAAACTATAAGCACTGAGGGGCGCCTGGGTGGCACAGCGGTTAAGCGTCTGCCTTCGGCTCAGGGCGTGATCCCTGCATTATGGGATCGAGCCCCACATCAGGCTCCTCCGCTATGAGTCTGCTTCTTCCTCTCCCACTTCCCCTGCTTGTGTTCCCTCTCTCGCTGGCTGTCTCTATCTCTGTCGAATAAATAAATAAAATCTTAAAAAAAAAACAACAACTATAAGCACTGAACACCGATTCAACCAAACATTGATCCAACAGTATTACGAGGAAGGGGGATAGAAAGTGACCATGTATGAGGCTGTGTGTGACAAAAAGCTGTCTTCAGATCTCATTGCACAAAGATAAATGAAAAAAAAAAAGGTCTACAATTTAGTTCTAATAAACAGAGGAAGCCGAGCAAACCAAAGAATCGTAGAGACGAGCCATGTTTGCAGGAAGCACTCTGCCCTGTAGCAGAGAAGACATCATTGTGAACAGCTCCACAGCTGCTCATCAAGGAGGTGGAGAAGAGTAAATTCAAGGCTTCGAGTCATAAGCTTAATACCTGCCAGGTGGGCACATGGCCCTGGGGTCCCCGGATATGCATATTCACCAAAACAGCGGGTCCAGGAAAACGCGTCTTCCTCAAAGAGGAGCAACTCAAACGAACAAATGGACAATGCAGCTAAGAGTCTACAGAAAATTAACACAACAGAAAAGGAAGGAAGGAAGTCAAAGGGTGAACAAAAAAAAATCACCAGAAAATTGGTGATATGTACATGAAAGCTGTAACTACATACTTTGACAGAAAGGTAGGAAATAGTAGTAATTCCCTGGTATTTCATCTTTAAGGCATCATTAAAGTAATAAATAGTATATAAGGGTACTTTACAATTCCAAATTAAACATAAAGTATAAGAAAAAGAAACTACTGGGGTACCTGGCTGGCTCAGTGGTTAGAGCGTGTGACTCTTGATCTCAGGGTTGTGAGTTCGAGCTCCATGTTGGGTGTGGTGATTACTTAAAAATAAAATCTTAAAAAAAAAAAAAGGAGAAAACACTAAATTTCATCACTGGTCACAGTATGGAATTATAGACGATGTCAAAAAGAAATTAAGGATTAAGCATATTATAAAATGATCTTATTAGAACAAAAATACAAATCTTCCAAATTATCAGAAGTGACATACACTAAACAGAGCAAAAAGTCAGTTGAAGGGGGATTTTTAAAGAGGTTTAAACGAGAAAACATGACATAAAATAATATGTCAGATCTATGCTCAAACATACCTCTCATGTCGAAAATGCTAATGAGCTCCACTCACCTATTACAAGAAAAAGATTGGCAGATTAGATCACAAAGCAAAACCTAACTGCTGTTTACATATAAATGTTGATAATAAAAAGATGGGCAATAGTATAATTGGGCAAATGCAAATAAAAGAGAGCAGGTGTCACAACCAAACAGGGTTGAATCCAGGTCAAAATCATTAAGCAAGTCAAAGAAACACACAAACACACTTTGAATGATAAAAGGTCCATTTCTCAGAAGATATAACAGTTATGAATATGCAATGAAAGAAAGAGAGCATCAAAAAACAAAAATGAGGGGCTCCTGGGTGGCTTAAGTCAGTTAAGCCTCTGATTCTTGGTTTCAGCTCAGGTCACGATCTCAGGTTCCTCATTTGAGCTGCACATCTGGTTCCCTGCTCAGCAGGGAGTCTGCTTGTCTCCCTCCACCTCTACTCCTCCTCTCGTACTCATGTGTGTGCGCTCTCTCTCTCTCTCTCTCTCTCTCTTAAATAAATAAATAAATCTTTAAACAAACAAAAATGATAAGAGCTACAAGGACAGTAGTAGTAAAAAATTCCAGTTCACAACAGTTGAAATGAAAAAAATGTAAGGAAAAGCATATAGGTAACTTAAGTATCACAACTAATAAGGAACATTGTTAACACAGCTTATGCCTTGAAAACAGAACAACTTCCTTTTCAGGGAACCATAGAACATTCAGTAAAGCTGACTGTGAATTAGGCCACAAAGCAGATAACATCAATCAGTTATGCAAGTGTTTACTATGCTCCAGCCACCTGTCAAAACACGTCACATGTATTAACTCACTGAATCCCAACAACTTTAAACAGTATGTATATTATCATTCGCATTTTGCAAACTAAGGCATGGAATGCTGAAGTTGTTTGCACCAAAGTCAGGAGTTAACTTAGTAAGCAGGCATCTCGAAAATAGAACGAATAAGGAGGTTTTAAATCACAATGTCTAAGTCGAAGTTACCCACAAAATTAAGAACCCTGCCACCTAAACATCAAAAAGGAAAAGAAAAAACAATTTAACCAACCAACTGGAAAAAAAATAATAAATGAACAAATAGCAAATAAAAATCTAGACAAAAACCCTCTCTTAATTTTGGGGTAAAAGAGAATATCCAAACTGTTTTCAAACTGGATTGGCGATAAAGCTCAGAGAAAAGGTGAAGGTCTTGAATCCTTATTATTAATAAAATTAAGCATCTTATCAAGAAGTAGGGGCGCCTGGTGGCTCAGTCGGTTAAGCATCAGACTCTTGGTTTTGGCTCAGGTCATGATACTGGAGTCCCAGGATGAAGCCCCATGCCAGGCTTTTCTGCCACTCCCTCTGCTCCTTCTCCCTTCCCCCACATCTATCCCCCCACTCCCCGCCCCCAGCTCATCCACTCATGCTTGTGCTGTCTCTTTTTCAAATAAATAAATCTTTTTTAAAAAAGAAAAAAACCCTCATACATTGCTAGTGGAATATACACTGATACTTCCTTTGGAGGGCAATTTATCAAATTCAAAATGCACATATTCTCTGAATCAGCAGTTGAGTCAGGTTGAGCACATTACATTTGCTGAAGAGTTGTTTCAATTTCCTTTCCTGTGAGCTAACTGTTCATATCTTTCCACTTTTCTATTAAGTTATTATTGTTGTTTCTCCTTGATCTGTAGGAGTTCTTTATAGAGCAGAGAAATTCACCCTTTGTGAAATATGTTGCAAAATTGTTTCCATTTTTGTCATTTGATTTTGATTAGTGCTGTTTTTCTGTCCTGCAGCAATTTGTTTTAAATGTTCGAAATTATCAGTTGTACTTGGAAAGGCTTTCCCTAGTGTGAGATTATTTTTCTCAGTCTCAGCTGATTTCTTCAAAAGTGTTTATGATTTCATTTTTTACATTTAAAACTTTGATTCACTAGAAATGTATCCTTTTGTAAGGTGGGAGATACAATTTTATTCTCGTGTGGATGGCTACCCAGTTGTCTTAAACTATTTATTGAATAACCCATTCTTCCCTCACTGATTTGAAATTATTGTATATTCAACAAGAGAGAGACAGGAAATGGAAAATGCACAAGTGGAAAAGTGGAAAATGATTATAAACAGGCAATTTACAAAAGAGGAAATTAAAAAAACAGGTATATGAAGTGATGCTCAACTCCCTTAGTCATGAGAGAAATGCAAATTAGAATAATAATGACTGTTGGGACGCCCGGGTGGCTCAGTCGATTGAGGGGCCAACTCTTGATTTTGGCTCAGGTCATGATCTCAGGGTCAGGATATCGAGCCCTTCGAGTTGGGCTCTGTGCTCAACAGGGAGTCTGCTTGAGATTCTCTCTCTCTCCCTCTGCCCTCCCCCCTGTTCTTTCTCTCAAATAAATAAATCTTCTTTAAAAAGTTATAAACTGATCTATTATTACACACAGGTAACATGGGTGGATCTTAAAAACACGGTGTTGAGTGAAAAAGAAACAGAATGAGATATATAATAATAAATTTACTATTAAAAATATAAGTGTATAAAACCACATATTTACAAAGTCACATAGAAACAAAAAGTTAAACTTTACAATTTCTGTCATTGGAGATAAGGAATGATAATAAGATGAAATTTCAGAGAGGGGCAGGAGAGAGAGAGCTTGAGAAGGGTCATCAATGATGGTCACGTGCCACAAACCAACTATGATTAATTCAGCCTTCTTTGCCTGAATTGAAAACCAAACCAAACCAAACCAAACTCAAGGTTACCAATAATCTCCATTTTGCCAAGTGCAGGGATCATCTTCCTGTCCTCATCTTACTAGACTTGGTAGCATCCAACAGGCAGTTGACAAGCCACTTTCTTGAAATGCTTTTCTTCTAACATCATGTTACTCTTCTACTTAAAATGTTCCGATAGCTCTGGTTTCAATTATAATAAAATCCCAACTCCTTACACCATTCCGTGTAAGCTGACTCCTATCTCCCTCTCAGATTTGTCTCTTCTCTCCCCAGCTTGTTCACCGTGCTCTAGCCACTCTGACCTTGCTTCTAACTCACCAAGTTTGCTCCCTTTGCAGACTTTGCACTTGCTTTTCTTCCTCTGTTATATTCTTCCTTTAGATCTTCCCAGAACATTCTGGTCTTGACTCAAATGTGTCTTCCTCTGACAGGACTTCCAGAAGAAGGATCAACATAACATTGAACTGTGGTCCATTCTACCTTCTTATGTTGATTGTCACTGCTATTGCCAATTAAGCTTGTTCCTATTGTTCAACTCCAAAAGGCAGCCATCTTATCGTATTCATTTTGGAGAAGATGGGAAACAAAAATCTGGGGACAACCCTGCTGCTCCTCCTCTAAGATAAAACACTAAAGGAGAAGCACTAAACAATGGGGTTGGTTTGCCCCTTTTCTCTAAGTATATGTCTCCACAGATGCAAGGTTACCACACCCTGGATTGAACATTAATCTTCAACACAAGATTTGAGAGAATGTGGGGTGCCTGGGTGGCTCAGTCGTTAAGCACCTGCCTTCGGCTCAGGGCGTGATCCCGGCGTTCTGGCATCGAGCCCCACATCAGGCTCCTCTGCTGGGAGCCTGCTTCTTCCTCTCCCACTCCCCTGCTTGTGTTCCTTCTCTCGCTGGCTGTCTCTCTCTGTCAAATAAATAAATAAAATCTTAAAAAAAAAATTTGAGAGTTTGTAAAATTATCATATTGCCGTGCTGAAGATGTGTAGATAGTTAATTGTTAATGAAAAGGGTATGAGTAGCTTGATCTCACAGGATTATTTTATTGTTGTTCTATATTTTATACCAAAAAAACCCAAAATGCCTGATCTTATAGCATTACAATTAGAAAACGTGAATGTCTTACATAATCTAAGATTTTAGGCAAAGATACTCTGACTTTGCATTCAAAAGGAATTGACTTTGACCTCTTTGCATCATCCTCAAAGGCCCTTACTACTGAACAAGAGTATTTAGGATTTCCCAAATTCTCAAGGAAATGCACAGATAGACGTGCTCTGCCCCTAAAAAATTCTAAAAGCACCCAAATTAATTTTTCCTCACCTATTCAGTCTCTAACTGCTAAGGTGGCTATCCATTTCAAACTGGTGACTGCAACCAGTTAGAAGACTATGAGGTCAATTTTAAAGGTCAAAGCAGCATTAGAAAAAAGAAATGAAATAGGCTACAACAGAATTTAATTGGATTGAAAGTATCAGGGCACCTCACTAATCCTTATTCAAGGCTAGAGTCCAGGAGGGAGAGCTGATTTATGAACAGTTATCTCACTGGAATTCCTGGGTTGATTTGTTGGACAGATAACATTGTACAGTCTAATTTTATTTATCACAACTACCTGTGATTTGTGAAATGGTGTACAGGGGAATTTTATTTGCTGATAGAAAATCCAGACTTTTCAATTGAGTTCCAGTGAAGAACTTAAAGTATATTTTCGGGGAAAGGTTTGTCATCATGGATGTTTTATGTGTGCGCTATATATATATATATGGCGTGTGTGTGTGTGTACTATTTATTAATCAGACCAGTATAAATTGTTCTCAAAGAAGGTGCTTTATTATTAGATGAAAAAGAAATAAAGTGAAAATACAGGAGCTGTGTTCAGGCATAGCTGCTATATTTGGAAGTGCAGTGAAAATACTGAGAAAAAAATGTTCCTCTAATAATCAGAGAACAGACTTTACATTTCACTCAAAGAAGAGAAAGATAATGCATTTCTGGCAAAAGAAAGATTAATATCTTCAAAATTAAAGGACATTTGAAGACATAGCATATAAGTCCCTAAAATATGTTCTTAAAAGGGCGTAAAGTTATTGGCACAATTTCTCAGTTGCTTCACAAATATTAATGAGAAAGACAATCTTTGTGTTTAGTTGTGGCAGAAGAGAAGGTTCACGCTAAGTGCTAAGAAACTGCTTCCTTTTGGGGCGCCTGGGTGGCACAGCGGTTAAGCATCTGCCTTTGGCTCAGGGTGTGATCCCGGTGTTATGGGATCGAGCCCCACATCAGGCTCCTCCGCTATGAGCCTGCTTCTTCCTCTCCCACTCCCCCTGCTTGTGTTCCTTCTCTCGCTGGCTGTCTCTATCTCTGTCGAATAAATAAATAAAATCTTAAAAAAAAAAAAAAAGAAACTGCTTCCTTCAATATGTTGGTGCATATGTTTTTGGTGTCAAAGAGGCTGATAAATTCAAAGCTATACTTCCTGGCAATAACACAACATCAACTCAATTACCATAGAACGTTGAGAAGAATCAATGATTACTCTGCAGTTATATTCCAACTTGATGAGAGTACTAATACTGCGAGTTGTTTAATACTTTCATGTCAGATATGTGTAGCAAGACAATTTTATAGAGGAGTTATTGTCTGTATGGAGAAAAATATATTCACAATCAGAAAACAGCATGTAAATCAATAAAAAACCTTTATACAGTTTATAATGGATAAAATATGTTATCTATTATATTAATGGATAATAATATTATGTATAAAAAACTTTATACAATTTATAATAGAATTACAAGTGATGGGACAACAAATACAATCGTAAAACTGTAGAGATACAAAAAATTATTGAAAACTTAAAAACAAGATAATTTGAAATATTAAATGAAAATAATTGTATATAAGATTCATTTGGCTTTCAAAACTTAAATAATTGAATTAAAGTTGATGTTCTCTGAAGAGAATAAATTATTGTGGCTTAGTACCTCATTTACACAGAAAAATGATTGCTACACATGAAATTTACCATTATGTTGGATTAAGATTAAAGAAATTATTGCTAAGAAGAAAGTGGATTCATGTTACTATCCACAATGCCTATGTATGTGAACTAGGATTTTCAATTTGACCTGTTTTAAAAATAAAGTTAGAGATCAGGCTCAATAGGTAGACCAGATATACATGCAGCATTGTCCTCATGCATTCTGGACTGGAATAAACTTATGAACAGGCAAAGACTTCCACGGCATTAAATAAAACTTTTACTAATTTGCTTCTGTACTATTTATATTAAGATTGGTTTCTACGTTGTGTTATAAAATACATTTATATTATATTAATTTTGTTGTTCTTCATTTTACGAAGTTTTGTGCAACTTGTATTTCGGATATGTATACATGTGCATACTGGGTTTCAGTGTAGAATCTATTTCTCACTTTGAGCTGTGGTTCAAAAGTCAGAAAAACACTCAATGCGTTAGAAGTTAGAAGATAACTTTGGAGGAGTAACACACTTGCAGAATGATTTCGCCCACAGACCACCAGTTTTCTGTCGGACCTAAATTGTGGATATTGACTATGCATTCTTTTTTTTTTTTTTTTTAAGATTTTATTTATTTATTCAACAGAGATAGAGACAGCCAGCGAGAGAGGGAACACAAGCAGGGGGAGTGGGAGAGGAAGAAGCAGGCTCATAGTGGAGGAGCCTGATGTGGGGCTCGATCCCATAACGCCGGGATCACGCCCTGAGCCGAAGGCAGACGTCTAACCGCTGTGCCACCCAGGTGCCCCTGACTATGCATTCTATATGAAGTACAGAATTTACTTTGTAGGTAAGTCGCATCTAGGACAAATAATGATGTAACAAAAACGTGTTTTAGGTGTGCCTGGGTGGCTCAGTTAAGTGTCCGACTCTTGGTTTCAGCTCAGGTCATGATCTCAGGGCTGTGGGATCGAGCCCACTCACTGGCTCTGTACTCAGTGCAGAGTCTGCTTCAGATTCTCTTTCCCTCCCTCTCTCTCACATAAATAAATAAAATCTTAAAACACACACACGTATTTTAGAAGCATTAATATAGTCCCACTGCAAGACTGGCAGGAAGAGACTGGGGACAGAAACGTCACTTCAGTGCTACTAAAACCAAGAAATGAGACCACTAGTGCAGAATCAAAATGGGAGCAACTACAAAGAAGATAATGGAGATAAGCATAGCGCCAAGGAAAAATGATAGCAATTTAGAGCTGGGAGGGAACTTTGGAGACAACCATTCCATCACTATCTTCATACAACTAGTAAAAATAAAGTGAAAAAAATCGAGAATTTGTCTATGACGTCACACTGACTCAATCAAATAGTCATCAATATGTTAAACCAGTTAATGAAATTAGCAGGAGTGAGTTCTCTTCAGGATTTAGAGCGCGGGCCCTCGAATTTGCTTTCTATTTAATGGATTAAAGTGGGCAATAACTCTCATCCTTTTAAATCTGAATTCCAATTAGTTCATCGCAGGTGTGCCTACAAGGCATTCCCAAACAAGTCTCCCCTCCCCCCGAAATGGGTCGTTTAGCATTCTACTTTCGAAGAGTATGTTCCCTAAAATACCACCAAATTCTCTTGAGAAGTTTTCTGTTAATTTCGACAGTTTACGGGCGAGCCCAGAACTGTTCATTTACTCGTTCAATCACCCAACTTTAAAACGGTATTGAGCATTTTACGACTGTACCACACACATTCCCCACCGCGGCCGGGCGAGAAAAACAGGAGTCGGTCTAGGAATGGGAGGCCTGTGGGAGTCAGTGTTGCGTTCTGCGGAGAGAAGCCGCAGGGCTAGTCCTGCTGGAGTTAGCCATTTCCTTTCTTGCCTCGATACTTCGGGCAGCGGGGCGCTGGGCGGGCTCGCACTGCGGTTGGTCCTCGCGTCCCTCAACCCCTTCTCCGTATTCGCCTCGAATAACCTGTTTGACAACCCCGATTCTCTAGAGCCGAGTGCGGGAGGTATATGCCGGACGGGACCCAGCGCCATGATTAGGTCAGTCCCAGGCACATCCAGAGGCTCGCTCCTAGCTAAGCCCCACATGCGTCGCCGGTTTCCGGGTGCAAATGGGAAGCTCGGGAAACCCCAGACCCCTCCCTTTTAGGAAGGGCGCAGACGGCGTCTCCGTTTCCAAGGAAACCGGCCCTGCCATAACGTCACTTCCGCTGACCTGTCTGGACTCCCGACTGTTGGGAGGAAAAGAGGAAAACTGAGCCACAGCCACGACGGTGGACGCGAGCGTCTCCTGTCTGCGCATGCGCCCGCTCAGCGGCCTGCTTCTATTTATGTGGGGGATCCAACATGGCGGCTGCGGCGACCCTGGCGATGGCGGTGGAGACCATCAGAACATAGTGGCGGGGAAGGGGGCACGGTCCGTACTCACGGTGGCGTCGGCAGAGACGACTGAGGGTGGTGGAGGGAAGAAAAGCGACGGAAAGCAAAAGGAAGGGCGGGCAGGCAAACAACTCGGCGTAGAACCGAGCGCCGGCTCGAGCGAAGGCAGAGGGCCAGAACAGTGGGGATGGCGGAGCCACGCAGAGTAGCGTTTATTAGCCTGTCACCGGTGAGGCGGCGCGAGGCCGACTACCCGGGGGCCGAACGCGAGCCCGAATACCCTCGCGAGCCCCCCCGACTGGAGCCGCAGCCGTACCGCGAACCGGCCCGGGTGGAGCAGCCGGCCCCGCGGGAGGCTGCCCCCCGGTCGGACGCGCAGCCCCCGCCGCGGGAGAAGCCGCTCCCCCAGCGCGAGGTCAGCCGCGCCGAGCCGCCCATGTCGCTGCAGCGGGAGCCCCCGCGGCCCGAGCCGCCGCCGCCGCCGCCGCTCCCTCAGCTGCACTTGCAGCCGCCCCCGCCGCGAGAGTCGGCTTCCCGGGCCGAGCCGCAGCAGAGGCCGCCGAGGGAGACAGTGCGCCTGGAGCTAGTGCTCAAGGATCCCACCGACGAGAGCTGCGTGGAGTTCAGTTACCCGGAGCTGCTGCTGTGCGGAGAACAACGGGTACAGAAGATTCTCCCTCACCCCCCAGACCCTGGGAGCCTCAGGACGCGTCCTCCTCTCCCGGTGGTCCGCACCTTCCGACGCCCGCTTTGCGCGTCTGGGGTCGCCTGGGAGGGTGGACTGGAGGGGGCTGGGGCCGAGCGGGTGGACGAGTGGTTGGTGCTGCTTTCCCCTGCTCCCCAGGGTTGGCCAAGGCTCCCACCCGGCTCCACCAACACCCCCCCCCCCCCGCCTCGTGCGCCGTCTCCAAATGCCGCTCCGAGCTGGTTTTCCTCTGCACCTTTTGAGACCTCAGAATTTACTCCTTTCTGCTCCCCACACAATATTTGGGGGCTCTGCAAGTTACTGGTTGGGTTTTCCTTGTGGAGCTCCAGCAGTCGTTCCAGTAGAAAGGAAGAGAAAACCCGGGGGGACACGCCCCCCATCCGAAGCAGCGAGATAGTGTAACCCCTCCATATCATCTTCCTCTTCATCACTATTTGTTATGCTTGGCGCTGAGATGTGCTTGCGAACGTGGGGTATTTCTCTTAATTGAAGGGTATTTGAAAGTAGTCTAAAAATTTTCAGACTAAGGATTCCATTCCAGGAATGAAGAAGAAGCGGATTAGTTATTTGGTTACTTATTTTTCTCTCACCTTGGTATTGGTACACCTACTTAGCTTTGTTTTCTCTAGAGTTTGTTTTTACTGTAATTGAATGGGAAGGTGTCTCCTGTTTTATTTGGCGCCCACCGTCACACTCTCTTATTTGAGTGTATATCATTAGTTTATAGGTCTAAGTTGGGTGATGTTGCACTGGCCATTGTAATTTTTGGAGAATGATGAAAAGCTGCTTTGAATTTTTAGGAATTGTTGAAAATATATAGGTATGCCTTTGATGGAACTGGTGAACAACAGCGATTGGAGAGAGGTTTGTTGGTAATTGTAATTTTTATTGTAGATTTTGGTGATCTTTAGAAGTAAACTAGAAAGTGAAATGATAGAGTAACAGTAACAAGAGAACAGTTTCCTCTCTTGTTTAGAGATTATGCTCTTTATTAGGTTTTGCTTTAGCACCGGTCTAATGGATTCCCAAAGTCATTTGTTTTGTTTTCATTCTCAACGGTCTTTGTAGTTGAATGATTCTTTAGTTTAAAAATATCATATTAAACAATGTCACTGGATTTTATTTCTTTTAAGGCCAGTTTATGTTTTTATTATTATTTACAAATACTGTTATGTGGTCAAATCACTACTAAACGTTTGCAACCAAAATGAATTGTTAAGGGTAGAGATCATTTTGGCCATTTCCACATTTTGTTCTTCAGACTCACTTTAGTGCCCCTACTATTTATTAATGTGATGTTATTTTTTTCCAAAAGGATTTTGAAAATACTAGATTGGAGCATTTTTCAAATAAATTGTATTTGATCTAATCAAAGTGAGTCTGCAGTTTTACTCCCTAACCTACTTTATAAATTACAGATGAAAAGCTTCATATTTGGGTAAAAGTACATTATGGTAGCTAACATTTACTGAATTCTTCCTGTGTGCGTGTTAGACACAGTTCTAAGTAAGGTGTATGGCTTATGGAATTTAGTTCAGCAGAGCTCCTTGAGGTAGGAGCCATTATCCCCACTTAACAAATGAGGAGGCTAATGCACAAAGTGCTTGTACGTAATTATATTAGTACTTCTTTCTATACCAATACCAATTCTCAGTAAAACAAAATTTCTTAAAGTTGTATAGTTTAAATTTAGAGGATCCTGCCAAAATGAACTGAAAGGAGAGTTACGGTAGAAATACAGAGATTTCTGTTATGATCCTCTTAATGCCATGAAATTTATGCCATGATAAATTAATAATATGTACCTTGTAATTATTATGACAAAAAAGTTAATTTTGATAGCTTGCCTTGCTAATCTGATAATATCAGAACTACTAGTTTCATGTAATAGGAGAAAGATAAGTAATTTAGTTTAATTTTTTGTTTATACTATCAACTTAGGGGTATATTGGTCAGATTTTCTTGTATGTTCAGCCATATATCATTTGTCGTATTCCAAAAAAAAAATCTATTGTTTATACAGTGCACCTTTGCGACCAAGTTTTGCCAGATTTACCAACAATTACTACCAATGAACATATTTGTTATATAAGGAATTGTAGAAGACATTTCTCTGTTTTCCATGAAAGGAAGTTGTCATATTTCCGTGAAAGGAAATCCTAGTAGTAGAAACCAACAGAAAGCAAAATGAGACCAATAGAATTGATCTACAGAGTGGCGATTCCCAAATTTGGTTTTTCTTCCCCTCAAGGAGAGTCTAGTTATTTTTAAGGATGTTATAATATTTTCAAAGTAGTCTAAATTTTGAGTTGTTGTAATTGAAGAACTTATGTAACAGAGTTTTAGTAGAAAGGGGAGAGGGAAAGAGATGGTATAGAATGAAAAGAAAGATTCTAAGTTTTGAAATAGCTCTCTATCACTGAATAAGATTTTAGTTGATAGGTATAGGTATATATAAATCTTTTGCATATGAATACCACCTATATTGGGGTGCATTTAAATCATCCCCCTTCATAAATACGAAATGAAGAGTAAAACCCTGATTAACTGAATGCAATCACAGTTTTTTTGTATACTCTTATATTTTTTTGATGAGGAGAAGCACAGTTAAATGAGTGTATGTTGGCAACATATGAAAAACAAAACCCCTTCTTGTCAGGTTAAAAGGACACAGGTTAGCTATCTCTGTAGACTACTAAGCCCTGATTGAGGTGGTTCAGGATGGTGACTGAGGCTCTGCAATCGTCTCTGTCCTCAAAGATTAATCTGTTCACCATTTCTGGCTGAAGAGAAATAGCACGGTTTAGAAGTAAGTTCTGCCAGTAATTGATATGCAAGTAATTTTTGCTTAACTCTTAGTAAACCAGAAAATCAGTTAACTGGAACATCCACTTGTGAATGTGATTAGTTGAGCATTTACTATAAAAAGAATAAGTGATTATAGTGCCGATGTAGTTACACTGTTAGAGAATTCTGTGCTATTCCAATGCTTGTCGTACTGCATATTTTCGATAACATGTGAAAGATCTCCGGAAGGTGGTGTTAATGAGTTAACATCAAAGGACAAAATTATTATAATGTAATTGCCCGTGGGTAGTTGGTAATTTTGATATTCACTGATTTCCAGATTATCTTTTCACCTGAAAAACATAAAACTCACTTAGAGCCTTGATTGTGGGTAGGGGTTTCTTTCTTAACTGTGAGAGAAAAGTGAGTCACTTTTCTTAACTCGCTTTTTATAGACTGTGGAGAGTAAGAGGTTTACTCTTGATTCCTCAATAAAGTCTATACAGAACATTATACAATGGGATTTAAGGTGATTCTTATTAAAAATATATGTCCATGTGTTTACATTTCACATATAAAATGGGGCAGACCAGTAATAGGACCTAGTACTTGGACTTCACAGTGACATGAAGCAACAGTTGATTATGTCAAGGCATGGTGGTTGCTCACTGTCCTTTAGTCTTAAGGCTATTCCTGAACATGCCTAGTATTTATTTCATTATCGGTCTCTTCCTCCTGGTTTATTTATTCCTTTCAGGTCATATACATTTTTTCCACTGGTAAGTCCTGGGATAAAGGATTCTGTAAATACATTACTTATTACAATAGATCATTTAAATCATTGATTCTGAGATTAATTTTTTAGGCTTTCAGAATATACCTTCATTCTAATGCCTTATGTCTGATGAATTGTATTCATCCTCTTCATATTTTTCTGTCATATTTTTAGACTAATTGTATCTCAGCCTTCATATCCAGGATGAAATGTGTCAGTTCCAAAGTGTGCAAATCTTTGTCCCCTCTGCAGTTTTTTCTTCAGGTTCAGCCGAATTGTATCCAGTATTTCCAGTATTTTACTTCAGTTAAAACATCTAGCCTTCCTTTTTTTAAAAGATTAAAAAGTCAGTTGTCCATAATTAGATACAAGTAGCATTTTTATTCATATTCAGCTCCTTGTTTTCCCTTTTTTTTTGTATTGAAAACCTTTATGTATAGGAAAGGTGTCTGCTAAAATAGTAAACTTGAATAAAGGATGTGATTTATCTTTTTGTTTTGGTAAATAGATGGTGAATGTGGGATCCTAGCTGTGTGTGTGGTTTTTTAAAGCCATGTATTATGTTAACCTTTCATTCTCCTCTGCTAGAAGAAACCACAATAATGTAATCTGTTTGCAGCTTTCACTTTTCTAGCTTTGTTTAAGAGTAGCATGTACTCCCTGAATGAATATTCATGGACAAGAAGGAGGTGATGTGGATTGAGCTTTTGATGCTGGGCCTCAGCAGAAGGTTGCAGCAGCTACAGATACCCTGTGATAGCTTAGGGCAGATGATTCAGGGTTGATGCTAATTAATAACCTGGAGAGCCTTTAAGAAGCATTTCCTGACCAAAGCAGTTGTTTTTTGGGGGAAAGATCTCAAACTAGAGTTATAAGTGGGATTTTCATTTTTACCTAATTTTCTTGGGGATTTTTTGGCCTTTTTATTTTGGATGGGGTGACCATAGATCATTTTGTAGGAGGAGACAATTTGTTGAGTTCTTAATGAACGAAAAACCTGAGAATGTGTAAGGATCCATTAAAACTGCAAGTATTTTTGCTACAAACCAACATTTCTTTCTAGTTACTTTTAATGCTTCTAACTTATTTGTTAATATTTGGAAAATTTGACTCTATTAAATTTAAGGATGCATTCAACTCTGGTTGAAGTAATATTAATACTTCTATTTCTTTTCCTATTTGAATCAGAAGAAGCCCATTCACACAGAAGACCCATTTAATGATGAGCATCAAGAGAGGCAAGAAGTGGAAATGTTGGCTAAGAAGTTTGAAATGAAATATGTGAGTATAATATCCTCTTCATTTAGGTAATTTTACCTTATTGGCTTTTTTTTTTTTTCCTCCTGGTGACTGGTTGGGAGGGCTTGTAATATCCATTGCCCACCTTTTTTGTTCTCCTAATGAGTCCAAATAAATGGTTAGACAAAGATTCTGATAGGTTTGTGATGGCTGTAATAGTAGCCATCATTTATTGTACTCCTTCTAGAGTCCAGGCAGCTTGCTTAACATACATTATCTCCCATCATTATAGTAAAACTACATAGTAAGTAATATTGACCACATTTTACAAATGAAGAAACTGAGGCTCTGAGCTCAGTGTCACACAGTGGCAAGAACCAGGCTGCATAGCCAGGTCCGTCTAGCTCGAATCTTTTGCCTTTCCTACTACCACCATTGAGAAGGCTACTTTAATTCCCTTGGTGTAGTAGTTCTTAAGCCTTCCTGCCTCTTTCGAGTTTAAGAGAATGAATGTGTGTATTTCTAGCATACACATTTCTGGGATCAGAATCAATCAGCAGCAGCATGAAATTTCTTTGAAAGTATCTTGTTTACCTTAAACATTCATGTACATTTTACGTTCTATGCCATAAATAGATTGATATTTGTTTTAATATAAAAGTGAATTCTGATTACCTGAATGTGACATTGCTTAACATTTTTCTCACATTTTCTTTTTTTTTTTTTTTTTAAAGATTTTATTTATTTATTCGACAGAGATAGAGACAGCCAGCGAGAGAGGGAACACAAGCAGGGGGAGTGGGAGAGGAAGAAGCAGGCTCATAGAGGAAGAGCCTGATGTGGGGCTCGATCCCATAACGCAGGGATCACGCCCTGAGCCGAAGGCAGGCGCTTAACCGCTGTGCCACCCAGGTGCCCCTTTTTCTCACATTTTCTAATATAATTGAGATTGTAGGATAGCTCCCTTCTTCCCCATCTTTATCCTATGGCTTTACTTCATGGCACTTTGCTAAAGCATAACTCATGAAAAACAAGACCCCTTCTGGTTCCTTAGTGAATATTGAAAAGTATCTCACAGAGATAGGAAGTCAGCTTACACTAACCCTGTCATTTATGTTATCCTCCAGATGCAAGTGGGATCTTGGTGGACCGTTGCTGGCTCCTTGTGCTAATGAATATGTTTGGGGTGGGGGAAATATATGAGAATACTTTGGAATGAAAGTCAGTTTGTAGGCCGTACTTTACCACCTACAAATTGTCCTTTGGTGAAGTTATTTAACCTTTTTGGGCCCCAGTTTTCTTTCTTTGAAGATTTTTCAAGGCTTCTCCTGGCTTTATATTCTGTGATGATATAATAATTTTAGGGATGGACTGGTGGGTATTTTGATGGAAAGAGTAGCAAAAGTTGTTAAACTGTAGTGTTTGATTACAATATAATGTTCTCAAATTATAAATCCTAACATACTATGGCTTTTTTTTTTTTTTAAGATTTTTATTTTTAAGTAATATCTACACCCAACATGGGGTTTGAACTCACAACCCTAAGATCAAGAGTCACATGCTCTACTGACTGAGCCAGCCAGGTGCCCCTGTGACTTTTTTATACAAGTTAACACATTGGTTAAATTTAATGTTTTAACCAGGCAATATATATACATGGTTCAGAACTAAAAAATTTTAGAGTGAAAAATCTTCCTATTGTTCACCCACATAATCTCACTTCCTAGAGGCATGTTTTGGGGGGGGTCCTTCCAGAGGTATTTTATGTATTTATGTATTTTATGTAATGTATTACCCCCACCCCACATCTCTCTCTCTCTCTTTTTTTTTTTTTTTTAAAGATTTTATTTATTTGTTTGAGAGAGAGTCAGAGAGAGCACAAGCAGGGGGAGAGGCCGAAGGAGAGGGAGAAGCAGGCTCCCCAGTGAGCCAAGAGCCTGACATGGGGCTCGATCCCAGGACCCCAAGATCACGACCTGAACTGAAGGCAGAGGCTTAACCGACTGAGCCAACCAGGCACCCCCTGCCCCCTCAACATCTCTTTTTACACATACTACAGAAGATGCAGTTCTGCTCTTTGCTTTTTTTTCAGTTACTCTAACTTGGAGATTTTTTTCTTATCAGCACAAAGAGAGCTTTCTTATCTTTCTCTCTCTCTCTCTTTTAGGGCTGCATGGTAGTCCATTGTATGGACATACCACAATTTATTTAACCAGTCCCCAGATGGTCTCAGTTGTTTCCAAAAATTTGCTCTTGTAAATAGTGCTAAAGTAAATTACTTAGTAGCATGGCATTTCACACATTTGCAAGTTTATCTGTTGGACAGATTCCTAGAAGTGGAATTTTTAGGTCAAAAGATTTATGTGGTTATTTAGTTTGGGTATAGATTACCAAATTACCAGTTCCTAAGTTACCAGTTTCCATTCCCTCCAGCACTACATTAGAGTCCTTATTTTTGCGTAAGTTTTAAAACTAAGGATTAGAATTGTCCTTTGTAAATGGAAAAATTCCTAGCATATGCTCCTATAAGTAATGTGATTCAGGATGTGATGTGTTGCCTCAGAGTTAGCATTAAATCATCTTGGGGAGCCCTTGGTTCATATTTGGCATGGAAAAACCAATGTTCTGAAGAAGTTGGTTGATGTATAAAATTGAGTTCCAGATAACTGGGATATCTCCCGGCCCTGTCATTGTGCAAGGATAAAATGTTGTTCTTATTATAATTCAAATTAATGGGCTATAATTCTTCTCTATATTTTTATTTTGGCTACTCTCTCTCTTATTTCCATTCTAAGTAGAGATTTAAAATGTCCTACCTCATGAAGCCTTTATGTGCCATGAGTATTATAGGCATTAAATGTATATATCATAACAAATTATTAGGACCCTTGTAAGAAAACCATCCAGCTAAAAGTGACCTGGAAGAAGACGCCACATCCAGCTCTAGGCTCTGGGCTATCACAAAAGATGACTTCTGAACAACTGAGGTTTTTTTGGTGTTCAGGGATAGCAAATTCAGGTGTCTATGTGTCTATTTTTACTTATGTATTATGTTATATGTATATTTTAAGTAAAGAAACTTTTAAATATTGTATGTAAAATCTTGCAAAATGTTAACCTACCAAGGTTACATTTCCCTTAAAAAATTGCTTTTGGCAGGGATAAAAAGAGGACTTAATTCTTGGAGGCTTATAAAACAAAAGCTAGCCACCTTTTCTTCTTATTTTTGTTTCCTTCGTATTATAATTCAGATGTCCTCATCATTATTTCTGAAAATCACTTAAGGTTACTTCTAGCTCTTTGTTTCTTGGAATAAAAGGTGCAGTTTTTTGTTAAGTTTTGTGTATAAAAAAGTATTTGAGCATTTACATTAGATGTACAAAGGGGCATGATAGTTCCTCTCTCCTGGAACTTTCAAAATACATGGAAAGACAAGACATACATATGACACACAAATGTAGTACCAAGCAGTGTCTATGGGATTCAAAGACTCTGGGGATTTGAAAGTGGGTAGAAGGGCCAGTTCCATTCTTGAAATTGGAAGGAATTTTGGAGACTCTGGTGCAGAGTCCTTGAATGGGTTCTTCCAGTCTCCTGTGGAACCACATTTCTCTGTAATCCCTGGAATAGCTTTTCTACCCTTTGTAGGATATTCAGTGGATAAGAGGCAGTGACAATGTATTCTAGTGGAGGGAGCACAGGATTATGAGTTAACACAGCTGGATTCTGATCCTGTCTTTGCCATATTAACTAGCTGGGTGACCTTAGTACAGGCTCTTGGCTTTTTTATGCTTTGGTATTTGTGAGGGGAAAACAAGATCTGCCTAGCCAACTTTATATTTATAGCACAGGGGTTTTGTCAACGTCAGATGAAAAAATAGATTTTTAATGTTGGAAATATTTAAAGTGCTATCTAAATATGAAATAGTGTTTATTTAAACATATCACTCTTGTAGAGAACTGCTCTGTCTTACTCTGTACATGTCATAAATTCTTTTTAACATAAACATGTATGGGATTTTTTAACCTCTGTTAACTGACTACCCCATGGATTTTGATCTTTTAGTTTAGTTCGGGCATTCTGTTCCAAATGGCCTTTATCTTTAGCCCTTCAATCACTGTTTACAGGTTCTTCTTAATTATTAGGGACTTCTTAAAGACCACAATAAATTATTTGGGATCCTTTAAGAAACTCATTGGGTCAAAAGTGACCTGGGAGAAGACCAGCACTTTGTCCAGTGCTAGGTTTTCCCAAAAGATCACTCTTAAACCATCACTGAAGATCTTTATTAACTATACTTTATTGTCAAATAGTTCCTTAAGTGTTCTGTAGTTCAGGAGTAGCAAATTCAGATGTCCCCAATATGCCCACTGAACACCAGTGAAGCAGGCCAGGTGGACAGTAAAGGTGGGGGTTATCTGAACTAGAGGACAGCTGCTACTCAGCTCCAGCCCTTGTCACTTCGCAGGGACCGGGCCTTAGGGTTTCCAGATCTTTACATTTCTCAAAAGAAGGCTGAAATCTGGATTTTCCTCTTTGTTTTCTTACTTTTAAATGTTGGCTTCTAGTTAAAACACCTGCTTGGGGCCCCTGGGTGGCTTAGTCGTTAAGTGTCTGCCTTCAGCTCAGGGCGTGATCCCAGCGTTATGGGATTGAGCCCCACATCAGGCTCGTCCACTGGGAGCCTGCTTCTTCCTCTCCCACTCCCCCTGCTTGTGTTCCCTCTCTCACTGGCTGTCTCTGTCAAATAAATAAATAAAATCTTTAAAAAAAAAAAAACAAAAAAACACCTGCTGGATAAAATAGAACACCCGTGGGTCACATCCAGCTCTCAAGCCCTAGTTGGAGACATGGGTATACTTGCTTCAGTATTTTTTTTTTTTTTCTAATTTATTTAACTCAGCAGTCCATCCACACTTATATTCTGCCCCTTCTCTTCTGTGAGTGGAGTGGTTGGTACAAGTGGGAGGGCATGCCATTTCCATTGTGGAGGAGAATGTGTTTGCAGGAAGTTTCAGAGAACTGAGCAAGTTAAACACTATTGGGGGTTTCCAGATATGGGGACAAATAAGATGCACTGAGGGGTGGCTGGGTCTATAAGTGATGTTATCGATGAATTGAGTGGTTTGTTGGAGGCCTGGGAGGCAAGTTTATGGGCTTCTCGTGGTCTTGAGTATGTGTAGCCATTGCTTGTGCTGGAGAGTTGTGTGAAGTGGAACAGGCTGCCACTTGTGGGAGAGGGATGGAGAACTGTGGAGCTAGGACGTGTCCTTTCTCTTACAGCAGTTGCTTGGGGAAGAAGGACTGAGACGGTCTTGGTAGTTGAAATGCAGTAATAGAAATTATAGGGAGTATAAAATTATTAAAAACAGCACCTGGTATCGAATGGTTTGTTTTTTCCCCTCTATCCTGTCCTGTTTTTATTGCCTGTGTCTTGTTTCCTCTTATGTTACTCTTCAGGTAACGTGACAGTGCACGTTCAGCATCAATTGCTACGTATTTTCTTGGGAAAAGAAAAACTAGTCGGTACTTAATTTTACCTAGAGTATACTAAATTGGTTGTTGTACATAAATCTTATTACAGAGCTAAGTCCAACTTTGGACACTTCTCTATAGGCTCCAGATTTTTCTTGTTGGTTACTATAGGAAGGAAGCAGGATGCAGTTTAAAGAGGCTTGTGTTCTTTTTTCCTCATTGGCAATTTTAAGGCTCCACATGTTTAGGCTGAATATCCTACTTTCCTGAATATCCTGAATTTCCAGCTCAGTTCTTAGATGGTTTCTAGATTGTGTACCCTTTTTCTGAGGCCATACGTACCGTAGATCAATGAATGCGGTTTGCACTTTTTCTCTAAGCCTTCTTATAGTGCATAGGGTATAAGATCACCTGTGGTGTTTGGAAGATTTCTTTTAGTGATTTTTCTCACTCTGTTACCCCAGCCATCTTGAAAGGTCATGCTATTCCGGAATTGGATATAAATTCAGTAATCTAAATGAAAGTGCTTAGCATAGTATCGGGTGCCTAGCAGTGGCTCAGCTAAGACATTCGAATCTGAATGACCTATGGAATAGGAAGACGTGTATTCTGCCAAGCATTTATTAGCATTTCTGAAATCTCATTATGACTTTAAAATTCACTTACTTTACCGTATAGAGTTTGAATACAACATTTAATGCTTAATTCTATGCGATTTTAAACTCTTAAAGCCCTAATAGCTTCATATTTATTTTAAAAGGGAGGATAAAGGTAGATTTGATGGTAAAAAAGTAGTTCTGAGCAGTCTTCTAAGTAAAGCAGTTGGAAAAAAAAAAGCAGTTCAAATGGAGTTAATATTGCTTTAATCAAAAACAAAGTATATTTATAAAAAGTCTTGATTTTCTTGTTGTATGGCTTTTAAAATTGATTTTGTCCTGATATGTTTTAAAGAATGGCAGTATCTTTTAATGTAATTTAATTTTATTTCCAGTATAGTTAACATATAGTTTTATATTAGTTTCAGGTGTGTATAATACAGTGATTCAGCACTTCTGTACTTTACTCAGTGCTCATTATGATAAGTATACTCTTAATCCCCTTCACCTATTTCACCCATCCTTCCCTCCCCACCAACCTCTGCTCTGGTAATCATTAGTTTGTTCTTTTATGGTTAAGAGTCTGTTGGTTTGCCTCTTTTTTCCCTTGTTCGTTTCTTTTGTTTCTTAAATTCCACATATGAGTGAAATCATATGGTATTTGTCTTTCCCTAACTGACTTACTTCACTTAGCATTATATCCTCTAGATCCATCCGCGTTGTCCCAAATGGCAAGACTTCATTTTTTTACTCCTAATATTCCATTGTGTGTGTGTGTGTGTGTACACATACATACACATACCATATCTTCTTTATTCATTCATCTACTGATGGACACTTGGTTTCTTCCATAATTTGGAAGTAATGCTGTAAATAATGTAAATAATACTGTAAATACTGCAATAAGAAAATGGCAATATTTGGAATAATTGTATAATTTCCAATGAGCGACTTCTTCACAGTAAATACTACTCGAGTGGAAAGGAAATATGCTTTTACACTTGAAATAATTATGGCTTGTTTAAAAAGTGTCCTCAAATATGAGACTGATGCAAGTGGATGTGAGAAAATATTTATTCACTCTTTCTGGGAGGTTTAAGAATTCTCTAGTTACTCATATTAGACGATCATCTGCACTTGCTGAGATTAGTGCTTCCTTGGGAACTTCCTTGGCTGGTTTTCCTCTGTATGTTTTGGTCTTATGTTAGGTCTGGTCCATAAAGATAACATGGTAGGATTTTGAGTAAAACAGTTTGGATAAATACTTGTTAACACCACCACAAAATAAATTCTATTTATGAAGCACAAGTACCAGTGTATTTAGCTTCTATAGGCCAACAACATTACTATATGTAGTATGATACTACATATACAGCAAAAACATCATAACCTTTTATTTTTTTATTTATTTATTTTTTTAATAATGATTTTTTATTATATTATGTTAGTCACCATACAGTACATCCCCGGTTTTCGATGTAAGGCTCGATGATTCATTAGTTGTGTATATCATAACCTTTTAAAACAAACTGAGGTTGGAGGGGTTCTTAAATACAGGGCAAGGAAGAATTCTTAAGTAAGAGTTTTCTCTTTTGCAGTTACCAGTTGTAATCGCTTGCCATGACATGCCCTTTCAGTTTCTTGGCCTCTTTGAGTTAAACAAATTCTCTTCAACTTCCTTAAATCCATTAGGAACAATCGAGAATCAGCAGTTTTAGGGTATTTGGAAGGAAGGCCCAAATCCTAAGTGGTGATTAAAGAAATCTGTTTATACTGTATCTGTGCTGTTAAGTCAGCTCTTGGCTGTCTTTCCACTGACTTAAATTTCTCCTCTTTTCTATCGGTAGGTTAAGGAAATCAACAGAAGTGGAGAAGGATAAGGTTGTGACTGGGCTGGGACAAATAGGGAAGCTTGGTGACCAAGAGATATTTTCTTCTCAGTTATAAGACTGCAGTCTTAACATACAGTATCATGCTTCCTCTGTCTTCCAGAGGTGATCAGTGGACATTGCTTATTAGTTAGGTTTCTTATTACCTGGAGACAACTGGGGAAGGGGGTCCTGTACTAAGAACATCTTGTTTCTTTTCTTTTCTTTCTTTTTTTCTTTTTAAAATTGATTTATTTATGTGAGAGAGAGCAAGCAGTGGGTGGGGAGAGGAAGAGAATGCTCAAGTGGACTCCCACTGAGCACAGGGCCGATAGGGGCTCGATCTCATGACCTGTGAAATCATGACCTGAGCCAAAACCAAGAGTCAGATGCCCAGCTGACTGAGCCACCCAGGCGCCCCTTGTTTGTTTTCCAGCTTAGTGTTTATAGTGTAATCAGACAGCATTGGCTTGAAACACTGATTATCAGGTTAAACAGGTACAATGATTCAGTAAGTCATTTTCTTCTGAGTCATAGTAAACCAGTACCCTAGGGAAATAGATTTGAAGGGGGTTCTTCATTTTAGGTGTAGCAAAACTCAAGGTTTTCTTTTCTTAGTTTGGAAGGTAAACTTTGTGTTTTTATCAGAGGCATTTATTGTGTAAACTGTGAAACATCAGCAGCTGCAGCAGTCCAGGGAATTTATCAAATAAGACTGATACTACTGCAGGGAGTCTCCTTGCTAAGGCTGCTGGAAAAGAGACCAGTTCAAAAAAGGCCTAGTGGGGAGGACACTCTAATATAATCCTTTGCCAATCTATGTTGAGTTCCTTTAGGTGAAATTTTAATATTTGTGAATAGTCTTTTTGGCAACTCTCCAACATTTGGTTCAGTTTATACCATTTGCATATCACTGGACTTGAGCGTAATTGGGGAACTAGAGAACTACAGGGTGGAGAATAGAAAAGAAGAGGTGAGGCAGAAAGGGCCAGCCAAGGGAAGGCCAGGAGATGAGGAAAAGTAAATTGAGGCCAGAAAACTATACTCTGGTGGCCTCTGTGATGAAGGAAGGAACTGTGATGTGCCTGACAGTAAATGCTTTGGCAGAAAGCCATTGATAGGTAGAGGAAAGGCTATTTAACCCTGGCTATTGGGGAGGAAATTAGGAAAGAGCTACTTGGGCATGAGTGTGTCAAATACAGCTTGTCCAAAGCACTTTCCCCACAATGGGACTAGGAAGCAGAACCGTATACGGAGTGAAAACACAAATGGTATTGAATATTTGGTGGTCCAGACCTAAGAAAATAAAATTCTTGAATAGGTCATACATATACTTAAGAAAAACTCGAAAGATACAAAGGGAATATGATGTAAAGTAAATCTCCCTCCTATTCCTGACTCCCAGCTAACCAGTTCCCTCCTCAGAGATAACCACCATTGGAGTTTCTTTTCCTAGAGATGTATTTATGTAAGCATTTACATATTTCAAAGATCTTGTTCACTGTAAAAGAATATATAAATACAGATAAACAGAATAAAATAAAAATCTCCTACTAATCATCTGTAACCCCACTGCCAGGCATAACCACTGTTCGTAGTTGGATGTGCATCCTTTCAGGGCTTTTGAAGATGACTGTATGCTTATGAATGTGCTCTCTTGCACTTTAAAAAATTCCTTTTAATCATCCAAGTAACACATGGATACGTGCCTGTTATTAAAAACAAATTCAAAGTGTTACAGCTCCTTTGCAATTTGTCCAGCAGGTTTTCCAGTTCCTACCAAAGGAAAAAAAGTTCGAAGAATACATATTAAGCCAAAATCTTCCTTCACCACTGCCTCCAGTTATATCCCTTCCCTATTGGTAATAACCATGGTGATCTCCTTGTTAGAATTCTTTGAACGTTTAATATACATCTGTAGGCGTATATTGCTGTGTTGTGTTTCTCATAAATGAGATCTTATTGTTTATATGAGAATTAAAAAAGTAAGATCTTGTTATTTTAATGTCATCTCCACAATTACCAGTTAAGTTGAACACTGTCAAATGCTTAGTGAATATTACCTTTTCTGTGAATAGCCTGAACTATACATAGCATTTGGTAAATGCTTTTGTTACCTTCTATATTATTAAATATTCTTCTACTGCATTAAACATAATTCTACCACATTATTTTAAAATGGCTGTTAATGTTGAATGCATGTATCATAGAATATGTGATTTATGCCTTCATTATTGTTATGATGCTATAATTGATAGGATGCTTGGTGAAGATCTTAGACTTGTAAGATCCTTTGTTGAGAAGGATTATTACTCAGATTAATACTATGACCGTTAAGTAAAGGTTTAGCCATTTTGTTTACTGTCATTGATTTACATTTACTTAATTAGCCATTTTATTGCATATATTAGATTATGACTCATAACTATTAATAACAGCTGTACTTTCCTGTGGTAACTGCTGATCACCTTGACTAGACTTAAGTGTTCCTAAATCTCTCTAGTTATGCATTAAGTTATTTGTACTTCTGCATATGTGTGAATGTGCCCATTCTGACAGAACCTGTTTACATTTTAGTTTTCCCTAGGTAAGTCTTACAGGCAGCTAGCTGTGCCTAGACAAAAAATATGTTAGGAGAACAGAAAAAGATCATTTTGATTTTAAGTAGAAAGCATCGAGGAGAAAAAATTTTAAATTTACTGGCTGGAGAGGGTGGGAGAATTCAGAGAGGAGTAAGAGATTATTCCCAATAAGGGGAAGGCAGAAAAAAGATAAGCTTAAGTGTGTTTTGGAGAAAAGTGGACAGATAGATTGAATGGATCAAAGTGTCCAAGTTGGAAAATGATAAGAAAAAGTTGGAAAGGTAGTTTAAATCAGCATGGAGAAGGCATTTAATTAATTCCATATTAAGGGTTTTGGATTTATTTTATAATAGCTGAGATGCTTCTGAAGCAGTTTGAGCAGGGAAATGATATGAAATGGTATTTTAGAAATATTAATTAGATGATATGAAGGATAAGTTAGGATAAATGAGGGAAGAGAGGCTAATTAACACATCACATTTAAGTGAAAACAATGGCCGACATTATAGCAATGGCAGGTGGAATGGAAATTGTAGATGTGAATATTCACATGAACAGAGGTTTGTGGTGAGAGAGTTAAAGTAGGAATCATCATGAGGAGGTTCTAAAAATCAGCACTATTGAAAGATAATTTAAGTACGTACAATTAATTCATTTTAATCGTACAATTTTATGGATTTTGACAAATCACACAGTCATATAACCACTACCTCAAACATATAGAACAATTTCATCTTCCCAGAAAGTTCCCTTTTACCTCTCTACAAGTAATCCTGTCCCTTTAGCCTTAGTCCCTGGCAATCTCAGATCTACTTCGTGTCCATGTAGGTTTTTTGTTTGTTTTTGTTTTGCCATTTCTAGAGTTTTCTGTAAATGGGAGTCTTAAAGTCTTTTATGTCTGGCCCCTTTCAGTTAACATGAATTAATTCATGAGTTGCATGTTATCAGCAGTTCCTTCTCTTGTGTTGGTACATAGTAATCCTTTTATGTGGGTGTATCCCAGTTTATCCATTCACTGGATGATGGGCATTGGGTTGTTTCTGGTTTTTGGCTGCTATGAATAAAGGTGCTGTGAACATTAGCATACAGGTCTAAATGTGAACATATGTTGTCATTTTTCTTGACTAAATAGTAAGAGTGGGATTGTTAGGTCATATGGGAAGTGTATATTTAGCTTTATAAGAAGCTGGCAAACTGTTTTTCAGAGTGGCTATATATCATTTTTGCACCAGTCATGTAGGAGAGCTTATTAGCTCCATATCCTTGTTAACATTTAGTATCATCGGTCTTTTTTTTTTTTTTTAAGATTTATTTATTTATTTGACAGAGAGAGAGAGAGCCAGCCAGCGAGAGAATGAACACAAGCAGGGGGTATGGGAGGGGAAGAAGCAGGCTCCCAGCAGAGCAGGGAGCCCAGTGCGGGGCTCTATCCCAGGACCCTGGGATCACGCCCTGAGCAGAAGGCAAATCCTTAACGACTGAGCCACCCGGGCGCTCCAGTATCATCAGTCTTTAAATTTTAGCTAACAGTGGAGTTTTAAGGCAGAAAAATAGAATGAATAAAGTGGGACTGTCAAGTGGGAGAAGCTAATTTGGAGGTGACTGACAGTGGGGACACTGGTTTCAGTTCTTGGTATTGAGTTTAAGATGTCTCTAAGTGGGGAAATGAGTGCAGAGATTCTATAACTTTTAGTATAGAACTTAAAAAAAAAATTATTTATTTATTTAGAGAACAAGTGCTGGTGGGGGGGTGGGCAGAGGAAGAAAGAGAATCTTAAGCAGACTCCCTGCTGAGTGCTTCACGACCCTGAGATCATGACCTGAGCAGAAATCAAGAGTCCAGCACTCAACCGCACTCAACCGACTGATCCACCCAAGCACCCTTCTTTTATAGAACTTTTAATAGAATGACACTTTGAAGTCAGCTAATCATGAGCTTGAAGATTGGCTCAATTACTTTCCCTGTGATCTTAGACAGCTTATTTGCCATGTCCAAGCTTTAGCTTTTCGCATTTGTCAATTATGAAATAATAGGTAGTTACAGTTAGAATAGGTGTTAATGTGGAGTGCCTGGGTGGCTCAGTGGGTTAAGCGTCTGCCTTAGGCTCAGGTCATGATCCCAGGGTCCTGGGATCGAACCCCTGTGTTGGGCTCCTGGCTCAGCGGGGAGCCTGCTTCTCCCTCTCCCCCCATTTGTGCACACTCTCTCTCTCTCAAATAAATTAATAAAATCTTAAGAAAAAAAAGAATAGGTGCTAATGCAAAATTAGCCCTCAGAGAGTAGTAGCTAGCAGCAGCAGCAGCAGCATTGGTACTTGAATATATCTTCTGTGCCCCCAGTAACTTAGGACTTTCTTGCAGATCTCTGAATTTTCTCCCTTCCTAACTGATCTCCCTGTCTGTGTTCATCCCCCACCACAATAGCAGGAATGATTTTGTTAAGCACTAATCTTGTCAGGTTACTTCCCTGTTCTAATCCTTTCAGTGGCTTCCACAAGTGATTACTTCCACTCGTCTTTGGGCATAAACGTCTCAGGAAAGCCTTGGTTAAGTCCTCTGTTAAAAAGGTCTAGTACCACCTGTATTTTCCTTTCTACTATTTATCATTACTGTAATTATTTGTATAATCTTTCTCCTGTCTACAATACTATAAAATCCATGAAGACTGGCACTTGGTAGGTACTTAGTTAATTTGTTGAGTAGATTGTCATCTTTTAAGTTTCTTCAGGACAGGACTTTTCATACTTAAATTCTTTTTTTCTATTAACACTATTTTATTTCATTTTTCTTTTTCAAACTTTTGTTTAAATTCTAGTTAGTTAACATAGTGTAATATTGGTTTCAGGAGTAGAATTTAGTAATTCATCATTTACATACAACAGCCAGTGTTAATATAACAGGTGCCCTCCATAATGCCCATCACCCTTTAGCCCATCCTGCCCATCAACCCTTAGTTTGTTCTCTGTCGTTAAGAGTCTCTTATGGCTTGCTTCCTGCGTCTTTTTCTCTTAAATTTAAATTCTTTCTGATATTTAATATATTACTTTCTCTTTAAAAAATTTTATTTAAGTAATTTCTGCACCCAACATGAAGCTCGAACTCATGACCCCATGATCAAGAGCCACATACTCTTCCAACTAAGCCAGCTAGGCACCCCAACATATTACTTTCTATAGCGTAAGTTCTTAACAGATATTCTTGAATCTAAGTAGTGGTTCGAAATAAGCTTACATAGAATTATCAGGTCAAATAAAGTGTTTTAAAAATTATTTTAGTGTATTTCCGTTATGACATTAATACTTCATAGAAAGTTTGGAAAATAAAGAAGAAGCAAAAGAAGACCGTGTGAAAGTATGGCAGAATTCTTGGCAGATTCTTTCAGATTGCTTTCCAGAAGTTTCATGGTATACTGTTACCAGCACTGCTTGAGCAGTCCTGTTTCTTCTCCATTTTCCCAGAATTTAAAAAGTTTAAAATTTGATAGATGATATAAGTATCTTTAATTCCATTTATTTGATCTATGACATACTCTCCACTGAATTGTAATGTTGCCTTTCTCATGTTAAATTCTTGAACATTGTTGTCTGTTTATGTTTATTCTTCTATTCCAGGACTTTATTTATTTTTAATAATAACTCCCAGAACTTTATTTATTTTTAATTTAATTTAATTTTTAAATTTTAATTCCTGTATAGTTAACATATCGTGTTTCTCTTAGTTTCAGGTGTACAGTATAACGATTCAGCAATTCTGTATATTATTCAGTGCTTATCAAGATAAGTGTACTCTTAATCCCCTTCACCTATTTCATTCCCCCCTCCCTACCTCTCCTCTGGTAACTATCAGTTTGTTCACTATAGTTAAAAGTCTGGGGGCGCCTGGGTGGCACAGCGGTTTAGCGTCTGCCTTCGGCTCAGGGCGTGATCCCGGCGTTCTGGGATCGAGCCCCACATCAGGCTCCTCCGCTGGGAGCCTGCTTCTTCCTCTCCCACTCCCCCTGCTTGTGTTCCCTCTCTCGCTGGCTGTCTCTCTCAGTCAAATAAATAAATAAAATATTTAAAAAAAAAGAAATCTGATTTTTGGTTTGTCGCTTTTTTCCTCTTTGTTCATTTCTGTTGTTTCTTTTCTTTTTCTTTTTCTTTTTTTTTTAAGATTTATTTATTTATTTGACAGAGAGACACAGCCAACGAGAAAGGGAACACAAATAGGGGGAGTGGGAGAGGAAGAAGCAGGCTCCCAGCGGAGCAGGGAGCCCGATGCGGGGTTCGATTCCAGGACCCTGAGATCACGCCCTGGGCCGAAGGCAGACGCTAAACAACTGAGCCACCCAGGCGCCCCATTTCTGTTGTTTCTTAAATTCACGTATGCGTGAAATCATATGGTATTTGTCTTTCTCTGACTTAACTTCACTTAACATTTTACTCTCTAGATTCATCCCTGTTGTTGCAAATAACAAGATTTCGTGCTTTTTATGGGTGAATAATATTCCTCTGTGTGTGTATACACTACATCTTCTTTATCCATTCATCTACTGATGGACCTTTGGGTAGCTTCCATAATTTGGCTATTGTAAATAATGCTGCAATAAACATGGGGGTGCATATATCTTTTTGAATTACTGTTTTCATGTTCTTCAGGTAAATACCCAGTAGTGGAATTACTGCATCACATGGTAATTCTGTTTTTAATTTTTTGAGGAACCTCCTTCCACAGTGGCTGTACCAGTTTGCATTCCCACCAACAGTGCACAAGTGTTCCTTTTTCTCCATACCCTTGCCAACAGTTGTTTTTTGTGTTTTTGATTTTAGCCATTCTGACAGGCATGAGGTGATATCTCATTGTGGTTTTGATTTGCATTTCCCTGAAGATGTGTGATGTTGAGCATCTTTTCATGTCTGTTGGCCGTCTGTGTGTCTTCATTGAAGAAATGTCTGTTCGTGTCTTCAGCCCATTTTTCCTTTTTTCTTTTTTCTTTTTTTTTTTTTTAGGTTTTATTTATTTATTTGACAGAGAGAGACAGCCAGTGAGAGAGGGAACACAGGCAGGGGGAGTGGGAGAGGAAGAAGCAGGCTCTTAGCGGAGGAGCCTGATGTGGGGCTCGATCCCAGAACGCCGGGATCACGCCCTGAGCCGAAGGCAGAAGCTTAATGACTGCGCCACCCAGGCGCCCCTTCAGCCCATTTTTCAAGCAGATTATTTGGGTTTTTTTTGGTGTCAAGTTGTATAAGTTCTTTATGCGTTTTGGATGCTAACCCCTTACTGGATATGTCACTTGCAAATATCTTCTCCCGTTCAGTAGGTTGTCTTTTTGTTTTGTTGATTGTTTCCTTGGCTGTGCAGAAGCTTTTCATTTTGATATAGTCCCAATAGTTTATTTTTGCTTTTGTTTTTCTTGCCTTGGGAGACACATCTAGAAAAATGCTGCAATGGCTGATGTCTGAGAGATTATTGCCTGTGATCTCTTCTAGTATGTTTATGGTTTCAGGTCTCAACATTGAGGTCTTTAATCCATTTTGGATGTTTGTGTGTGGTGTAAGAAAGTGGTCCAGTTTCATTCTTTTGCATGTTGCTGTCCAGTTTTCCCAGCACCATTTGTTGAAGGGACTGTCCCTCTATATATTCTTGCCTCCTTTGTTGAAGATTAATTGACCATATAATCATGGGTTTTTTTCCTGGGCTTTCTATCCTGTCCCATTCATCTGCGTGTCTATTTTTGTGCCAGTACCGCACTGTTTTGATTGCTACAGCTTTGTAATATAACTTGAAATCTGGGATTGTGATACCGCCAGCTTTGTTTTTCAAGTTTGCTGTGGCTATTTGGGGTCTTTTGTGGTTCCATACAAATTTTAGGATTGTTTGTTCTGGTTTTGTGAAAAATGCTGTTGGTGTTTTGATAGAATTTACATTAAATCTATATATTGTTTTGGGTAGTATAGACATTTTAACAGTATTTGTTCTTCCAGTTCGTGAGCATGGCATATCTTTCCATTTGTGTCATCTTCAGTTTCTTTCATCAGTATTTTATAGTTTTCAGAGTACAGGTCTTTCACTTCCTTGGTTAAGTTTAATCCTTGATATTTTATTATTTTTGGTGCAGTTGTAAAGGAGATTGTTTTCTTAATTTCTCTTTCCGCTGCTTCATTTTTAGCATATAGAAGTGCAGTGAATTGGGGTGCATGGGTCGCTCAGTCAGTTAAGTGTCCAACTCTTGGTTTCAGCTCAGGTTGTGATCTCATGGGTCATGAGATCAAGCCCCATGTCAGACTCTGTGCTCAGTGGGGATTGAAGAATTGAAGATTCTCTCCCTTTGCCCCTCCCCCCAGTTGTGCCCTGTTTCTTTCTGTCCCTGTCTTTCTCTCAAATAAATAAATCTTTAAAAAGGGAAAAAATGCAATAGATTTCTGTAAATTGATTTTATTTCCTGAGACCTTACTGAATTCGTTTGTTAGTTCTAGTATGTTTTTGGTAATCTTCAGGGTTTTCTGTATAAGGTATCATGTCATCTACAAATAATGAAAGTTTTACTTTTTCCTTACCAATTTGGATGCCTTTTATTCCTTTTTCTTGTCTGATTGCTGTGGCTAGGACTTCTAGTACTGTGTTGAATAAAAGTGGTGAGAGTGGATTTCCTTGTCTTGTTCCTGATTATACAGAAAAAGCTCTCCATTTTTACTCACTGAGGATGATGATAGCTGTGGGTTTTTCATATATGGCTTTTTTTTTATGTTGCTAACTCCCATAACTTTAAATATATTTAATATGTGACAGGGCTAGCATTCTTCATTTGTTTTTATATTTTTTCATGTACTAAGATATTTTTATATTAGTTTTCATATATCTTTGGGTTTTTATATTTTTAGAGTTCGCTCTCTAGTTTTTGGGTGAAACAGCCCCTCGTGTACTTAATTGCTTGCATATGACTTTTCTCAACAGGATAACTCCTATCCTAGAAATACCTCTTTTTGTCACCTGACTTCTGATTTGGGGTTTTGTTGGGTTTTTTTAACTTCTGATTCTAACTGTAGTTCTATAACCTAGTTGTAAGGGTTCCAGTTTGCAGACCTGGCAAATGGAAAAAATAAGAACAATTTCTTATGTGTATTGCATGTAATCACACATGTGTATATGTGTATATATGTATAGATGTTACATATGTGTGTATATGTTTAAGGTTGCCAAGGAGTATTTCTTGAGAAGGATTGTTGTTGTGAGATTATGTCTTTAATAGCCCTACTTAGCAAAATTAAGGGTTGTGTCAGTCTTCAAAATTGTTTTTGAAATTTACCTAACTTGTAAAATCTAAAAATATGGGAACCACTACTTTATCTCACACCATGATGATTTTCTTGGTGGTAATGGTGTGTGTTGTTTTGTCCCCCAAAAAAGCATACAGTGAAGTCATAGCTTATGGGGGTTAGCTTTTTAACATCTCAGTGTAATACAAATATAACATTTAGTCATAATTACTTTTATAAATTATTTAGAAAGGGATGGCACCATATTGGTGACATCTCTCAGCAGGTCCAACATAACCACTTTTTCCATCAAACACTGGAACAGTTTCTTTCTTTGTATAGAAATAAGATAGAGCAGTTTGTTTTTATTTAAGGTCCATGTTGCACAAAACTTACCCATCTTTCACCATTAGACTCACTTTACGTTGAAAGATTACACACTGAGAATTGAAACTAAATAAGAGATTCACATCTTGCATCCCATGCTTTCTGCTAGACTTACTCTGGTTCAATGGTGGCATGTTGGTAGGCAGAATACTTACCGCTTACTGTTTTCTGTCTTCTTTCTGAACATCTTCTTCCCCATGGCCCATTCCTGTGCTAAAAAAAAATCAGGGGTCAGGAGGTGTTAGGAAGATGCTTAGAAAGTATAGGTAAATTCGAGTGAGTATATTTGAATATCTAAAATGAATCTTAGGGACTGAACTAAACACTTGTTTTAGTAGTGCTACAACATTAGTAGGTGTCCTGCTCACTTAAACTACTTACAACAAGCTTATATATAATTTTTAGCATACATGTAACATTTATACCTAAGATAGAGTAAGTTCTTTATAACTATAATAAAGACTTCTTAAATGAATAAGGGCGCCTGGGTGGCTCAGTCCATTAAGCGTCTGCCTTGGGCTCAGGTCATGAACCCGGGGTCCTGGATGGAGCCCTGCATGGGGCTTCCTGTTCAGTGGGGAGTCTTCTTCTCTCTCTCCCTCTGCTGCTCTCCCTGCTTGTGTTCTCCCACTTGCACTCTCTCTCTCAAATAAATAAATAAAATCTTAAAAAAAAAAAGTATGACATGAATAATGGAATGTACACTAACAGGTTTTTTTTTATTTGTTTTGTTGTTATTTTATTTATTTATTTATTTATTTATTTGAGAGAGTGTGGGGGTGGGAGGGACAGAGAGAGAGAATCATCAGACACGTGCTGAATGCACAGCCGGTCACAGGACTCAGTTCCATGACCCATGAGATCATGACCTGAGCCAAAAGCAAGAGTCGAGGGGCGCCTGGGTGGCTCAGTCGTTAAGTGTGTGCCTTCAGCTCAGGTCATGATCCCAGGGTCCTGGGATCGAGCCCTGCATTGGGCTCCCTGCTCGCCGGGAAGCCTGCTTCTCCCACTCCTACTCCCCCTGCTTGTGTTCCCTCTCTCGCTGTCTCTCTCTGTCAAATAAATAAATGAAATCTTTAAAAAAAAAAAAACAAACACAAAAAACCAAAAGCAAGAGTCGAACATTTAACTAACTGAGCCACCCAGGCACCCTTATTTATTTGTTTTTTTAAGTAGGCTCCATGCCCAGCGTGGAACCCAATGGAAGGCTCTAACTCACGATGGTGAGATCAAGACCTGAGCCAAGATCAAGAGTTGGACCCTTAACCAACTGAACCACCCAGGCACCCCAAGTTGTTGTTTTTCTTTTTAAAAAACTTTTTTTTCTTTTTCTTTTTCTTTTTTTTTTTTTAGTTTTTATTTATTTAAGTAATCTCTACACACGGTGTGGGTCTGGAACCCATGATCCTGAGACCAAGAGTCACACATTCTACTGACTGAGCCAGCCAAGTGCCCCTAAAATACTTTTTATTTAAAGAGATTATAGACTCACACGAAGTTGCACACATAGTACAGAGAGGTCTCCTTGTAGCAATCACCCAGTTTCTCCCAGTGGTAATATCTTACATAACTATAGTTACCAAGACTAGGAGATTGACATTGGTAATATCTTACATAACTATAGTTACCAAGACTGGGAGACTAGATACAGTTAACCTAACTTCAGATCTTATTCAGATATACCAGTTTTTGCATGCACTCATGTTTCATTTTCTTATATGTCTAATGTGTGTAATTCTGTGGTGTTTAAAAAAATTTGTGAATAGTTTGTATTTAGAGAAAAGTTACACAGATAATACAGAGACTTCCCATATAATTCTCACCCACTCTCTCCTATGACATCTTAGGTTTGTATAGTAGATTTGTTACAGCTAACAAACCAACATTGTTATATTACAATTAATTAAACTCCATGTTTTATTCAGATTTTACTAGTTTACCCCTAATGCCTTTTTTGGTTACTGGACCCCATCCAGGATACTCTATCACTTTTAGTTTTTATGTCTCCTTAGATTAACCTAGACTATGACAGTTTTTCAGGTTTTTCCTTCTTTTTAATTATCTTCATAGCTTAAGGAATACTGGTCAGTTATTTGTATAACGTCCCTCAGTTTAGTTTGCCTATTGTTTTCTTCATGGTTTAGATTGTTTGATGTTTTTCGTTAACTGGGGTTATAGGCTTTTGAGAGAAGATCACAAAGGTGCCATTTTTATTGCATCATATCAAGGGCTGTCGCATCATATCAAGGACACGCTATCAACATGATTTATCCTGTTGATGTTGAACTTGATCACCTGGCCGGGGTCATGTTGGCCAGGTTTTTCACTATAAAGTTACTTTGTTCCCTCCCTTTCATATTCTACTCTTTGAGAGCAAGACCCTAAGCACAATTTAACATTCAAAGCATGGGGGGACTTAAATTCAACCTCTTGGAGGGGGGGATTATCTACAGAAATTATTTGGAATTCTTCTGACAGGTGTTTTTTAAGTTTATGGAAACAGCACGAGTATTGATACCAGTCTAACGTATCTGTTTTTTGCAGGGTGGGAAACCCCGTAAACACCGGAAGGATCGGCTACAAGATTTAATTGATATAGGCTTTGGCTATGATGAGACAGATCCATTTATTGATAACTCAGAGGCTGTGAGTAATGTATCTTTAATATAGCAGCAATTCTTTGTTTGGGATAGAAGTCAAGGATAAAGTTACTAAAATAGTTCAGTATTTGTTTTTACTAACCAGTCCTTTGTTGATGTACATCTAAATTGTTTCCACTTTTATGTGCTTACAAATAGTTGAGCATCTGTGTACATTTATCTTTGTGTACTTGAGTAAATATGTAAGGTAATTAGTGCAAATACATGTATAGGATAAATTTCTAGTGGATTTATTGATCAAGGGTATTTACATCTTGAATTTTTATTGATATTTCCAAACTTGGGCAGGTGTATTTTCAAATGACTTCTAGATAAGAACCATATGAACTTGAAGATTGGAGCTACTGGGTTGAAGTTAATCTGGCAGACGTCTTTAAAATGTACTTCATTTTTTTTTTTGCTGCCAACCCTTACTACACTGGTGATGATTGAATGCCAGCCTTTATTGCCTGTCTGTTTTGATCAAGCCCTACAGCTTTTCTCCGGGAGTCTTCTTTCTTTTATAAAATGAAAAGGAATTTAGGAAAGCATTTAAGGACTGTAGCAGTCCATCGATCCCATAGCAAGTGAAAGAGGGCATACCGTGTTTGGAAGTAGGTAAGGTATATGTTCTTACATTCTTCTCAGAGCACTAGAGTAATCTAAACCCTGGTCTTATGGTATCCTCTGCATTGTTAAGTGATTACTTAGAATACACAGAAAGTGACACCAAGGTAAGCATTATAGTACTACCTACAAATTAGTTTTTCTTCTTCCTGTTACTACACTGCTTGGTTATGTAGATGAATACAAGGCATACAGTGGTAGAAGAGTGACAGGTAGAACTTCCAGCAGGAGGCATAGTGGATACCCTGTCATACTCCTAAGTTATTTTAGTGTCCTGACATAAACTGGTTTACCATACCAGACAGCCTGGTGTATAGGAGTAAAATACTAACAATGCCCTTTGGAGTAGAGAAGGCTTCTTGTTACCAGAAAGGTTAAGGGATGGAATGTTTTTGTAGGTTAAGGGATGGAATGTTTTTAAGAGTCTTGACCTTGATATGAAACACAAGTCAAAATTCCTAGATTCTAGACTTGACGAGGTTTCTAAAGATTTCTAAGCAAATCTTTTGGCGTTACCCAGTTTTCTCTGCTGCAGGCAGATTATTTGAATAAAGTGTTTTTCAGACTGACTTTTGTAACCCATAATTGGATTATGTATCAATTTAGAGAGTGTGGCCAGCATTTTTAATGAAAATGAAGTAGAACAGAATAGGAGCTATTATAGCAAATCATAGTAGATGATGTGAGTTTTTAATGTGTATATGTGTGTGTGCATGCACTGGGTTTTGATGTATAATGTATTTTCCCCTTGGGTGGTGGTGAAGAAAATTTGAAAGCTACTGCTTTAATAAATAAGGACAAATTTTGTAGGTATAAGTTGTTGTATAAAAATTTTAGAATTAGTTGCTGACATTTAGAGGATGAGGTAGTTTCCTGTTTTGTAAGAGGAAGTTGAATAGAATACAGCTTGTTTATTGACTTGCCAAATAATTTCGTGTTGTTATCTTTAACAGATTATTGAGTTCTTTTCATGAGATAATTCAAACATAAGACAATTATAATCCAACCAAATGATTTTCTGTTCTTTTCATTGATTGTATTACCAGTAAGCTTTCACTGTTTGTAATTATTTGATAGAGAGTGAAAATAATCTGGTTCTAATTAATTGTCAGAATCATGTACTACTTATTACTATAAATACCTGGAAATAAATGCTTGTGAAGATTATTTTTAGTCTCACTGATATTGCCAGATTTTGTAAAGACTGAAAGAAAATGTTTTTCTTTATTATTAATAAATTATAATACCAGGCATGAATAACACTTTTATTTAGGTTGTTTCTTTTAAATTTCACTAGAACTTTCTGAAGTAATGTTGTCACTGTTACACAACCCCAAAGTATTGGTGTTAAATTATTTCCTCTGGGTCACAATTGCCAGTCATTGGCAAAGGATCTAAATCCAGGCCTTCTGATTTTCAAGTTCAGTGTTCCTTTGCTTCTTAACACGTTCTACTTAAAAGGGTAAATTAAATATGCATAAAGAGCTTGTTCTCCTGAAGAGTGTTCTGATAGGGAAAGCTTATTAGTATAATACTGCAGCATACAGATGTTGAATACACCTGCGTTGTCCTTTAATATAGTGATGAATGTGTTTCCTGTCGGAGAACCTGCTTGGTGTAGTGGATAGTTTGAAATACAGCCAGAGCTTCTACCATAAGCTTAAAAAATTACTCTGGCAAGGTTCTTAACCTCTAAATTTGGTTTTCACTTATAAAATGGGAATAATACTTGTCTTTTTTGCCTCAAAGGTATCAGGAGGACCAAGTGAAATAATTTATATGAAGAAGCATTGTAAATTATAAAGCAGTGTAAGCAAAAAGTACAGATGTGTTTGTCACAATTACACATTTTCAAAAATAATTACTACAAAGTCATTTCACTTTTAATTCTCTACTCTTCACATCACTCCTTTGCTTACAGATAATATTGGACCCTTTCTGAAGGTTTTACCCGTAGGTCTTTATGGTAGCCCATCAAGTGAAGCAACAAGAAAGCAATTCATTCCTTTTTTTCCCCCCACTTCATTTCTTTTTGATTCAATATGATTAAACTGGAAATTCTTTCTTTTTCTGTTCACCATTTAATTGAAAAGGATCCAGGTTAAAAGCAAAATTTTTGTACATAGCCTTAATATTCTTACAGTAACTAGTACCTTCTCTATCTTCCTTGTCCATGGCAAAGGATTCTCCTTAAAAATCTGACTTTCTTAAAAATATAAAATATGAAGAACCTGTAGGTAGAGTTCTGGGGACCTCAGGTAGCAGGTATCTAGCTCTATTAGATAAGTAGTTCCTTTTTTTCTCAGCCACTGTGGACTCCATCATTTGGTGAAGATTGACTTTCATTTAATGTTAGCTTTTTGTCCATTTTCATCAGGTGAGAAGTGATAAACTTTAAAATCCAAGCTTAGAGGACATCAGCTTAAGTGATATTTTCGGTCAGACCTTCAGTCTAGTTTAGATAATTAGCATCTCTTGCTCCAAGCAAAGTACCTGGCTCATTACAGTGTATGCTTACTGAACTGGGCAGTTACTTTTCTGCTTCCTTTTTAAACACATATGCTATTTTTGTTTTAAAAATTTTCACCTAAAAGCGTAGAGCTAAGACAGAAGAAATATTATTCTTTATTATTACTCTTTTTTTATATTTTTATTATTCTTTATAATCTCCTTATAAATAAAATTATATACTGATATGGTGGGAAATGAAATTTATTCTTTGCCTGGACATTTAGTCATCTGTTTTAACTTGTTTCAATTTCTCATCAGAATCATTTGTTCTTGGGGTGCCTGGTTGGCTCAGCTGGTAGAGCATGTGACTCTTAATCTCTGGGTCTCTTAATCTCTGGGTTGTGAGTTTGAGCCCCACATTGGGTGTAGAGGTCACTTAAAAAATACATAAATAAAGATTTATAAAACAAAAAAAAAAAGACTCATTAAGAATAGTAGCAGTGATCTTTAAATTTTTCTCAGCAGATGATAGAATTTGTGTCGTTATTCCAGAATTTCCATTCTTTATAAATACTGAGTAATCTGGGCTCGTTTTTATCCCAGATACTAACTTTTTCTAAATTTATTCCACAAACATCCTCATTGCATTCAGTTTTATAGTTAGGATTTAAGGAAGATTCTGACATAGTGATTGAATTTCTTTGATATATTTATAGAATTAATAATAGGATATATCTGAAACCTTTTTTTTTTTAATATAGTATGACGAGTTAGTTCCTGCTTCTCTAACAACAAAGTATGGAGGCTTTTACATCAACACTGGCACTCTGCAGTTTCGCCAAGCTTCAGATACTGAAGAAGAAGATATTACAGACAGCCAAAAGCACAAGCCACCCAAAGTAAGTTTATCCAGCATTGCAGTAGTAATGAATGTTCAGTTAATAGGGTGTACTTTTTAAGTTTACTTGTGAAGATAAGGAAAAGTAAAATGCTAACCATTGTTTAATGAATCTGTAGTTATTTACATGCATTAAGGTAAAATTATGTAGATAAGGGGAAATCGATACTTGCATCATGGTAGAATTGTACTTTCTTTTAAAACTTCTTTCTCCAGGGGCGCCTGGGTGACTCAGTCGTTAAGCATCTGCCTTCGGCTCAGGTCATGATCCCTGCGTTCTGGGATTGAGCCCCGCATCGGGCTCCCTGCTCAGCGGGAGGCCTGCTTCTCCCTCTCCCACTCCCCTGCTTGTGTTCCCTATCGCTGCCTCTCTCTCTGTCAAATAAATAAAATCTTAAGAAAACAAAAAACTTCTTTCTCCATATGTGGTCTAATAATCTACTGTTTGGGGGATAAGGGTACGTTTCTAGGATAAGTTAAGACTTGGTATAGAAATGATTAAAAGCCATTACCTTTCCTAAGATGTAATTTATAAAGCTAATTCTATGGAATGTATATATTGTTTTAGGAAATGCACAGTGTCCTTAAGTGTTTCTTGAAGTGTGATCCAAGGACTTACTTGTACCAGAATCACCAAAATGTTTCTTAAAAACCAGGCAATGCTCTAGACCCCAAGAATCTGCATTTATAACAAGCATTACTAATCTACACTGAACTTTGAGAGAAAACACTGCCCTGGATGCTAGATTGAGAACATCAAAGAGTAAACCATTGATATTCAGATAAGTGATACATTCTTCTATCATTTGCAGATTCCCAAAATAAAAGAAGATGATATTGAAATGAAGAAGCGGAAGCGGAAAGAGGAAGGGGAAAAGGAGAAGAAGCCAAGGAAAAAAGTACCCAAACAATTGGGGTACGTAAAATTAAACATAGGGTCATAGCATGACCCGCTGCCCTTTTAGAAAGATATATTTAGCATTAATTCATTCAGCTTAGCTAGATCTAATTTAATAACTCTATTTATAAATGTCAATGACTGTTAACTTATATTTTAAGAATATTAATATGTATTAAGTATTAGTAAGTAGAAAGCTTTGTCATCGTGGTTTTTTGTTTTTGTTTTTGTTTTGCACGTTTTCTTTATTAAATCTTACTAGTATTCTTTAAGGGAAAAACACACAGACGAGTAGCCTACATTGAAGAAATCTTATTTTTATAAGAGCATTAAGAAGAAGCCTTTAAGGGGGCGCCTGGGTGGCGCAGTCATTAAGCGTCTGCCTTCAGCTCAGGGCGTGATCCTGGCGTTCTGGGATCGAGCCCCACATCGGGCTTCTCCACTGGGAGCCTGCTTCTTCCTCTCCCACTCCCCCTGCTTGTGTTCCCTCTCTCGCTGGCTGTCTCTGTCTGTCAAATAAATAAAATCTTTAAAAAAAAAAAAAAAATAGAAGAAGCCTTTAAGATACTTCCAGGTATTCTCTTCAGTAATGCTTCTTATTTTTATTCTTGGACTCAGGTAATATTCAGCCCCTATAGCTACCACAAATGCAGCAAATCCCCATTTGAATCCTTTTAATAATGCACCAACAAAGGAACCATTGTTTGCAAAGCCACCCGTGTATCTCCAAGCTTCATTGTGGCCCCATGGATCCCTTAGCCCTCGTGCAGCCAGCTTCTTCTGGACAATTTTTAATGGTGTCCCTTCTGTCTTCCATTGTTTATAATCTGGAAGTTTCAGTTTACTATGGCCATGTTCATGCCTGTGTCTATGGGCCATGTCTGACAGCAATCTGACCTCTTACGACACTCTGTATTCAATCTGTCATCTTAGATTTTAAATAATTAATATTGTATTTATTGATTAATAAGTAGAAGGCCTCATCATTTTAGACACTCACGGTGTTTTAGATCAGATTTACAAATTAGTTCATTAAGTATTTTGCTCATTACAACTTTTAACCAACAAGAACCAGTTTGAAAAGATGCTATCAACCTTGAACAAATGTTTTAAACTTTTTGTGCTAAAACTAAGCTTATTAGAGGACTGAGGATTGGCAGTAGTCTTTGTGTGAACAAAGTTGTTTTACTATTTAAAAAGTCACTTATTTAGCTCTTCACGCTTGTAACTTTAGGTAATGATGTTGTCTCTAAAAATCAAGTAGACTTTCTCATAAGACTTAAGCCGTAAGAATAAAACGTTCATACCATGCATTCATAGAATTACCAGTTGCTCTTGCTTCTCCATGGTTTTTTTGGAGAATTAAGGGACAGAAACTATGAGAGGCTGGATTTTCTTCCCCTCCTTACCAGGGGTTGTGCACCTGAATTTTGGGCCATCGGTATTCAAAAAGTTGATGTAGGGAGGTATTTATCCTCCTGTAAGCACGAGATTTTAGTGACCCCGGAGTCATTAAGAAATAAGGAAAAACGTGTATTACTAATGCATATATTAAAAGTTCATTATTTACAAGTAAGCTTCATTGGGAAAGTTTGTAATGCCTTTTTATTGAACTTGTCATTTTCTCAAATTCATAGCTTATTCATACAGCAAATATTTATTAAGTATCTGTTGTATACCAGGTGTTGTTGTGGTTTGGAGTATATAACAGTAAATGAAACGTGGGCTTGCCTCGAAGGTACAGGTCATCTTTTTGATTCTGTAGTGCGCATAGAAGCATATAAGCCATAGAATGTAGAAAAGATGTCTAGAGAAAGTGATAACTAAACTGAAACCATCTTTTCCCCATGGTTTCTGTAGGGAGAACATTGTCATAGAAAATTACGTATATGTAATTGCCTCACATAGCTGTTCCCAGAATGAAAAGTGAAAATGATCAGAAGGTAGCAGCAGATAGAATAGGGTCTAGACAGATTATGCATTTCTTTGGCAGTTTGTAGCACAAACCACCTGGAGTACCAGCTTGAGGTTGTACTTGTGTGAGCTTCTCTGGTCGTAAGGCAACTCTGTTTTCAGAAGTGTATTTCTTTACTTGGTTAATTTTTTAGGTGATCACTTTATAGAAGTGCTTAAGAATGTGAACATTCCAAAAAGAGTAATAAGTTTAACTTCATATACTCTCATAAACCTGCGCTACATTCATTTTGTTTCTTTCTGTTAACTTTAGTCCATTCATTTTCTTCACTCTGATGGCCATTTACCTGTCCACCTTTCCTCACTGACAGTCCAGATGATGAGGAAGATGGTGTGATAAAAGGATAATTTAATAAGAAATTTGCTCTTCCACCTGTCAGAGTTGTTTTGATGATCTGTGCCTGCTTATTTACATGGGGCTTTAAACTTTAAAATCATACGTAGCCTAACGGATGACATTTTTCTTCACAGAGTTGTGGCTCTAAATTCCCATAAGTCCGAAAAAAAGAAGAAACGTTATAAAGATTCTCTTTCTCTAGCTGCCATGATACGAAAATTTCAGAAAGAGAAGGATGCATTAAAGAAGGAGCCTAACCCCAAAGTCCCAGTGAACTTAACGACGTCCTCTCTGCATAAACCCCCCTCCAATGCTGTAGCATTGGGAAATGATGTCACGGACTTAAATCTGAACAGTGCTGATCCGGACCTCCCCATTTTTGTTGGCACAAATGAACATGAACTGTTTCAGGAAGCTGAAAATGCCCTAGAGATGCTAGATGATTTCGACTTCGACAGATTACTGGATGCTGCTTCTGATGGTAGCCCCCTCTCTGAGTCAGGGGGAGAGAATGGAAACACCACCCAGCCAACCTATGCCTCTCAGGTTATGCCCAAGGTGGTGCCTACACTCCCAGAGGGTCTACCGGTCCTTCTTGAAAAACGCATTGAAGACCTCCGTGTAGTAAGTGTAATAATCCCCTTGTTTCTTATTTGCTACATAAACTTAACAATAAATACTTTTTATAAAACAAAAATAATAACCCACAATCCCAGCACCCATATAAACAATTTATAATTTTCTATATTTACTTTTAGGTGTTGGCTGTATGCATAGGCCTTTGATTTTAAGTAGAAATATGTATAACTATAATTATAGCATCATATGGGTGATTGTTCTATTATTTTATTTCATCTTATAAATTTTTTAAAAGATTGATTTACTTTGAAAAGACAGAGAAAGAGGATGTTCGCAGAAGTGAGTGTGGGGGGGGGAGGGGCAGAGGAAGAGGGAGAGAATCCTCAAGCAGACTCCCCACTGAGCGAGGAGCCTGAAGCGGGTCTTGATCCCAGTACACGTAAACAACTGAGCCACCCAGGTGTCCCTCATCTTATTAATATTTTTCAGCATAGGTTCATAAATACAATTTTTGTTGTAAAAACAGTCATGTAAAGACAATAAAGGGATGGTAGGAGCAAATAATAACATTACAAAAGTATACCTGAACTTGGTCCAAACTATATTGACATCTAGCTATTTTATAATTGATTTTTCCAGCTAATCAGCACGTTTAGTAATCATGCATTGTGTTCCCATTAGGAGAAACTTGAGAGCTGAGCTTTAGTATGTCACATTAGATACCTCTCTAGATTGACTTGGATTCATTATCTTTGATTAACTAGCTGCAAATCCAGATAAATGTCATCACACTTATCCATTTAATCTCAGGGAAATAGTATTTTCACTTAAAATAACATGCCAATGGGCGTCTGGGTGGCTCAGTTGGTTAAGCGTCTGTGTTCAGCTCAGGTCATGATCCCAGGGTCCTGGGATCAAGCCCCACATCAGGCTCCCTGCTCAGCAGGGAGTCTGCTTCTCCATTTCCCTCTGCCCCTCCCCTCACTCGTGCTCACATACCCTCTCAAATAAAATCTTTAAAAAAATAATAACATGCCAAACCTAGTTTAAAGTGCCCTTCTTTTTTCTTTCTTTCTTTCTTTTTTTTTTTTTTTTTAAGATTTTATTTGTTTATTTGACAGAGACAGCGAGAGAGGGAGAACACAAGCAAGGCGAGTGTGAGAGGGAGAAGCAGGCTTTCCGTCCGAGCAAGGAGCCCAATGCCGGGCTCGATCCCAGGAACCTGGGATCATGACCTGAGCCAAAGGCAGATGCTTAATCGACTGAGCCACCCAGGCGCCCCTAAAATGCCCTTCTTGATTACTTAGCATGCTTATTTGAACCCATGCCGTATTTTAGTCCTCAATTTTTTCCTTGACTGCAAAAGTAAAATGCACAATGCAAAATGTATTATACGTAGGGAAAGATCCCCCATAATCTGACATTCCCCACACCCAGCAGAGATAACCAATATTAAATTATTTATTTTTCTGGATTTTAATCCATGCATTTGCAAATGTTATTATAAAAAATAATTAATGGGATGGTAATGTATGGACTATTCAGTTTACTTCTTTCTCCTGGGATTATAGTAACCCAATTTAAGTCGTGTTTTAAAATTTACTAATCATCTTTATATTGTATTTATTTCTCATAACTTTTCCTGAAATTTAAATATCTGATTACAGGAGTATTCGGTTTATCTAATTTTTCTAGTAACTGGTCCACAGATTTTATTTAGCAATTCTATTATTTTTTCCATTTTTTATTTTTTAGCATTTCTTCTAAAGTTGTGACTTAATTTTAGTTCCCCTGTATTTTTACTTATTTTAATGTACTTCATTAGTCCAGGATTTAGAGAAGTCTGTTAAAATATCTCATTGCCAATATTTCTTAGGTTATGAATTGTGTTTAACATCATTTTTGCTTTATTGCCATGCTCTATTGTTTGACCCATAAAATTCTTGATGGCTAGATCTTTGTGATGATTATCATTTGAAGGTGACTTTTGGTGCTATTATTACCTTGAATTTAGTTTTGTCTGACTTAACTGTAGACTCCTTTCTCTTTATTTTTACATGGTGCAGCTTTTCTCATCATTTACCTTCAACCTCTTCGATTTTCTTTATTTTAGCTCTTTCTTACAGACAGCATGTAATTTCTTTATTGACCTCATCTGAGTCTTTTCTCTTTTAGCAAATGATTTTATCTTTCTACAGTTGTTATATAATTGATCTTTGTCATTTTCTTTTTTATCCTGTTCTATTACTCTTTTGTTTTCATTGTTTTGCTATTTTCTGTGCTTATTTTTTGAAAAGTATACTGTAGTTTCGGTAATAAGTGGGTTTTTTATTTAATCTTCTCAGCTACTCTGCGTAGGAAATAAAGGTATTATTTCCTTTTTATGGTTAAGAAACTTGAGCTAGGTTAAATAGCTTGGTCAGGTCCACGCAGCTAGTAAGTGGTGGAGCCACACTTACAGCCACAAGGGTTCACCTGACTCCAAAGCATGTGCTTTTTGCTATTCCATGTTTCTTATCCCTAAAACCTTTAGTTTCTTCTAGGTCTTAAAAAGTGTTAGTGATGTGATCCAATTTTGCAAGATATTATTAATAATAATAGCTCTTGGGGTGCCTGGGTGGCTCAGATTGTTAAGCCTCTGCCTTCGGCTCAGCTCACTATCTCCAGGTCCTGGGATCGAGCCCCATGTCAGTCTCTCAGGTCAGCGGGGAGCCTGCTTCTCCATCTCCCTCTCCCTCTTCCTCTCCCGCTGCTTGTGCTCTCTCTGTCTCTCTCTCTCTCAAATGAATAAATACAATCTTTAAAAAAATAAAGTAAAAATAATAGCTCTTGTTTATTTAGCAGAAACCTGTACTCTGTATTGAGTGCAGTGCTGCGGTGTCTCACATAGCATTTATCATTCAGGAGACGGCACCGTGATTGGGTACTTTACCTACTGTGAGTCTAATCCTCCAACAATCAAGTGAGGTAGGTAGTATTCTTCCATTTAATAGATGAAGAAACTAAGGTTCAAAAGGTTAAGTAATTTGCCCATGGCTACATCATTTTTAAGTGGCTGAGCCATGATTCAAAGTCAGCATTTAAAGGCAGGACCGTGGAGCTCCATAGTAGGCAGTCTGCTGTGGTAATGCCATTCATTTTCACTTAATAAACAAAATTGGTTAGTAATGAGTGTGTTATAATCTTGTAAAAGCTTTGTCATATCTTATATACCCAAAACTATTCCTCTCCCGATAATAGCCCTGCCAGGGTTCATACAGGTGCTCCCTAACTCCTTAGTAGGAAATCATCAGTAAGAAGTTTTTATTTCACTTACTGGTATCTTGGACTTCTCTATATGTTTTCTTTGAAATGTGAGATGGTATTTTTTCTTTAGGAGGTGAGAACTCATCCTTGGCTTAAATGCTTATGTCTGTGTGATAAGAAATCGCTGCTTGTGGCTCTTTTCTTACTTTGTAATATTCTTCCACTGTTCAACCTGTTGACTGTTTTTTATTTTCTTTCTTGAAGTTTAGTTTTCCTTATGTCTTTCATATATTTCCACCCCCTACACATATCCAGTTTTCGTTCTTTCTAAGAAGTACTAAGGCACGTCTTAGAAATTTTCTTCTATTTATTGCATGTAAAGTTGTCAAATAACTTGGTAGGCTGATAGAATCAGCACATGGCTTGCTCAGATTATTAGATCAGGCTTCTTGATGTTTTATATCTCATGGACCTCAACTACATCGTTTGTGATTTTCCCAGTAGATTTTGCTTATGGTAGGGTGTGCTGGTATACTTGGTTTCTGGTCTTCTGGTTGAGGTGACAAACATAATGACGAAATTAAGCTCATTGCATTAATTTTTGCTTATCCCTTGATAATAACCTTGCCTACTTTTTTTTTGTTGTTAGTAATTAGGTGGAACCTGTGGTAAGCCACGTATCTTTGTACAGGGTGGCAGTGTTGCACAGTTGAAGTCAGAAAGCTTGTGGTCTGTGTCCTGGATCCACCACTTACTAGTAGTGATTTGGGAGCATGTCATGTAACCTCTGACAGATTTAGTTTCCTTGTTTGTTTAATGGGAGCTGTCATACCAGTGTCATTGGCTGTCATTAGGATTAAACATGGTAATGAGTATAACGTGTAGAATATCAGATATTTTGTAGACACTGTCAGTAGAAATTGAGACATCTGCTTGTTATCTTAGAGATCACAGCAATAATTAATAAACCCATGGATAGTCAACGTACACAAGATACCCAAAGCACTAAAAAGTCTTGTATGTATAATTTTGTTAATTTAGCAGGATTAAGAAAAATTAAATACAGAGATAATAGGAAACAATGGTATATATGCTAAAATTATTTTAACACTCTGTATTTGCCTACTCATGCCAGGTACTAAGCTGGGTATAGAGGATACAAAGTGAAGTAAATCACAGTAGCCCCAACCTCAGGAAGCTTATTCTTTAGTAAATAGATATGGAAACAGTGTGTTTATTGAAAGCGATGTTGACAGGGTGCCTGGGTAGCTCAGTCCTTTAAAGGTCTGCCTTGGGCTCAGGTCACGATCCTGGGGTGTCAGGATCGAGCCCGGGCTCTGTTCATCGGGGAGCCTGCTTCTCCCTTTCCCTCTGCCTGCTTGTGTGTGCGCGTCCTCTCTGTCAAGATAATAAAATTAAAATCTTTAAAAGATAAAAAAGAAAGAAAATATTGACAATCTTATGTTTCTCTAGGCTGCCAAACTTTTTGATGAAGAAGGAAGGAAAAAATTCTTTACACAGGATATGAATAATATTCTTCTGGAGTAAGTAATTCTCTTCTTTAATTAAAAAATCTAAAAAGTTATTTAAACTTTAAGAACTCATGGGGTGCCTGGGTGGCACAGCAGTTAAGTGTCTGCCTTCGGCTCAGGGCGTGATCCCGGCGTTATGGGATCGAACCCCACATCAGGCTCCTCCGTTGTGAGCCTGCTTCTTCCTCTCCCACTCCCCCTGCTTGTGTTCCCTCTCTCGCTGGCTGTCTCTATCTCTGTCGAATAAATAAATAAAATCTTTAAAAAATAAAAATAAAAAAAACTTTAAGAACTCATTTAAACATATAGTTGGTTACAACTTTACAAGTTGAATATTATTTTAGATTTAAATGTATTTTTTTGTCACTTTATATGAAAATGTCTTTCTGGAACAGCTCTGAGTATTCATATTAAATTTGGTATAATTTTCCTTCTATTTTCATTCAGATTTGGGAAAAATAATTCCACTGGTGTCTAGCAAGGTTAATTATAATTCATACAAACATTTATAGCCAAATGGAAAGTATAGTTCAATGAAGAAATTCTGGTTGTGAGGTGGGAGAGAGGCAGTGTGGAGAAGACATAAGGAAGAATGGGAAGGGGAGGCTGAAGGCTGAGATGGGATACAGATTGTATTTAAATTAGTGACAGTTTTTACTCTTAGCTGACTACTAAGGAAGCTGCAGGTTCTAAGATTGTGATCTAGCAAACTGTCCTTGTAAACCTGTTGGCTTGTAAATTTTGACCATTGGTTTTAGAAGTGAAGTGTATATTTGGCTGCAAGCAGAAGTGGGTAAAAGAAGCAATCCTGGAGAAAGCAGCAGATTTTACTCCTTTCACACGGAAATAATGTGTGCCTGCTCTTGGTGGCTTGGTAGTATTATATACAAAGAAACAAGCAGTGTTTCCAATACTGTGTGTGAGTCCTGTCTTTTAAATATGTATTGGGAGGTAGTTTCCCATAAGATACAAAGGATGATGGATTGGTTTGCTTTGATAACTATTTTCTTTTTTTGTTTTTTTCCCCTTGATAACTGTTTTAGTTAAGTGCAGTCTCTCTTTCTCCGGAGTACTTAAAAATCTTTTTGGTCCCCTGTGGACCCATGAAACATATGAACTAGTATGCTACTGGTATGGGGACAGCGGAGTTTCTTGTTCCTATTCTTTATTTTTTGCCAGGGATTTTCAGGTTGGTTCTGTCTGCCTGGAAGCGAGGCAAATGCTTCCTGCCTGCTTCAGCTCCTTTTACACCCCAGATTCAATAAACAGTGTAACCATTACTCACCAGAGCTGTCCCAGATTCCCTAATCAGGAATCTGCCTGGCTGATTTTTCTTTCTGCTCGAGAGCCTAAGTTTACTGGATCAGGTCCTTTTCCTATGACTGAGACAGTGCTTTTTAATTTTACTCTTCTGTAAAGAGGGACTGGCTTTTTCTCCCCTGAGAGAAAGAAAGGACCATCCTTGGGACATACCATCTCAGATAAGCAGAATATCAGCATTCCATTAACAGGCTTCTCTCTTTTTTTTTGTTTTTGTTTTTAAGCTTTTTTTTTTTTTTTTTTAAGTGATCTCTACACCCAGCATGGGGATCAAACTCATGACCCCAAAATCAAGAGTCACGTGCTCTACTGACTGAGCTGGCCAGTTGCCCCTCCCCACTTTAAAAAAAAAGTTTTTATTTTTAAATGTATTTATTTAAAAGTAGGCCCCATTCCCAATGTGAGGCTTGAACTCATGACCCTGAAATCAAGAGTTGCGTGCTCCTCCAGCTGAGCCAGCTAGGCACCCTCGCCCCACCGACAGACTTTCCTTAATCCTCCCTATGTCTACTTTAAATCCTCTAGTTTTGTTGGAACCCGTCTATTTTTTATTTCACAGAGTGTGCTTCCAGTTCTGTAAAGTCGTAGTGTTCAGAGTTTAATTTTTTCCATTTTAATCACTTATTTATGCCCCTGGCCTCTGTTTCTACTTTCCTAAACAAACATCCCTTGTTTCTCTGGACTGAGTTAATCTAAGAACACATGGTACATGATTATTTTGGGTAGTAAATTCCTATGAAATTATCCAGGTGTATTGGCTCTGCCTCACCACTGCTTCCTTATGCTGGGCAGAAAGAGGTCGTGAGTTTGTTGGAATAGGAACACTTTTTCTTTTTGCTTAATTGAATTTGACTTGGATCAGCAAATATACAACTTGCCAGCTTGGTCTCTTCCCCTATTTCCTCCTTTCCCTCGGGCATACATTGCTAACAAAGCCTTGATACTCTTTGCCTGTGATCCCAATCCAACCTGAGTTGTGTTCAGCAAATGCTCTAAAGTTGTTTAGGGACAGGAGGGATTTACATCCCTCTTGTGTATCATCAGTCAACACATCAGCAGGCTTTTGAATTCTTGCTATAAAATAAGAGCTATTTTGGGTTTTGCGCTTGGGTTACTGCTCCCTGAGTCTTTCTTCACTTACTAGTTTCCAGTGGTTCTGTTATGTGGACAGTATTGGTGAGATATCTGGAATACTTGAGGAAAAATTCAGGAAATCAGGTAGATTCCAGAATTCACTTGGACTTAGTCATTTTTCTTTTACTAGTGTTTTCACACTGATTGAATGAGATGTATATTCTGGGGTTTTTTTTTTTTTAAGATTTTGTGTATTTATTTGAGAGACAGGGCATGAGTGCAGGGGGAGGGACAGAGGGAGAGGGACAAGCAGACTTCTCACTGAGCAGGGATCCCAACATGGAGCTCTAACCCAGGATCCTGAGATCATGACGCGAGCTGAAGGCAGACACTTAATCAATTGAACTACCCAGGTGCCCCTATATTCTGTTTTTTAAAAAGAGGGAGAAAGGTGCCTGGTTGGCTCAGTGGGTAGAGCATGTGACTCTTGATCTCGGGGTCATGAGTTCAAGCCCCACATTGGGTGTAGAGCTTACTTTAAAAAAATAATAAATAAAAAAAATAAAAAGAGGTAGTTGATGGTATAGGAAGATATGTCATGTATCAACTGTGGGGAAATGACTTGTTTCTAGAATTCTGTGAAAATACAGGTAAGACTAAGTATTCCTGAGCCAGAAGAATCTTGTTTATAAAGTTGACCATTGCTTCAGCGAGGGATTCCTATGTTGTGTTTCTTGGAGGCTGCTTCAGAGGCAAATGAGAGCCTTGTAAAGATAGGACTATAATAGTGGGTTTCAAGCTTATTTACTCACAAAACCCGGTGTTTGTCGTCTAATGCATTATCAGCAGATGGTCCCAGTATATTTTTATCCATTTAGAACCTGTAGTGATTGCATGGTCATAATTTATTATCAGAGGTTTGAGAGCCACCCATTGTAATTTTCATGCATGGATATCTGCTCTGGGGGTAGACTTCACTTGGAGAAGCAAAAGAACCTGGTGGATAGAAGGAGGCAGGCTCAGGGAACGTTTGTTGCTTTAGGGGAAGCTTTATTTCTCTGAAATGTGAAAATAACTGAAATTCAGACTTTTCGTTACCATGTGTTTTAGGTACTTCTTAGGCCTTAGAAGATTGGAATTCTTAGGGAAAAAAAATTAAATGTGTGAGGTAGGAATTTGTATATATCTGTGATAGACTGATATGATCCTTAACCTTTAGGATTAAGATGTTTCTCTAATTTTTACTTAGTATTGGCTTAGGAGCAGGGAGTCAGCTCTTTGTGTTTTTGAGTTTCCTCCCTCTTTGGAAACCACTGATTTTTAGAAGTATGTCATGGAGTCACTCTGTTCTTACTTGGAATCTCTTACTACTTAGCGTTTCTATTTTATTTTCAGCCTCAACCAATCTTTAATAACAGGGCAAGCCTAGAAAGCCTCCTACCCAGAGTCTATAGACTTTTAATAAAGATCCGCACATAATATTATTTAACCAGATGTTTATACACAAAACTCATGACAATAGTGATTGTTTCCCATATGATCCTCTGCATTTGACCTTCTGGTTCTTATAGATTCTAAACATTTCTCCATTTATATACATGTCTGACTTCTCTAATACCAAGGATTTTTATTGCCAGTGCTAAGAGCATAGTTTTCTACATTTTGTTGTTTCTGAAATTGCAGTGTATCTTATAAGTGAGGTATATATTTGGTATGGGGAGTGTTTCTTTTCTTCCCCAAAAGCTGTTAATTGAATCTTTGGCTTCATCTTATATTTGTGAAAATTATTTATTAAATCTATCTGCACCTTCTCCTATAATAGAATGTGATGATTTGAACATAGTTTGTTGCCAAGAGCCCCAGTTTGGTCTTGGCCTTCAAATTAACATCTGTTCCTATCCTTCTACAATAGCAGCTGCCAGATTTAGTGTCTTCCATCTTGGAAGAAACCTCAGTTATTTATTAGTAGACTTGTCTGGCTGAGAATATGGCAGCTGTTAAAACTCTTTTCCTTTTTTTTTTAAATATTAAGTTAAATACCTATTTAACGATTTATTTTTGGTCTAAAAAACTAATTTACAAATGGAAACAGGAACTGAAGAATTGGAATAGTTTGTGCAATGAAGGCACAATAAGGGAGACAAAGATGGATGAAACAGTCTGTATGTGTAGCCAGAAGGGCTTCACCTCTTCCAAATCTGCAATTTTTTCAAACACCTCTGAGGAAAAAATATTCTATACTCACTGAAACTATGTAACTCTCTAGCTTAGCAATTGCATTGAGGGAGAAAGGATATGAATATCCCTCTGAGGAAATGAGCTTTTGGTTAATAATAGAGTTCCTGTGCTTTACCCAAAAATGTAGACTTTGCCCCTGTTCATCAAAAAATTATTCACCAGGGGCGCCTGGGTGGCACAGCGGTTAGGTGTCTGCCTTCGGCTCAGGGCGTGATCCCAGTGTTCTGGGATCGAGCCCCACGTCAGGCTCCTCCGCTATGAGCCTGCTTCTTCCTCTCCCACTCCCCCTGCTTGTGTTCCCTCTCTCACTGGCTGTCTCTATCTCTGTCGAATAAATAAATAAAATCTTTAAAAAAAAATTATTCACCAGTTTATTTATGGTTATATAAATTCTCTCTATATTTTCTCCTTGAAAAATACTGTCTAGGAAATCATGGAAAGATAAAACGAGAGAGGAGTCACTGCCTTTGCCTCCTTGGTTGTGTTGGTGCCTAAAAGGAATTCTATACTATTTAATTGTTGTTGTTTTTGTTCAGCATTGAGTTACAGCTACAGGAACTAGGCCCTGTCATTCGTAGTGGTGTCTACTCCCATCTTGAAGCTTTTGTGCCATGCAATAAAGAAACACTGGTAAAACGTCTAAAGAAGTTACATCTCAATGTCCAGGTAAGACGAGGAATGATAATCCATATCTGAGGCCCTGTCACCTGTAAAGATACTGGTTTCTATTTGGGGCTTTTGCATATTAGTTGCTTTGTAGTCTTATTATATGTATTGAATAACTATAGGAGTTATCAAAGGCACATTGGATCTCTTCAAAAAAACTTTTCAACAGTTGGTAAGTCTAGATGAGAATGTTTTCTAAGGCATAGATTGCTCGATTGGTAAATTAACTTCAGTTCCACAGCTGACACAGCTTTGCCCTCCACAAATATCTGAAGATTTATAACTCAGTTTTTTTATTACTGAAGTGGGTCTATGCAGATAGGTTCATACCTCCATTACACAAACCATGGGAAAGAATCACAGGATTACATGTAAACTTAGAGATTTTTTGGTGTAATCATCCATATTTTGTTCGATTCTCCTCCCCTACAACCCCACTAAGTAATTATCCAAGTTTGAATGCTTCCATTGGTCAGAAACATATTTCATCGTAATATCAGAAAATTCTTCCATGCCCTGAGACAAATCCAGGGGCTTTCCACCCCATTGGTCCTAATTCTGCCTTTGAGTCCATTCATAAATCTAATCATTTGTCACCTTCACAGCTTTCAGAAATGTTTTTGAAAGTCTGTACTATGTCCCCTTCTTCACTTCATGTAATATGGTTTTTAGTACCTTCACTGTCCTGATTACTCTTCCCTTAATGATTTATTTGATTATATATTTTTAAAATATTTATAACTTGCAAGTAATGAAAAAGGACTTAAGTGCTGTTTAAGACAAAAGAGGATATATATTTTTTCTATTAATAAAGGTATTTCATGATATTAAAAATATTGCCAGGAAGGGATGGGAACTGATAATTTGGTTTAACTCTTGTTTCTCTCTACCCATCTCCCCATGTCTCATTTTTATCCTTTTATGTGCATCTGAAAATAAGATTACTTTATTCTCAAGGTTTTATATTATGGAAAAGACACACACACAGACTGACTTAGCCCTCTCATCCCAATCCAAGTTCTTGGGTCAGAAAATCTGATTATACTATCTTGGGTCAACCAAGATTTTTCTGGCCAGAGGTTGGGAGTCACATAGCATAACATGGTTGTCCAAGGCCCCCCATGGCTCTAATGGGGAATGAATGTGGTGCCCTGGACCACTAGTTATGTGATCTGAGAGACATAGAATTATTTATTGTAGGTATTACACTACTGTTAATAAAACAGTTCTGACTCTTGGTTTTGGCTTATTTAGGGATCAGGGTTGTGAGATTGAGCCCTTTGTCGGGCTCTGCACTGGGCATGGAACCTGCTTGAGATTCTCTTTCTCCCTTTCCCTCTGCCTCTCCCCAACTCCCCACATGTGTGCACACACACACACTTTCTTTCTCTCAAAAAAAAATTTTTTTTAATTGAGAATTTTTTCTCAGTTGAAAGCAGTGAAATAAATAAAATTTACATGAGGTCACAGATTTTGTGTCTGTGCCTGAGGGCTCCTTCAGACATTGACAGTTGGAGCTTACCACCATATATTCAGATGACAGAAATGGGTACCAGTAAAAAAGGATCTAGAGGCAGGAGAGCAACTTTTTATACATTATAAGATATTTTCTAAGGAACATTTCAGATTTGATGTTTGAAGTTATTTAATATCCCTGTATGCTATAGAAGAAGATGTTTATCTTAGCCCTTGCTTTTCTTTATATGGTTTTATCATGTACACTTTTAATCCCTAAATATTATATCGTTTGATTTGCATTCTTGAGCTTTGTATAAATGGAGTCATACTGTCTCCATACTTTTCATCTGCAGCTTGCTTTTTTACACTGAACATTATGTACCTCAGATTTATCTGTGTCTTTGCATGTTGTGAGCTCCATTTTTGGAGTACATTTGCTGTACAGTGTGTGCAGTGTTCCATTCTATAAATATATCCCAATTAATTTATTCATTTTACTGTTGATGGATATTTGGGTTGTTCCCAGACAGTCTCAGCTACATAATTAAGAAGTGATCATCTATGAACCATGATATTTAGATGTTCACATTTTTTAATGGAATTTTTATAGCAGACACCGTCATATGTATAGTAATATTTATTAACTGGTATGTATGAAAATAGTAAGAGTCTTCAATTTTCCTCTTTCTCTTTGGCCTTGACTTTGCATTTTTACTTGCATCATAAGTTGCAATTAGTAACAATAAAGGAAAGAGTAGGATGTCAGCATCCTGTTGGTAGTCACCCAGACCAAATCCTATGTTCCAGTGTAGAAAAGCAGTATCTCCTCTTGTGGTACTGGTTCCCCATCATAATGGGGATCAATCAGTAGTAGTCTGCACAGTGTAGATTTTCTTCTTTATTTAATCTTAAAGTGTCCATATAATTTGTTGGCCAGGGTGTTTTTAAGAATGTAAAGGAATACATTGTGTGTCAGTTAAACTCAAATAAAAAAAATTTTTTTTTCTTTTTTAAATGTAAGGAACACTATTAATTATGCTGGGGTAACAAGCAAAAACTGGGATTCTCGTTGGCTGCCTAGGAAGTATGGTCATCCTACTTTTATATCCAGTGTGTATTATGAAAAGTCAGTGTGGTAAAAGAAATGTCCACATTTAAATATGTTTACATTTTAAAAATATATGTTTACATTTCAGATCCATAATCAGTGTCTTTTGTGGATCTGCTTTAATTATTGTAAATATGTTTTAAAAAACTTTTAGTATATTTTTTCCTCAGGATGATCGTTTAAGAGAACCTCTGCAAAAACTGAAACTGGCTGTTAGTAACGTGATGCCTGAACAGCTATTTAAATACCAGGAGGACTGCCAAGCTCGTAGTCAAGCTAAGTGTGCCAAGTATGTACCTCTTCTATTTGGACCGGCTTTTGCATTTGAGAAATATTTTTAGCTCTTAAGGATTGGTCTTATGTTGTAGACGTTATCACCAAGTAAAAATCCGCGTATACCACTGAAATGGTGTAGTCGAGTATTTTCTAAATGACACAATATTCAATTGCTTTGGTGTCAAAAGCAAAAGGTCTCTTGATTTAGTGTATGGCTGTGATCAAAGCAAGAGCTGGCACTGGTCAGACCTTTCACACGTCAACCAATTTGACTGACTGAAGTTGGACACAAATATTTTCTGAACTGAAAGATAAGTATTCATAGCCTTATGTTACAGTTTGAAGATCTTATTTACCAAACCAATTTATAGCGCATTTCAAAGTGTTATGTATAAAGGTAGAATTCCCATTTACTTTCCCTTTTGAGTTAACATTCAGTCAAGCAATTTAACAAGTGTCTCTGGAGCATATCATAGGCACTGTTGGGTTAAAACTCTGCTTCATGGGGCATCTGGGTCGCTCAGTCAGTTAAGGTACTGCCTTCGGCTCAGGTCATGATCCCAGGGTCCTGGGATCGAGTCCCGGGTCGGGCCCCTTGCTCAGCGGGGAGGCTACTTCTCCCCATGTCTGTTCTGCCTGCTGCTCCCCCTGCTTGTGTGCGCATGCTCTCTCTCTTTCTCTGACAAATAAATAAAATCTTTAAAAAACAAACAAACAAACAAAAACTCTGCTTCATGAAATCTTTTTCATTTTTAGGCTGCAAACAGATGAAGAACGAGAAAAAAATGGATCCGAGGAAGATGATGATGAGAAACCAGGGAAACGTGTCATAGGACCAAGAAAGAAATTCCACTGGAATGACACCATCAGGTAAAATTTAACCAAAGGCTTCACTTTTAACCAAATAGATAATGCAGAACTAAGGTTTCTAATAAAAAGAATATACAGTAAATGGAAGAGTAGATTGGAAGCAACCAAAGATTAGTATGTAGGAAAAATTCATTCAAAGGAAGATTGATTTGATCCTGATATTCTTAGAGTGCTCTCACTTTTATTTTATATCCTACTTTTTATAAGCTGATCTTCTAATAATTAAGTAAGTCATACTGGTTTCAGAAGGTGAAGTACTCCATATACTTGTGTAATCAGTCATCTTTTTTACCAGTATTTCTGTACCCTAAGTTGAAAGTTCGGCTATAGGACTATCCCTTTCAGTCTTTGGTGCCTAGATGAAAGGTATCAAAGGAAATTGTTTCATATTGGGGATTTGGCTGCCATGCAATGAGTGATGTGTGTTAGAAATGATTTATCTTCATGTCATCTTCTGAATTCTTAAGATAATCTTTATTATTGCTGTCAGATTTATGTGCTTTTAAAAAAATCTGTTTCAAGCTTAATTTTCCACAATTTTGCAGTCAGATTTATATATAAATATATATTTTTAATCTGTTTAGAACTTTGTTATGTAACCTTGTTGAGATCAAATTGGGATGCTATGAGTTAGAGCCAAATAAAAGCCAGTCCGCTGAGGATTATCTTAAATCCTTTATGGAGACAGAGGTGAAACCATTGTGGCCTAAGGGCTGGATGCAGGCAAGGTAAGAAATGTGACATCCTAGATTTTACTTTACTTTCTTATTATTGCTCTTATTAAAGATACATATATATATATACACACACACACACACCTATGACATTCATTTTGCTAAGAACCTAGTCATCTCAGATGATCTCTGCCTTGAAAACTTCAAGCACTTAAAAGACAAAGCAGTTAGTCACGTGGACATGGAGATACACAGATACACATAAAGGGTGTTTTTTGTTTTGTTTTGGTTTTTTTTTTGCCAACCAGTTTTTCTATTTTGCACCTGAATTCGCTCATAGAGAAATGGGAGGAGGAGAAGATGGTTGTGAACTTTGGGAGGGGAGCTTCACATGGGTATCGTGAAGATAAGGAACTGAATACAAAAGAGTGTAGAAAAAGAGATCCCAACCCTAGGTTCTGTTGAAAATAGTCAATGTAGAGTGGTATCTCAAAAATTAAGAGTAGCCCAGTTTAAAGTTTAAAGAGTTAAGAATGTTAAAATTAATAGACTTGGCTATCTCTGTCATCCTAAAGTGTTCTGTCTTAACGCCTGTTGATCTGTTAAAGATTTAAATAAATAAATGTGCTGTGAAACTCGCCATAAAATAGATTATCGAATTTACTCTGTGCCATAGTAACTTTCATTTGATAAATAAGCAAGTAATAGACTGTTGAAAACCATGCAACTAAAACGAGAAAGTGGCTATCATTATCTGTTACACAAAAATAATCATGTCTTTTTAACTTTTGCAGAATGCTTTTTAAGGAAAGCCGGAGTGTACATAATCATCTTACTTCTGCTCCGTGAGTAAAACAGACTCTAGATTTCTTCATTTATTTTTGTTCACATTATGTGCTTTAGTAAACAAAAGTGCTATTTATTAAATGCTAGGTGAAATAGTACTTAAACATACATTTAGACAATCTCTCATTTTACTACTGCCTTTTAAAAAAAAATCATTTTTACTGTTTGTGTAGACCTGGGAACACATTTATCTGTTAAATAGTTCTCAGGCTAGTCTCCAAAAACCTGAATGTGTGCTGGCCTGAGATTTGGTAGTTAGGAGCCATGTAAGATGGTTTCCTTTGTCCCTGGGCCTTCTTCCCTCCAGTTCTTTGGTGTCCTTTTTCTTTCCCTCTTAGCGACCATCAGCGTAGCTAACCTATAGCCTTGTGCATTCCAAGATGGTTTCGTATACATACCTACCCTACCTTGTCTCACAGAGTGTTTTATTCCACAAAATTAACCTATTCTTCATTTCCTTCCCTTCTCTTCAAAATGGGGTATTCCTTAGTGATGTGATTACTAAAAAAAGGTCTCTTAACCTGATGGGCAGTAGTAAAATGCTGGGGTTTTTGTGGTTATATTTTTTGGGTGAATACTGGTCGACTTCAAGAATTTCATTTTCACCTACAACTTAGGGCTATTTCTCTGTAGCACAGAAGTATAGTAATAGTTAATAAAATATTAATTAGCAAGTTACTGAGAATTTATGGTTCACTGTAATTCAGTATTCTTAGAGATCTGGTTAACAACTGGGTAGCCTTACAAAACTCTCCGTCTTCTTGTATACAGTTATAATGGAAATTTGTACAACTCTTAGGAAGGATACTTTGTTAGTATACTGTCAGAGTTGCATTGAGCTGGTTGTGGTTTTCAGTTCTTGCTTTCTTGCTCTTGTTTATTGCTGGTGGTTTAGTTACCCTGGGACAGGCGATACATATGTATTGGTGCCAGTAATATTTCTGGCCTTTAATTTCCCCATAGTTATAAAATCACATATGTGTTACAATTCAGGTATAAATAATTCCTTTAAACCTAAAGTAGATGTTTACATAGGGAAGAGGTTCCCCAGGTGTTTTTTTTTTTTTTTTTTAGTAGCTTTATGACTAACTTGTGTTTTGTATCAGAAAGTGGAGGGGTGCCTTCAGCTCAGGGCGTGATCCCGGGATCCTGGGATTGAGCCCCGCGTCAGACTCCTCTGCTGGGAGCCTGCTTCTTCCTCTCCCACTCCCCCTGCTTGTGTTCCCTCTCTCGCTGGCTGTCTCTCTCTCTCTGTCAAATAAATAAATAAAATCTTCAAAAAAAAAAAAATTAAAAAAAAAAAAGAAAGTGGAATCTGTGGATATGTGGGCCTGGACATCTTTTGCCCCAGTGGTTTTTATCCAAAAAATTTTGAAAATGACTGTTGCCTTAATGAAGTTGTAGATTGACAGTTTTAATCAAGATATTTGTTAATTTAATGGATGACATTTCAACTGAGTGAAGTAGAAATACTCACTGTGAGGAATTTTGGCTTGTTAACCCTTTAATTATTCAATAGACATTTGAGTACTTTTATTATGGAACCCATAAGATTTTTTTAGTCTTCAAACTTTTTCACACTGGTTCCGAAAGGTCTCAAGATTCCATAGCATTTTTCTTGCCTTTTTTCCTGTCATTTTGACATTTTTTATTTGAATTTTTATACTAAAATAGTTTTTTTAAAAAAACAAGGATTTGTTTTGTTTTTAAAAGGATATCTCATTTACAACTTGTTGGCAATGGTTCTCCTCAAATTATGGTTTGAGCTGAAAGTTTCTTGAGGTTCTGTTTTCTTATAAATAATTATAAATTCTTAGCAGTTCTTTGAAGTGAATCTCCTTAGGCAGCTTTGGTACCCTATCTTGAGGTTTGTTTTTTTTTTTTAATTTTGAGTATTTACATTTAATTTTTTTAAAAACCTTTATCTACAGTTGATATTTCACTAATGGTTTGGCCTTTCTTCCTATTGATCGAAATTGGAGGAAATATTACTATATATTCACATATAAACTGAGCACTTACATGTAGTTCCTTCCTTCATAGAGTTTTCCAAATAGCGTAAGAAGTTACTTACCCATGTAATGACAAGATTATGTTATAATTTCCTAATGGCAACCTAACTGCTACTGAAATGTTCTCCTTTTGTATCTTTTGTCTTAGGACAAAGAAAAAGGTGATTCCTGCACCTAAACCCAAAGTGAAGGTAAGTATTGAACCAAATCTTTAATTAGTCATAATTGGGGAATGTCGAAATACATTCTTAAGATGCAAAGGATATATTTATTTGGCATAGGTGGATAGGTACCATACTTTTAAGAAGAGTGTTTTTAAACTTTGTAAAAATCCTAGAACCAATGTATTTCAAAGAATTAAATTGTAAGATTTAACCTAATATAAGAAGTATTCTGTAAAATGGAACAAATATCCTTTAAAACATAGTTGAGATTGAGAAATCCCTAAAGCCCAAAACAAAGAAGCAGCTGCCAGAGTGTTAGTCTGTCACTGAAACTTTGGTTGCCTTTTGGTGCATTTGCTGATTTTCATCCATCACTTTATGGTTTATTTTTTAATTTCTTCTCAGACCACAGCATATAGGGGTTTCTTAGCCTTAAATAGGTTAGGAATTAGACTGAAACTCTGCATAAACCTGGGACTTTCAAAGGATAACATCTTTAGTAAAAGAAAGGACTAGAAAAGAAATCCACTCAGCAGCAGAAAGATTAAGAAACTTGGGTGTCTTGGCCTGAGTTCTAGATTAGGGGAAGGAAGTCCTTCCTGGGAATTTTCCCTGGTTTAGGAGTTTAATTTACACTGCCTATAAGATCTGGGAAATCCTTAAGCTTTGAAAATAACTTAAAGGTATTAGATTAGTTATTAACCCAGGGCAAATGGCAAATCAAATTCTTTCTGGAATAATGCAGTTTTATCCCAGGCCCCAAAGGCTTACCAGACATATACTGTATCAAACATGAGCTTAAAAATGTGAAAACACAGAATACGTAAGGAAATAAGTTACTATAAGTGAGAGTCAGCAGAAACATCCGACAGAATTGGGTCCCTGAGAAGGGCAAGTGATGGATTTATTGGGTTTAGAACATAAAGGAATTCAACTTGTTTAATATTTAAAGAAGGAGAAGAAGGGATAAAAAATACCAAAATAGACAAAGCAGAGTTGAAAAAGAACCACGTGTAACCTATAGAAGTGAAAATTGTAATTACTTGAAAGTAAAATTGTAAAGAAAGCCCACACCCTTTAGGTTTTAGACTTTCCCCATAGCCTTCATCTCTTTGAATAGATGAGTTTCTCGGTTTAAGAGACTATGGCCAGAAGGTCAGTATTTGTTACTCTGTGGCCTTCTTAACTTTAGGTATTAGAGGCTCTTTGAATACAGGGTAAATAGTTCTCTTTTTCTTTCCTACGTCATTTGTCTTCTAATCCAGATAGTATTGAGCCAGTATTTCATCACATCTGTTGAGTTCATGTTTTGCTTTGACACTTTTTTTAAACTCCTAATACTCGCCATAAAGTGTTGGTTAAATTTTGATACATTTATTCAAGCATATGATTAAATTTATCAGAATTCTAATAATGACAAGGATGGTATAGGGGAATTACCTATTTTGTTTTTGTCTTTGTGATTTAAGTTACTGTTTCCTTTTCCCCAAATGGAAAAACTATATTGCTGATTTGTGTTTTTCCTACCCTACCACCCCTCAACTACCTAGTTATAAAGGTAATATAAGGAAGTACAGTAGAAAATGCAAATACAGAAAAGTAAGAAGGAGAAAAGTAAAAGTATCCAGGAAAAAAAGCTCTTCCTTTCTGGTACACACCCACCATCCCCTTCTTCTGGATCTCTGTCCTTACCACCGTTCCTTCAATCCATCCAAACAGCTGTTCATTTATTCAGATTGAAATAGCATTTTATAAATGGGATGACCTGCATTTTAGACTCAAATATATACCCTGGACAATTATCTCTGCTAGTATAAATTTATATAGTACTCTGATGGGTGGATTTAACATCCTTCTAAAAGAAAAAATTAATTTAGGGGCACCTGGCTGGCTCAGTGAGAAGAGGATATGATTCTTGATCTCAGGGTTGTGAGTTCAAGCCCCACATTGGGCCTAGAACTTTAAATAAATAAATAAATAAATAGGTAAGTAAGTAAACAGTAAGTAAAAAATGAAACCAGTTTATTCTTTAAAAAAAAGTTGCTTTAAAAAGCAGTTTTATATTGGTAATGCTACCATTATTATTCCAATACATTCCCCCACCCTCAGTTTCTGTACTTTTTTTTATATAAAAATGGTATTTTCACTAATCATGCCAAAGCAAACGTGTCTCATCTGTATTACCCATTCATCTTAACAGACAATTTGACCTTAATGCAATTAAACTACAGAATTTTGAGAGGCAGTGGAGTTTTCAATCAGGGCTTTTAGAATAACAGCTTAGAAAAATTGCTGCGGGAGTTAGAGTTTAACAGCCTTCTTAACAGCTTCTTTACTGTAATACCTTAGAAGGTGATGGTAAAGACATTTCCTCTCCATTCTTTCCCCACTATGGTGAAGGTAAGTGCTGTGGTTGTAAATGATGTGTAATTCAAGACTTTGGGTTTAGGTTTATTTGGGTTTGTTTATAAGAAACTAATCAAAAAAACTTTGAAGTGCTTTTTATGTAATAGTTTAATTTCTTCTTAATCTTAAAAATGACATGAGTCAAATACTTTGTATTTCCCTTTTAAGGGAAACAGCTTTTTTTTTTTTTAAAGATATTTGTTTGTTTATTTGAGAGAGAGCACACACGATGGAGGGGAGGGGCAGAGAGAGGGAGAGCTCTGCTCTGAGCTCGGAGCCCCACGCAGGCCTGATCTCAGCACCCTGAGATCAGGACCTGAGCCGAAACCAAGAGTGGGAAGCCCAACCGGTACATTAGTCCCAGGCACCCTGAAACGGTTACTTTTTAATTCTTTTGCTTTCTGAATATTTTAAACTGTGTTCTAATTCTTTTTTCTCTCCCTTGAATTTTAAGAAACAATTTTTTTTAAAAGGCAGAATTCTCTTAGGTATTCAGAATTTTAATTCCCATAACCTTGTTTTCCTAGTGTACAGTGCCTTGCTCATAGTAGACATTTAGTAAATATTTGTTGAATAAATTACAAATGACCATAATGAATAGAAGACATAATTTAAGTATGCTTGGATTGAATTCCAGTTTGATGTACCACTCTATGTACATTTCTCTATGTACTGGCTATGGGTGGCTATAGGACAGGGCATACAGAGGCAGAAATACAAGGGAGCAGAAAGTGAGGGTCAGTATCCTAGCAAACCATACTACAGAAGAAGGGTAGAGTCTTAGGATAAAGGCACAATTTCTCCTAGGTACAGGGAGAATAAAAAGAGAATAGTCCCTGAACAGGTGGATTTGGAATAGTATCTGAAGATCTGATGCAGGTGGGTGGGTGAGGGAGGGTTTCACCAATAATGCGACTAGTAAATGAATGTTCCTTTGGCTTGCTCTTAAGTCTTCTTAGAAGAGCTTACTAAGGTATGGCAGCTGTGTGCAATGTATCAGATGCTTTGGCTTCTGAGGACAGTTCAGTCAAGAGCTCTATCTTCAGAACTATTTTGGTTTTTTCAGTCTAAAGATTTCCAGTAGAATTTTAATCATTGTGAGAAATTCTTAGTCCTTTAAAAACTAATACTCAGTAATTGTTTATTAATCCTTTAATTTGTTCCAATATAATGCTGTTTATGCTAGGAGTGTAGTCCCAAAAAGGACCAGAAAACCCCTGTATCCTTGGTGGCTTCAGCTGGCGGTCCCTCGACGAGCTCTAGCACATCTGCCGTGGCCTCGACCAGCTCTAGCTCTACGCCAGCCCAGGAGACGATCTGCCTTGACGACTCACTAGACGAAGACCTTTCTTTCCATCCACCGGCACTGGATCTTGTTTCTGAAGCTTTAGCTGTTATCAACAATGGGAACAAAGGCCCTCCAGCTGGCTCGCGGATAAGCATGCCAACTGCAAAACCTCGTCCGGGACTGAGAGAAGAAAAATTAGCAAGTATCATGAGTAAGTTGCCCCTGGCTGCTCCTAAAAAACTAGATTCTGCTCAGACTGCACATTCATCAAGTCTTATTGCTGGTCACACAGGGCCAGTACCAAAGAAACCCCAGGATTTAGCTCATACTGGCATCTCTTCAGGCCTTATTGCTGGTTCTTCAATTCAGAACCCTAAAGTTTCCTTGGAACCTTTGCCAGCCAGGCTGCTTCAACAAGGACTGCAGAGGTCAAGTCAGATTCATGCTTCTTCCTCTTCACAGACCCATGTGTCCTCTTCTTCCCAAGCCCAAGTTGCTGCCTCCTCTCATACTCTGGGAACACCAGAGGCCCAGGATGCTTCTTCGTTAACACAAGTAACAAAGGTGCACCAGCATTCAGCTGTCCAACAAAACTATGTGTCTCCATTACAAGCAACCATTAGTAAATCACAGACCAACCCAGTGGTGAAATTAAGTAATAATCCCCAACTTGCCTGTTCATCCCCGCTTATTAAGACTTCGGATAAGCCAGTTATGTACCGCCTTCCCTTATCTACTCCCTCACCTGGAAATGGTTCTCAAGGGTCCCACCCCCTGGTTTCTAGGACAGTACCCAGCACCACTACCTCCAGTAACTATTTAGCCAAGGCTATGGTGTCACAGATGTCCACGCAGGGTTTCAAATCTCCCTTCTCAATGGCTGCATCCCCCAAACTTGCCGCATCTCCAAAACCTGCCACATCTCCTAAACCCTTGCCCTCACCTAAGCCTTCTGCCTCACCCAAGCCCTCTCTGTCAGCTAAGCCTTCAGTATCAACTAAACTTATTTCTAAATCCAACCCCACTCCCAAGCCTCCTGTACCCCCAAGCTCTTCCAGTCCAAATGCACTAGTAGCCCAGAGTAGCCACTCCAGCGGTAACAACCCAGTCCATAAACAGCCCAGTGGGATAAACCTCAGCCGACAGTCGCCTACCTTGAATTTGCTGCCCTCTAACCGCACTTCAGGCCTTCCATCCACAAAAAATCTTCAGGCCCCTTCAAAGCTCACAAATTCCTCATCCACTGGAACTGTTGGGAAGAATAGCTTGAGTGGAATTGCAGTGAATGTACCTGCCAGCAGAGGTAGCAACCTAAACTCAAGCGGAGCGAATAGGACTAGTCTCTCTGGGGGAACAGGAAGTGGAACACAGGGTGCTACTAAACCGTTGTCTACTCCACATAGACCATCCTCTGCCTCAGGGTCTTCAGTGGTAACAGCCAGTGTGCAGGTATGTATGTTATATACGTTCATGGGATAAAGTGTAAGATTGTGTGATCTTTCCTGTGAGTCCGTTTAATAACCACGTATATAGGTGGTTCATAATAGCTTATTACAGCTTATGGCCAAGGGATGTTCCTGATGTTGATATCACAGTGATGGGGATACTTGGTGGATGATATTTTTGTTGGGATGTGAATTTTTTTTTTTTTCCCGGTAAAGTAGCACATACGAACTTTTGCAATTTTTGAAAAACACATAATGCATATTTAAAATGATACGTTGTCAAAGTCCAGAACAAAGCAGTAACTTAAGAGTGTAACATACCCTCACTTGTCTCTTTTCTCCCTCTCTCTAGTCCCCTTTCTCCTGCCAACTTTTTGATTTTTTTTTATTTAATGAAGATTATACATTCATGGGGTTTTTTTTTTTCCTTTAGCCATTTGTCTTTTCAAATAAAATTTTTATTTTGCATGAATTTTGTAGTTACTCATATATAATTCTCTATGTTCTATTACTGTTGATAATCCTTTTGTACCACCATTTCCCCATTTGTGAGTTTTTAATTTAAATTTATCTCAAAGTTAGTGGGAGTGCCTCACTCAGGGAGTCTTTTCAAGAAGACTAACACAAAACCTATTTTGCCTTAGCTCTGGCATACCAGATAGTTTCTGTGATGTCTCATTTAAAGTTTATAGACTTCTTGGGTCACTAACTGTCTCCCTTCCAATGTTATAAATACTGTTCCGCTGACCTTTGCTTAGTATTGAGGATTACAGGAAAGTCTGAGGCCATTCCAATATTTTGTTCCCTTGTTTGTGTTTTCTCTGCCTAAATGCTAGTAAGATTTTCTTTTTCCTTGAAATTGAAGTATTCTCAAATTATGGCTAGGTTTTATCTATAAGTTTATACCTGGTGGCTTTTTCAGCTCAAGAATATTTTGTTCTGGGATGCATTTCATTATCATTTCTGATCCATTTGGCCAGGGTTTGTTGAGAACTCTTTATCGCTCATATTTCATCTCTGTCCTTTCCATGTCATCTTCTCTGTCATTGTTTACATCTTTCTGCCATTCCTTGTGTTCTGAGACTTGTCAGATTCGTCCTTCACATGACCAGTTTGATTTCTTTAAGATTGTTCTTCCCTGTCCCCCATTCCAAAAAGTAATACGTATTCACTGTAGGCAGTTACACAAAAAAGAAAAACCCCCCATCATCCCACCGCTGTTTTATATTTTCCTGGTACTTTTTTGGATTCTTGTCAAGAAAATGGGTTTCACATAATATGCTGCTTCATAACAAGCTTTTAAAAAATATGTAACATTTTATGATGTGTTAGTTCTTAGGTTCCTAATGTTTTTTGAAAACATGACTTTTGTTGATTTGTGGAATTGTGTTGTCTCAGAAAGTATTCTTTTTACTGCTTCCTGTTGACGTGGAATAGGAACATCTAATGAAAGAATTTTTACCGTATGTTTGTAGATGTTTTCTGCTCTTCAGTACAAGCTAAGCATTGGTATTCATAAGCACATGAAACCCAGATCATCAGTCTGCCATTACTGTAGGCTTAGTAAGGATTCATTTATTCCAGAATTCTAATATAAAACAAGATTCAATTAACTGATGCTTTACTAGTTGAAATCTAGGACTCACTGATGTTTTATCTGTTTAATTTTACTTTTATCAGAAATAAAATGAAAAAACCCCCCACTGATTAGGGATTGTATGTTAAAATTTAAGTTATAACTAAGGTCTGGGAGTCGGTTCACATTCCTCTTTGTATTACCTTTATTAGAATGTTGACTGTGTTTGACATAAATCTTCAATTTGCGTGAAGGAGAGAATTATAACAGAAATGCCAGTTCCCTGCCACATGGGTCCTCCTTCCTAGTATTAATTATTTTTAATTCTCATAGCTTTTTCTGTGTTTTTAAATATTAAGAATGGAAGACAATTTATTCATTTTACTATTATCTCTTAACTTCTTGTCATGATAAAGCTTTTAGCTGTGTTTATACCTTTGCCATTCTCCTGAAAGAGTAAAATTTACAACTCTTGGTTAAATCCGTGACTATGTCAAATATTGTCTCTGTTGAACTAAATTGTAAACTAAGATTTCATTTGCTTTCTTATTTTAAGTTTTTGGCTTTTTTCCTGAAGAAAAATTGCCTTTTCCCCCCCTTCACTTTGAATTTAAGGTTAAATCTTTCTCTGTCCTTTGTCATCTCCAGAGTCTCTCAGTTCTGTCCCCGCCCTGCTGCCACCCCCCCCCACCCCTCCCCCATTTGATCATTTATCCCAGGAGAACCTAGATACTTAGCATACCAATTCATTTGTCAGCAGGGAAGCTGTATGGCAAAATTTGTGTTTCCAAAAAGTTAACTACTTCCTTCTGGTTTTCATCCTTTCAGAAAGGACTTCATGATTTGAAGGCCTTATTGTTCCTGCCTTCAGATCTGATTCTTTTTGTTCTGTCTTATTGGTTTGACAGAAGAAAAGGTCAGTAATTGAATAAGGTTGTTTGTAACTTTGGGAGAACCTATGGTTTGACTTTTTTGTTTTTGTTTTTTTAACGTAGCCTCTCATTGAAACCTCGTGGCCTCTAGATCCTGTCTCTCTAGCACTCTTAACACTAAAAGGAGATTCCCTATCTGTCCCTGCAAAACATTCAGCTCCTGTCTGAAAGACATCTTCAGCTATCTGTTCATTTGCGGAGTGAAAAGGACAGGTCCTGAGTTTAACAGAAATTAAAATCTTTCTGGGTTCAGATCATTCAGATTATTACTACTTTCTGTTTAATAACTTCCTGCCCAAGGCTTTCCTCTTCTTTCTTGCCCTTCAACTTACTCACGTTCTATGAATCCTGTGTTTGCCACTTTATAATTCCCAAAATAATTCACTTTTTAAGCAAATGTTTCTGAGGTGTTTAATATGTGCCAGGCACTCTTCTAGGTGCTGGGGAGAGAGGTAAACACCATATTCAAGGTCTCGCCCGTCATGGAGCATATATTCCAGGTAGAAAGATAAAACACAAATTTTAAAAAATGTTGAGTGCTATGAAAAATTAAAACAATAATATGATAAAGTGTGATTGCTGCTAACATAGATAAGGGAGTTGGGGACAGCCTCTTTCAGGAGATAACATTTGAGCTGAGAATTGAATAAGCATGCTAGTCATTTGGAGATAGGAGGGAACAAACAGTCCAGGCTGGAGAGATGGAAGGTGTGAAGACACTGAGATAGGAAAGAGCCTGAGGTGTAGGTATGCATGGCTGGACTAGGGAGAGATGGATGGGTGATGAGGTCTGAAATCAACCATGCGATGAAGGACCTTGCAGGCCACGATAAGAACTTGGGGTTTTAATCTGTGTGCAGTGGGAAGCCATTGGAGGGTCTTCATTGACTTAAATTTCAGAATATCCCTCTGGTTGTTGTAGAGAATGGGGGGTAGATGTACTCAGCAAAATAAAATGTGGTTTGAAAAATGATCTCTCTATATATATCTATATATTAGATATAGAATGCCCACCACAGGAAGAGCATGGTTTTCCTTCATATTTTCCCCGGGAAATGAAATATAAGGGTCATGAAAGTATTTTTGATTATGGAGCATTCTCCTGAACTGTTGGTCTGTTTCAGTGTGACAGCTTCGCCTGTACATTTCCAAATGACATCAACAGTAGGATACCCGACTTTTGAAAGGTCTCCGTCTTCTAGGGAGAGAGAAACTTATAAATGCCGTGTAATATTTAGATAGTCTAATGTTCCATTTTAGTTTTATAAACAAAAGTGGATATGGAAGTTTTTTGAAAGTACAAAATGTTACACAGTTATGGTATCATTTTTTATCGCTCAGTTAATTTGGGAAGTTGCCCTAATTTACATTTTCCAGCTTTTTTAATACTTCAGTTAGCCTTCTCCAGAAAAGCTTGAGTTCTCCTTATTAGCAGTATTGAATGTTCTTCTCTAGGGGGCTCCACTTGGGACACATGGTCTTGGAGTGTGTGCCTCATATCATCTTGAGATTACAAGAGAACTATGATTTTTAAAAAACTCTTTTTAATTCTTAAATTGATGCAGGATCCCTTCTATCCAAATTGCTTCAAAGTGTCCTTATTTCTAACTTAGTAATTCTTTCCAGTGTATCCATTTTGTGTATCTTGGTTGGCCAGTAAGGGAAAGACTAGAAAGTAAGAAAAGTAGCCAAGTCCAAGCATAAAGTGATGATTTGTACTTAAGTGTTGGAGAAAATGGTGATTTAAAAAAAGAAAGAAAGAAAAAGAATGGGTATGTTGACAGTGAGTTCATCTTGTCCGTTTTTTTATGATGCCTACAAACTAAGATTTCAAGCCCTGGTGTTGGGAAAGAATGAGACTATTAATGATAACAGTTGAGATATAGGGTGGGGTCACATGATTATAGGAGCTGCTGAGTTCATTTGTTGATGAGTGTTCCATATCCGAGTGCCATTGTTCCCTGATCTTTTAGATTTACTGGATTGAAACTGAGATGAGGATATATATTTGAGAGCTAACAAAGGAGATAAGGGAAGCCTATTGGAGGAGTGCAAAAACCCAGATTCAAAGCCTTCTGGAGGGTATTCTTCATTTTTGGTTTAGCAGTGGCATAGACTGTTAGGTGTAAGAAATGTATGTACTGTGGCGTATATGTGGGAAGATCACTTAAATTTTTCTCATATATTAACTAAGAAAATTATCAGCTCTTTATTAATAATGTTTACTGGAAGAGGAGTGAGCACACAAAATAAACCTGATAGTAGTTAACATTGATTACTCACTAAAAATATTCGAAGAATTCAATTTTCTTGAATAAATTTAGAACTGTAAAATTTTTGGCCAGGGAAACTTAGAATTGGTAAGAAAAGACTACAAAAGAAAATTCATAGTTGTACAAACTATCATAGGTAATATCCGATACTGAGACAATTTCATTGCAGTGTTCATTGATAAGTACATGTAGAAAAGAAGGTCAAAATGGGAAAAGATCATTGCTGAATAGAAAATTGTTCAAAGAATAAAATTAGCTTAATGGTACTTCTCATACACATGGCATCAAAGCCCAGATAGAGGGGTGTTAAAACACCTTTTACTGTAAGGAGTCTTTAAGTTCAGAAAAGTAGTGAATATGGAAACCAGCTTCCGAGGCTAGGGAGAAACTAAATAATGTGGGGAATGGAGGGTATCCTTTAGTAAATTTGATTAACAAAAGAATACAAATAAGTCAGGTTGTTTCTAGGGGTTGAGGAACAGCCAGGAATAACTATGGTTGTAACAAAAAAAAAAAAAAGAAAAAAAAATGAGGTCTCTGTATATGACAAGGCAAAGGAAACTTGGAAAAAGGTGTAATACTAGATATTTGTACCAGAAAGTTTGGCATAGGGGGATTCATGGCATAGATCAGATGGTTAGTTTTGGAGAAGAGGCAGGTAAAACTGATAAAGAGGAAGAACGTCCAGATGGCCTCATTTCTTTAAGGCGTTATGATGAAAGCAGAGGGTACTGTGTTACAGGCTCTGAGAGAGTCATCGTCTGGAACAGTAACCACATGGGTTGTATTAGGGAAGATGGTAAAACAAACAATGAAATTACCAAGCATTTTCAAAGACCAGATTGAAATTGTACGGAGTTAATGACCAGTGGTTCAGATCAAGCGGCTAGGAGCAAAAGTGGAAGAGTGGAAGTCTGAGATGAGGAATGAACGAATGAGTGTTAATACAGGTGTTAAAATAAGGACTTTAACCCGGCAATGAAGAGCTGAGTAGAGAATTAATTCCACAACCAATATGGGTAGCTCTTAGAAATATATTTTTCACCTCAGTCTTCATTTTCTGTCTCCTAACGTTTCTGCTAGAGTAGATATAGGACACAGTCTTGCGCCCGTGAGGATAGTAAATAAAATAAATCAACTCAGGGTAAAGATTTGATTTCTTATGTATTTTGACCCCTGGTTTCTGCAGTCCACAGCAGGAGCGTCATTATTGGCTAATGCCTCACCTCTGACTCTCATGACATCACCTTTGTCTGTAACAAATCAAAATGTGACTCCTTTTGGGATGCTGGGTGGCCTTGTTCCAGTGACCATGCCCTTCCAGTTTCCCTTGGAGCTACTTGGCTTTGGAACGGACACAGCTGGAGTGACAACCACCTCGGGATCTACCTCAGCCGCTTTCCACCATAGCCTAACTCAGAGTAAGTGGGGCTCTTTTAGTTACTTGGCTACCTGGTTTGACAGAACAGGAAGCCTCATGAATTTAGACTCATTGAGAGTAGTCCATTTGGAGTTAGTGAAGATAACAGAATTTTTTTGTTTTTTGAGAAATGCAGTTTATTTCATTCGATTATAAGTCAAATTATCGGAATCAGATTTTATTTGCAATTCTTACAGGAATCATCTATACCACATTGCTATCTTAATGAAAGTGATAATAAGAGGAAGTCGTATTTGCTGGGTTATTTGCGTACACATACATTTATATATATAAATTTTTCAATGTATGTGCTCTAGTTTAAGAAGGACTCTGAAGTCAGGGGCTGTACTTACATTAGATAAATTAAACTATTTTCATTTTTTATCTAAGAGGGCTCAAATCTTAGGTTGAAGAAGATCACTGACAAGTCTGTTTTTCTCTCAGATTTACTAAAGGGTTTACAGCCAGGAGCTCAGCATGCAGCAACACTTTCCCACTCACCTCTGCCTACTCACTTACAGCAAACATTCAATGGTAAGAAAGCCACCTATTTTTTCACCTTTTAATATTTATGTAGATTTATAGATTGGATTGTAAATCTTTTCTGAAAACTGAATAGGATGACAAAGGTTGGAAAAAACAGATTTTCATATGACTGAGTCCTCATTAGCAACAAACTCCTTATAAGAAAAAGGAAATAGGTATGAGACCTTTTGTTACATGTGAAAAAAAAAAAAAAAAACCTTTTTTAAGACGTGTGTTTGTTATATTGAAATGATGACAAAGAAGAGGATTCATAAAACAGTGTACAAAAGTCATGTCCAGTGATTGTAATAGTTCCCATGTATTGAAGGTTTACTAAGTGTCAGGTAGTCTTGTGACTACTTACATGCATTAGCTAATTGAATCCTTGTAACAGGCCTATGAGTGAGCCAGTGACGGTCCCCATTTTTATACATCAGGAAACTGAATTGAAGGTAAGCGGCTTGCCCAAGATGAGAATCCTAGGAAGTGAGCTGAAATTCAAATTTGGGAAGTCTGACTTGATAGGCTGTATTCTTAACCATTAAACTTTTATGCCTTTTAGCAGTGAGTCAGTCTATATGATCCAAATTATTGCATTAGATACTTGCAGGCCAGCTAGATCACCCTGAAATCTGAAATTAGATAGTGGACATTGGACATCACATATTGGCCTCCAGGTTCTTGCTTTTACCAGCAGTTGACTTTGGTGGACCGTCGATAGTATTCTTGAAGACCATGTTCAGGATCTTTTCAACAGAAATAACTGTTCAGCTGCCTTCTTAACCTTGGAGGTTGACTGGGACCTCACTGTTCTTTTTGGCCACTGCACTTAAAATGCTCTTTGAGCAAGTTTACAGTTGGCCACATGCAGAAATGGGAGCTGTGTGGCAATCTCAAGGCAGCAGGTGATAATTAATTCTGTAAAAGCCCTAAGTGGTAAACTGCCCCAGACTCAGCCCTCGAAAGAATGACTAACTTTTATATAGTCATTTTATATATAATATAAACTTCTAAAAAGGCCTAAATAGTAAATACTTTCAGCCTTGCTGGTCATATAGTTTCTGTCGCAACTACCCAACTCTGCCGTTATAGTGCGAAAACAGCCATAGACAAAAACATTAATGTAAGGGTGGCTGGGTTCCAATAAAACTTTTAGAAAGCAGTGGTGGGCCACATCTGGCCCCTGGGCCAAACCTTGGTCTAAAGAATCTCACGGTCCAGTTAATGTGAGTATTTTATTTTGCTAATTTACCAACACCTCTTTGAGCACTGTCCTACCTTGCCATTTTATGAATTTAATTACACCTCAGGTCAAATCATTGTTTCTACAAACACAAGTATATAATATCTCATTATAAATGGAAAAGCCAATTCCTTAGCTGTTGTCACCAAAATTATTTTACTAGTGTTCTATTTATACAGCTTTTGAAACAATTATCCTGTCTCATTGATCTATCTTTTCTTCAATGGGGGCAGTTTTTTATGTTTTATGGGAGTAGTTTAGATATCTCATGACTGAAACCTAGCAATGTGACTTTCGTGGTCTCCTCCAGCCTTAGGATTGATCTTATAGTACAGTGATTTGTTCCTTTTCACCTGCGTGTTTCTACCATTCATGCCCTCCCCCGACTTCTTCTCTCAGGCCTAGGAGAAGGAGGCTTCATTGTCCTTGCTAAGGCAGTAACCTGTTAAACTTTCTCTACATTTTGTTAGCTCTCAAGCTCATTGTGTTCTCTTCTTGCCCAGGTTAAATAGAGTAACCAACATTTTCCCAACAAAAGTTAAAAAGCCATATGTAAACCTAGAAACCATTGTTCCCAGGAGCAGACATTCCTTATCACTTAGAACTTTTTCCAGGTTAGGATCAAAACAAAGACTCAGATGGATTTTCCACTTAACCAGTGTGTCGCATTCATTTACCTGAATAATTGAGAATTCATTATCAAATGCCATGTTGTGGCAAGAAATTTAATTTCACTCGCAAGAAAATGGAATTGACTTGTCTTCTAAAGAAATTGAAAGATGTGGTAGTTCCCTTAAATGTGGGGATTATGTTTTTATATTCCTTTATAATCCTCACAGCATTTGACACCGTTGGCTCTGAGATAGATAATAAATACTTGTTGAAGTAGTATTTCAACGGAAAACCAATTGAACCACAATCACTTGAGATAAGAGGATCATTTTTGTTGAGTTAATTTATCTCCTTTATGTTTCTCAGCCTCTGTAACACTATACCATGTAAGATATTAAAGGTTATCTTTTTAGCGATGTCATTCACATGGAAATTAAAAGTTAATTGTTCTCTTTGTTTTTTGTTTTGTTTTGTTTTGTTTTTTTATAACATGCCAACCCATGCCAATAAAACACCTCTTTTCTCAGATGGAGGCCAAAGTAAAGGGGACACTAAATTACCACGGAAATCTCAGTGACTTCCCAGCAAGCAATGGAGATGAGACACTCAGCTGGCTGATGGAATCTACCTGATGGGAAAGTCCTCATGTGGTCATAGGGCTGCTGTTCTGTCGATGTTTACATTCTCTCGTCCCAAGCACTGTGGTGAGGAGGAAAAAAGAAAAGAGAACGTTACTTGAGTAAAGCCAGGTGCAGGAGGAAGAAATGCTTTCGTGCAAAGTTAGTGACCTTTGGTCTCCTCTAAAAGACAAAGTTACCATATTAACTGACTTGAAAGAGACTCAGTTGTCAAACCCACAGAAGTACAAATTTGATTTTTCCCTGGGAGAGGAAGAAGGAATCTGAGGATTTGGGTATACTCCATCCATCCTGGGGGTTGGATCTGAACACTTGTAGACATAATTGCGTAATAAAAGGCAATATATCTGGAATTAGGCCAGTTTGTCAGGAGTAACAATCATGTCTATTTGAGTGGACTATGCAGCAAATTCGCCACACAAATTAATAACCCTGTGTCTGATACAGACGGTAGCCAAGTAAATACCCTCACAAATCCTGAACAAACTTGAATCTTCTCCAGTGTGTAGCAACTCCCCGTGTAAATCAGTGGACTAAAGATGCTTCAGGAAAGTTATTTTAGCACAGTGATATATATTATTAAATCATCGAGATTTTTAAAAGTCAAGAAATTGAGCCTGTTGCTCTTAACAGACGAAACTTAGATGTCCCCTTTTTGTAAAAGGGTCAATTAAATCTTCCATTCAGAAGCAGGTACTTAACTCTTCTTCAGGTGATTTGTGCATCTGGTATTGACTGGTTAATTCTTATTTCCATTCTTGATGTTAAAATGTGGCTTTGTTCACATTTTTCTCTTCAGAAATGGGGGATCTTTGACGTAGGGCTGCGACTTTGGTGCTCTTAGCCCTTGCAGGCCTACCACTCTGAACTGTAAATTTCCCCAGTTTCCCCTCAGTTCACAACTTCTGGTCTTTTAGCTAGTGGTACTTCAGGTGATTCTTAATTATCGATATAGACAGGTGTAAGTGTGTACTGCACATGCCTCTTCATTGGTCATTCAGATGGCATATATATATATTTTTGGAATTTTTAAGATAGTATTTTAAAGGGAGGAATTACATTAGGATCATTATGTGTACAAGGGATTATTTTTTATAACAATCACAATGTATTTTTACTCCCTGTATCCAGCATAGTGATATGGATTTGGAGCATTTGGGATCTTACAGCTTTATTAATATTTACTGAGAATATTGATATGTGAGTAAACCTGCAGATAATAATAAAACTGCTTAGTTATTATAGCTTCCTTATGCAAATACATATTCAACAAAGGATGTTAAGGGAGAAATTTATGGTTCTTTTTGGTTACATTTGATTTTTTTTTTTTTTTTTTTTTTTTGCCTCATCATTGGTCCTGTCTCTGTCAATCTCTTTCTCTCACTCTCTCTTTTTTTCTCCCTATTTAGACTTCTGAATGTTTTCAAACTGTACCCAAGATTGGTATAAGCTTGATCCGTTTGTAACAGACTAACCTAAAAAACAGCATCAGATCGGTAGTAGCAAGATTTGCATGTTTTCATTACAAGTTACCCTATACCTTTAAATTTATTCAAATAAGTGTATTAACGTGGCCCTTTTTTCCTTTTATAAGCAAAAGTCCCAAATAGCCTATAGGACTGAATGAGTTACCACAGATCTATTCTGATCTGTATTACCTGTATTTTGACTTCAAAGTCACATTGGCTTGCTTCATAGCAAAAAGTTAATAAGTAACTGAAAACTTTAGTTCCAAGAACTTGTTACAGTAAGGGCAAAGGATTATTTCAGAGGAATCATTTATATAATTACTTGCCTCTAAGAATTTAGCTTACCAGTAGAACAAGTAAGAATGTTGTGTCAACCCCAGTAGATACTTTGGAAGGATATAGGGATGCTGCCGAGAGGTTTGCCTTGAATTGAATATGTTTGATTAAAGGTTGTTTGGTTTATTTAATTAGGGAAGCTTACCCAATTCTTGAGTTCTTCCAATGTAGTATACCTGTTGCTTTTATCTAATTTGGAAGAAAAAGTCTTTGCTATTACTGTATAGGAGTTTGCCTTTGGGAAGCTAGCCTTGGTTTCACTTCCCACACCACGAGTCCGAGTGCGTATTAATAATCTCTCTTCCTGCTGATAGTTGTGCATATATTCATCTGTTTGTGTGTATACATAAATTTATTTCTTTTTAAAAATTCATTACTAGTTTAAGTCAGGGAATAATTTCAGTTTCTTAAATCCATCAGTTCTGAATCATGCCACGTGAAGATCCCTGATGATTCTTTTGTCTCCATTAGAGAAGAACAGGATTATCAGTTCTTCCCCCAAGTATTATTTTATAACTAACCAGTAAAAATATCTGGAGGCCCTTGGCTCTGAGAAGTCCATATATATGGATATGATATTCTATTCTCTTCAGTCTTGATTCCGTAAGGACTGCTGCCAGATCCCGCCCTCAGCCCCATACCACATTTTCACTAACTTATATCCGTTTCAATCAAGACTGCCCCGTTTTGTGTTGTACAGATGAAATAAGCATCCTTCTATTTCTTAATAGATAAGTATGATCAGAGAGCTCCTACATGTAAATACAGAACTATTTCTTTTCTAGATCATAACATTGAAAATGGTGTCCATACTTTATGGGCACCTGTCTTTACAGTTTTTCTTACTAAATACAAACATATAAATTGGTTATTTTTTAGCACAGAGACTTGTGACTCATACTGTATTTTTGCACTTAAAAGTCAAATTATGTTATTTTTTAAAATGGTGAGTAATCAGAAAGGATATAGAGCAATGTGTGTTTCTGAAGCGCATTAGCAACACCCCAATGCAAAAATAATCAGCACACTTAATTATGTCCCACTCAGCGGGATTCTTGATTCAGGAAAATTAAGCTGTTTGTTTTCAACTGTCTTGTGTTTTAAATTGCCTTCACTGATGTATAAGCTGTTACTGTACATACAAGTTAATCCTCAGTATTCACAAGCAATAATGGTCAGCAGAGTTGTCTTCAGAGATAGCAGTGCTGAGCCTCAGTTGGAGACTGTTTGGGAGCAAAGTGTCCAGCTCATTCAGAGCCTCCAAAATCAACGCAAGCAATAATTCCACTGTAACTCAATTATAATTCTTCTCCTATGCTTCTGAGATCAGAGGGTAAAAGAAATCATGGTCTTAAAAACAGCCTGAAGAAAAACATTTTGGAAAAAGAAGTGAAGTTAATCTGAAGTCACAAAATCCTGATATTCTGAGGAAATCAGAGGATTGTGTTCATACATTCTTTTATGCCTACCACCCCTTTGATGGATGTTGTTAGCCCAAATTACATTTTTTTTTTTTATATCACAGAAGTTGAATAGGATTTATTGCATCACCAAGGTAGGAGGAAGAACCGGGCACATACATGTTTGGATCCTGTGGGTTTGACACCTGTTTGAAAACAACTTACTGGAAAAGATTTTTATCCCAGGATTTTTTTTTTTCTTCCCAAAGCATATCTAAATTGTTTACTACCCAGGGTTGGAAAGGGCAGGCCCCTGTAGTCTTTCTTCTCCGGTTGCCCTTACCACACCCCTTCCCGCCTCTACTTGGTTCACGACAGTTTCTGAGATGGAAACTCTACTGTTATTCAAACTGCCATTGATTGTGAGAACTCTCTGTCCCTTGGGACCGTCTCCTAGAACTCCAGTTGTCTATCGTATTTGCTGCTACACTTGTACAATGAACTTTGCCTGTATTGGTCGATTATAATCTGATTTACAGTTCTTTATCTCTAGGAGGTTTTTGTCATATAGAGTTAGGATACTTTATTTTAGGAGTGTACCATAAAAGCACACTGGTCCCTGTATTCTTTTTATTATCATGTAGGTTTTGAATTTGTGTTGGCTTCTTTTTTGTTCGTTGATGTTTTGTTTCTCTTTGTTTTAAATTAGAAATAGCAGAGTGGGAAAAATCTATAATCAGGCCAAACTTGAGAACTTTCCCTGTGCTTCAGCACTAGAGTTTCTGCTGACCGTATGTTCTCAACAGGGGCACTTTTACTTTCTCTTGTGCATGTATGATTGTTCTGTTTTGTTTTTTGCTTTTGTAATAATGAAGCAGAAGAAAAATGCAGTAGTGGGTAAATGACTGATTACAAACATGTTATGCAATTTTATTTTATAAAATTGAAGGGGAAAAGTTTAACTCTCTGTAAATCATTTCTTAGCTCTGGTAAGATGCTTATATTACTCCTCTAAAACCTGCTCAGTTCAGGCCTTTGTCTTTGTTAAGTGCCTTTTTTTTCTTTCTTTTTTCCCCCTCTTGAAAGTGTTCTCAGATATCCTTAAGTACAGGCCAATAAGTCAGGGGATTCAGGAGGAAGAATCTCAAACTTGCCAATGTCATGTCATGCTGTCATATTCTTCCTTTTCTTTATATGTATAAGGATATATGTGTAAAATACATACATATATATGTGTATATATATGTATACATATGTAATATATATATAACTAGTAGCTGCTGTACCATTGCATCCTTTCCAAACACACCCCTTTCGATGTTTGCAAAACTTCTGGCTTGTTTATTCCATTGCTTTTAGTCAATTCAAATGGGTAGATTGGGAAATTGTCTTTACACGAGATGCTATCTTCCCCCTTTGAATATCTGTTTGTAGAAGTTAACAAAAATACATAAATATAATAAGTCATTTATTTCATTAAAGCAAATTTAGTGGACTCATTGACGATCCCCGGATGTAACCCACTGCTCTCTGCCCTTCAGACTTGGCAGGAGTAGTATTGGAGAAAGCATTGGAATAACAAGCATCTTTTGAGGGTCAAGTTGATAAAGGTGCGCTGTGGAAGGCAAGGCTAAAGACGCGGGGGAGCTAGAGTCAGAAGCTCGCTATTGTATCTGAGTAAGTTTTGAAGGAAGTTATTAACTTTGTCCACATTAAACGTGCATCGTATTTTCTTCTGGAAAATGATTTTCGAAGAATTCATACAGCTGCATATCTGTGAAAACGTTAATAAACTTAGTCTTCAGATACTCATGTAAACACTCATATAACCTATAGCATTCTTGAGCGATCTTCAGTTCTCTTTTCATTTGCCAGATAATTACATTCGGCTTAATCTGATTTTACGGCTATTTCGATTTCTCCCTTGAGCAGACTAGTGTAATCTTCAGTATCTAAGATTCATCTGTTTCTTGTTGAAAACAGACATGACACATAAAGGGAGACTAAGATGAACCAGTCCTCAGAGCCCAGTACAATATATCTAACAAATGCCCCCTTTTAAAGACATTTTAATTGGGAAGAGGAGACTGGGGCCTAACAGAGAGCAGCGGCTCCTGGTGGTGTTACCGGATAGCGAAGCGCGTATCAAGCACCTCAGCTCAGACGTGTTACTCTTGAATTACTATATTTAACAGGGGGAATATCGTTTAACCTTCGTGCCTCAGATTACCCATTAGAAAATTGGGTATAATAATATTCACCTACCTCCCAGGGATATCAGAGACTTTACTATTTCAAAAATACTTTGAGTTTTTCTAAAATGTCCTATATAATGAAAAAAGTATTACCATCTTTCCACAGAGGCTAAAAAATGTTTCCCTATGATGGGTATAAAAAGTACCATATGATTTTTAAGTTTAAAGAAAGATCACTGGAATTCTACTTTAGATGCATATTATTTAAACGTATTTGTGGTGGGATTAAAATGGTTAGTTTCAGGTTAACAAGGGTTGGGGGAATAACACTAAGTTTCTTAATTATAAGTAGTTTGTGTTTGTTTTTTTTATGATGTTAACACGTGTGATTTTTGCCAAGGTTGTGGAGCTACAGCTAGGTAGTTTGGATGATTGGTTATTGGAGTTGATAAATGATCCTGCAAGTTTTATCTGCCTCCCTTTTCCATCTTCTCAGTCTAATTTCCTTATATCACTTGTCTGGTGGTGGATAGCTAAGCTTTTAACCTTCGAAGAATGAATGGGCGTCTCCTCATTCTTGTACATCAGAGGTTGTGTACCAGTTCTGTCACTGCCGGTCTACCCAGCTTCGTGCCGATGGGGCAGGCACGACACACAGTCAGCTGGGCAGGAAAATGGGAGGGGGAGGCAGGATTCACTTCTTAGCTGGGACGCTGGGTGGGAGGGGGTGGGGTAGAAGGAAACATGTTTTGCCCATCTCTGAGGAAAGAATGAAGATCGTTTTATCCCACCTCTCATCCTGGCATGTTAACTAGTGATACTTAGAATTTTCCTTTATCATTTCAAACACCAACAGCAACAGGAAAAATGGATGCTGCGTTTGTAGTTGGGGCTAAATGCTAAGCAACAGTTGTTAGAGAGTGTGTGAAGACTTAAATTACAGCACATATTCAGGGTCAGGAAAGAGAATGTAGAGGGTGAGGAACAAATTACCCAGCTCACGTGAGTCAAGAGAAAGCACCAGGCCCAAGCAGACAAAGCATCTGGGTTAATTCCCACAATCGGCCAAGGCCCGTTTAATCTCCAGCGGTAGGACGTTTTTGTCTTAAAAATCACTTTTTGGTTTTTCTTTGCTTTTTTCAAGATAAGGCCTTAGTTAGTAATCTCTAAATATCAACTATGCAGATAAACTTACTCTCATTTTCCACATTTTCCCTCTTTTTCCATTCTTCAAATACAGCTGTTAAAGGACTTCTACCCAAAGAAATAAGGCATAAGGATTTTGTTGAATGTGTGTTTGTTCCTTTAGGGAAAATTAACAGAAGCATAAAACAGGTATTTTGTGTGTTCATCTATCCTAAAATGTGAACTTTGTATTCAAAAATTTAAGTATAGATCCTTTTACTGGTGCAAAACTGTAGTGAGAATCATGGAATGTCTTTGGGTTGTTAAGATGAAATCATCCCAGTGTTCAGTTCTGAGAAAGTTCTAGATTCTGTGGCACAGTGTTCAGGTTTGTAGAGCTGAACAGTTGGTCAGACTCTAATTAACAATAGCTTTGAATATTTGATGTTGAATTCCTTCTTTCTTCCTTCTTCTTACCTCTAGTTTGAGCTCTAAGCTAACCATTTCGTCAGCCATGGCTACACTAGAATACCAGTTGCATTTTGTTCAGAGTCCGGCGAGGAAAGGTTAGACTTTCACCTCCTTTTCTCACTCACTCTGGCTGTCTTTCCCGGGTCTCCACTGCGTTCAGAAGTGAAGACTGCAGGCATAGTCCAGGACACTGTTCCGACGCTGTTCCAATCCTAGCACAGACTCTGACAGGGACTCGTAGGATTATCATCAGACTGCCTTTGAACAACTTGATAATAAAGTACATTTTTCTCAGATACTCCCCAAGTATCATTTGCTTGAAAGTAGCTATTTGTGATCTTTAATTTCTTCATACTGTAATTCTTTAACTTCTGAATCTTTCTTACATATTGCCATTTATAGTGGGTTAGCAGTTTTCTGAATGGTTTCCCAAACAGGTCAAGGATGCTTTCAGAAACTTCAGTAGTATAATAAAAGGGGTCTATATGTCCAGGATTTGGAATCAAGTTAGTTCACTGGTGACTGGACTTGTTTTTTCTCTTCTCCCTTGTATTAAAAAACTAGATTTCTCTACTACTATACAGTGTGGTTGCTACAATTCATGGCTCCTCTTGATACTTTTCAAGGTTATTCAAAAGAGATGCAGACCTTTGTTAAGGGCTCTTATTTCTCATAATACTCTGCCTTGCTTATTTTCATATACTTCCCCTGGAATAAACCTGCTTTGCAAAGGTCTGCGTCACACAGGCCATATAAATTCTTAGAACCAGTTTTATGTTCCTCAGAAAACTCTGTACGTTATTTTTTCCCATTTTGCTAATGATAATATAATTCTATTTTATCTTAAATCTAGTTTTAAAATATTTTATAATAGAGCACTAATGGAACCCTAATTGAAATACAGAAAGGATAACTATTACTCAAGATAACTTGGAAATATTTCTGTTTTCAAGTTAACAACTCCATCTACCCTCTAAGCACATTTAAGAGTCAGCAGTAACCGAGACCAGCCAGTCGGCTTGTTTTTCTGTGTGACAACCTGCCTTTACTTTGTCAGACCTTACCTATCTTGTACTCTCTGTCCTTGCGGCCATAACCTTTCCTCATTTTTTTGCTGTTCTGTGCTGTTTGCAAGGTTTGTGTGCCCTGGACCAGCACATAAGAGTTTTTCTTTCCCATGCCTGCAAAACTACCAAGGATTACCCTGATTTTGGCTAGGGACACTAAAAAACAAAGAAGTTATTCTCCGCTGATAAAAGTATTGCTGTTTTATATAGTTAGTTAGAAAGTTGGCCATCTTTGGCCGACTTTTTAAATCCTGGCTATGCCTACATAATTAATTACGTATACCATCTGAGACCTTCCGATAAGCAAGGGGCCTCTCCACCAGTAGAGGCAGGTTTCCAGCCTACACGTAATTTCCTCTGATCTATGGCCAGCCACAGAAAAGATTCAAGCTTTGTACTGTCCTTTTGTTGGCTGTCATTGAAAAATTTTATTATAGAAAGTATCAGAATTATCAAATTGTCCTTAAGAAGAATATGTGATCTGGGCCTTGCCCTTGTATTTTGCTCACTAAAACATTGTCAAGCTTAAAAGAAAAGGAAAAGAAATCTCTGGCTGGTGAGAATTTTGTGCCCCAAATAATATGTTAATCAAAGTCTACCAAGGTAACTAAGTGATGGTGTTTTCTCTCATTTATTACGAGCAAGAAAGTTTATTTGCAGTTGTAAAATTATTGTGGGACTGCAGACCTATTTGTTATAACTGATTGGGAATAAGGATTCTGATTTTTAGTCTGGGTAAGCACATATTTCCAACACTTGTGGTATGAATTTTGATAAGGGAAAGACTTTTGTTTGGTAATAGACGGGAAAACAGGACTTACTGATACAGTGAATGTTCACTCCGTAGAGGAACTTCCCTCCAGGTACACATCTTCCTCTTTCGTTAGCCGCCTCCACACTTGACAGAGATGCCAGCATGTTCCACAGCCGATCTTGAAGGAAGGAGCCCCAGTAATTGCAGCTTCTCGGGGTGAAGGGCACTGACGGCTGTCTTGCATTTGTTTCTAGGGAGGTGCATTTTTGCTAACTTGAAGGGATATACTGTATTTTAAATAAGTGTGTGACTTAATATTTTGGGATTTTTTTTTTCCTCCTTTAAAACTGGACCTGAACACAGCTTTGAGTTGATATTTGTAATAATCTCAGGACCTGAAAGATTGTAGCATTTAGTGTGTCTTAAAAATTATGTACTGTACCAGCCATGGATTTTTGTAAATATTACCTGTCTCCCTTTTTTGTATTATTTTAGTAAAAAAAATAATAATAAATTTAAATAAAAGGGGGTGGCGATGACATGTGAATGGGTGTGGGTGTGTATGTGTGTGTGTTTGTATAAGGCTCTTTTGAGACGAACTGGTGCTTGTTTAATTTCCGGCTCTGATTAGAGCAGGAATATGGACAAACTGCTGCTACTGAAGCCTGCACTGAGCCTGGGTATTTCCATTTTGTCTTTCCCCGTGGGTGACTGAATATGGGCTGCCAGGAAATGACCAAGAAGTTAAATTCTTCTTCCCGCTGCCATCTTGCCTTTGCATTCTCTGTTCTGCACACCCTTTGAACTTCAGTGGTAAAGCTTTCCAAACTCTGGGTGGTTTGCTGGTCTCTAGTTTTTAGAGAGCTCTTGTCACTATTTTCTAAGAAGAAAGAAGGACAGGTAAATTTTTTTAACCAAAAAATAATCACACATTTCATAAACCCTGATGAATTTTGGATATGTGAGAGGGCTTAAACATTCCTAAATATGGACCTGTGAATTTAGTAAATTAGCCCCATGGATATACTCCTTCAGTGCAGGGAATTTTTTTTTTCTTCTCTTCTTTTTTTCTTTCCTTTTTTTTTTTTTTTTTTGCAACAGCCTTGCTCATATTCCAGGTGTAGCTAGCAAACCCCTGTTTTAAAGCAGGAGCCTTATTTGATTCAGTGTAGATGTTTCCTGTCTATTCTTCTGTGACAGGACTTTTACATGAGTGTTTTTTTCTTTTTGTATGTGTTATGTGTTGTATTAAATAAAGAGGAATGTACATATTATTCTCGTGTCTGTTGTATTATTTGGCTAACTTGGGTTTTAATACCTCATTCTTACCCGTAGTGGTTGAGTATCTTGTCTGTATTGTGCTGTGTTGGGCACTATCAGAAACAGAAGTAAAGGGCAGGGTCCCCACCCTGAGTGTATTTACAAACACTTTGCAATCTCATGACAAGTTAAAAGATAACAGTTCAAAATTTGTCACAAAGGTGTGGTCCGTTGCTGCCTGACATATGAGTTCCGAGCAGGGAAGAAATTGGACTGGAGAGATCTGGGAAGACTTTGTCAATTGGGTGGCACTTGAGCCGGGTCTCAGAATAGTGGGATTTGGCTAGGAAGAAGGAAAAGGGAATGTCTGAGCAGAGTCAGGAAGAAGCAGGAAAGAGACTAGGCTGGTGTGAGGTGTACACTGGGATTAGTAGAAGCCAGCGTGGGAGTCCTGGAACACAGGCTCACTAGCTTCTTCCTTTGGGTTATAGGGCACGGGCGCGCGTGCGTATGCTACCAGGGTCAAGGCTTGAAATGCAGATTTGGGAATTATCTGCAGAAGTGACCATCCTTGGGGCAGCTGGCTGGCTCAGTTGGTAGAGCATGTGACTCTTGATCTTGGAGGAGTGGGTTCAAGTCCCACATTGGGCATAGAGATTACTCTAAAATTTTTTAAAAATAAAGACCAAAAAAAAGAAGTGATCATTTAAATCCTTACTTGTAGAAGACTTCTAGGAAAAGTATTAAAAAGATAAAGGGTAGAAAAAGAAGTCGACCTTAGAGCTCTGGAGAAGGAGTGGGAGAAAGGATGAAGAGATAGAAAGCAACTTGTCAGAGAAATTGAGCAGTTTGTCATTTACAGGTTTATGTGTGTATATGCATAGAAAATACGAAAAAGGACATACACCCGAAAATATAAAGAGTGGTTATATGAGTGCTTTTTCTTTTTCCTTTTACTTACATGTATTTTTGGTGCTTTATCGCGAAGATGAAGAACTTTTAAAAGGGACGGTCCCCCTGCATGGGGGAGGAGGATAGACTGCAAGTGCTTTTACTAAAAAACTTTTAAGGACAGATTTGCCAAAGCCAGTTCTTGGGAAGTAATAGCCCCTAAAGATACCTGTTGTTATTCGACTGCACTCAACTATGTTATCGCCATCTTTAAATGTGTATTAACATATTAAAGGTGTTATTGCAAGCAAAAATTTTTTTCTTTTTAATGTAGGCTCCATGCCCATCGTGGAGACCAATGCGGGGCTTGAACTCATGACCCTGAGATCAATAGCTGAGCTGAGGTCACTAGTCCGAAGCCCAAACAACTAAGCCACCCAGGTGCCCCTGTAAGCAAGATATTTTTAAATCTATAATTTCCCCAAGCTTATTTGACCATGGAATTTTTTCTTCATGTAACTCCAATTAACAAATTATATAATAGGCATGTCACTTAGAATCCATGCTAGTAAGCCTTAGCTCTGATCATTCAAACTGGTTCTGTTTTACTATTTATTATATTCTGCAGTTTTAGAAAAGTTTCTAAGAAGATACTTGGCTCAAGGAGTTAAGGATTTCAGAATAATAACCTTTAGAGAGCCAACAAGTAATCCGGTAAAGAAATGCAACCAATCTTCTAGAGTTGAATGAAGGTCAGGTGTCCCGAAGGTGGGGTTTTTCAAAGGAGTATAGAAGAATACATGGAGCAGGAAGTTTTACACTGTCCATGTAGGCAGGAAATTGTGTCAGACCTGAGCTCTGGGACCGGAAAGTGGTTGGTAGGACACGGGTGCACGGAACGGCAACACAAATCGGTGATGGAGTTACTTTGTTTTTATAAGTTGATTCTAAGAGGGAGATGGATTATACAAAGATTTCTGTGCAATGATGTAAAAGTTTGAAACAGCCTAATGCCATGTTAGGATTGGTTAAGTAAATAAAAATAATATTAAATAGAAATTTTTAAAAATAAGGAATGGCCAAGATGTCCAGGCAATAAGAAAGAGCAGTTACAAGTGTAAATGCACGTAGGCACAGAAAAATATATAGGAAGACCTAACACTCCCAAATCGAAAGAGTGGTGGTATGAGTGCTTTTTCTCAATCCTTTCACCTAAAAGTATTTTCAACAAACGTGAATGACATGAGAAACGGTTTTTTTGTTTGTTAGTTTTTAAGAAAAAAACAGGTGGCCTTGGTTGAAAAAAGGGAGAAAGAAATGGGAGAAGGGAAAAGAAAAGACCTTGTTTCTTCTACTGAGATCCTACTAGATCCCAAAATTGGATCTGTTTTGGAGGGAAGACACACTGAACTGCTTGATTTAAAATAAAGAGTTTTGGGGGCACCTGGCTGGCTCAGTAGAGCATGCAACTCTTGATCTCAGGGTCATGAGTTCAAGCTCCACATTGGGCAAGGAGCCTACTTAATTTAAAAAAAACATTTTTTTTTTAAAGATTATCCTTGCACTTGGAAAAAAAAAGTACCAAGTACATGGGCATACATTTAGTGCAAAGCATGTCTTTCCTAGCCATGGTTCCTATTTCTTTTTCTCAGAGCAACCACTGCTACCAATTTCTACAGTTATAAGTATAAATATATACCTGACTCTTAAACATAAATTTAGCAAACATACCCTGCTGTACAGTACCTGGCTTTTTTTCCCCTCAGTTATCTTGGAGATTTTTCCACATCTGTACGTGGGGGTCTGTTTTGTTCTTTTTGGCGGCTCACAGGGTTCCATGCTTGTGGTGTCACCACTGTTGACTGTATCTGTTTTTAATTGATGAGCATTGAGATGACTGTCTCCAGGCAAACTGTAATATCCCGTGGACGCACATCGCGCAGACAGAAGTGCATTCTGGCATAGGTAATAATGACTTGACATACTAGATCTGAAAGTCAGTGTCTGGAATCTTTGATGTTGCTTCTTTTCCAAGTAAAGCTTTGAGAAACTCTTGAGAAATGTTTGGTTTAAAAGGGTTTTGAACATTGGAAATCAAAGCAGAAGAGCTGATTCTGTCTGGGTGCACCGTGGGTTGAATTACATGGCAAGTGAGATCATGAGCTTTTTCGAAGGACAGCCCCCTCTGATGCCGGTATCCTCTGGTATGTCATGAGGGTCCTTACCTCGAAAATGATGCTCTCCCCCATCAGTGTGTGCCTTGACGTGGCTTGGTTTTTCTGTCTGTATATTTACCTCTTCTGTGTCCCTTGGTCTGTCCCTCTACCATTTCCCCACTATCTTTTTCCTAGTAGGTGGCGTAGCATGAAGGAGAACAGGCTGCCATCAGACAGATGGGTTCCCAAGGCCCTACTATGAAGCTGTGGCACTAATTTAGACAAGATGCTTAGCTCCTTTTAGCCTGTTTCCTTAGTTCTACAGTGATGATACCCAATGGTGGGGGCGCGGCTGAATTAGAGACTAGATGTGGAAAGCACCTAGCATAGTGCCTAGCACATACGAGCTAATTAATGGTGGCTGTTATTCTCTCTCTCTTCTGCCTTTTTTCTTAAATTCATTTCTTAAATTCATGCTTCCTCTTGCTCTCCTAATTTCCCAAACTATAGAGGTGAAGCCCATTGTGTTTTTAAAAAGTCTTTTCTTTTTTTAATACTTAAAGTACAGAAGTGGATTAAACAGAATTCTTTGATTGCAGATGTCAAAACCCTGGCTTAAAAAGTAAGAGAAACTTCTCTAAAAACTAGTCTGTTAAACAAAACAGTAAAGGGAATCTTTTGGTTCATATAACTGAGTAGTCGAGAGGTAAGCCTCGTGTAGGTGAAGCTTTCTCCAGTGATTCAATGTCAAATTTAACCCTGTCTCTGCGCTGGCATTCAAAGCGTCAGATTTCACAGATAGCCCTCTGACAACTTCAGGCTCTCTCTTCATAGCCAGATGGTCACTCCAGCTCCAAACTCTATGAATGTGTTGTATGTAGTTTACTTCTGCGTTATTGTACCTCAAATGCACGCAATGCATTAACCAGGGGCCTCAATTCATAGCACATGGTCATCATCACTCAGTACAAGAACTCATCCCCTCACTGTATTATAAATTCAGTTTCTCCTTCCTTCCTTAGTCCCCAGTCCCCTGTATCTCATAGGTGCCCCCTGCCATCCATGTATACTTCTAAAATAGTGTTATTTCGTGCATATACACATTTGATTCATACAAATGGTCTGGGGCTATAGATCTTGCTGTTTCCTACTTTTCTCATGTTCCTTAGATTTGTCCGTGTTGCTATGTGGACAAATTGTGTGTTGCTTATCACTTCATCGTATTCCGCAGTATATACCCACCACATTTTACATATCTGTGTCCTGGAGGTAGGTACCTAATTGCCTCCAGTTTCTCACTATCACAAGAAAGGCTATGGGTAGTCTTCTGCGAGTTGCCTGTTCATCTCTGCTCATTATTCAATTGCATTTTATCTTTTTGTTGTAGATAACGATCTTTTACCAGTTTTAGATGTGTTTGATATTTTCATCTGTAACCTCTCTTTTAACTTTGTCGATGAGATCCTATGGAACAGAAAATCTTAAATTTAACAGTCAGATTGATCCATTTGTTTACATGTATGTGTTGAGGGGTTTGTTAGATTTTTCCCTACCCCTAGGTCACAAAGATATCCCCCTACACTTTCTTCTATTAACTTTATAGTTTTAAATTTTATCTATAGAGGTTTTTTAATGTATTGGTTTCTGGGAACTCTACAATTGTTGCTTTTATGAACGGTATGCTATTCTCCATTTTATATTCTAATAGTATTTACTGGTCTCAAGGAATGCTACTGGTTTCTGAAAGCTGAGTTTGTGTTCAACAAGTTTGCTAAAGTCTCTTACTCAAATAACTCATTTGAGGATTTTATTAGCTTTTCAATGGAGATGATCATATAGTCTACAAAAAATGACAAGTAGGGGTGCCTGGCTGGCTCAGTCTGAAAAGCGTACGAATCTTGATCTCGGGGTTGTGAATTCGAGCCCCATATTGGGTGTAGAGATTGCTTAAGTAAATAAATAAATAAACTAAAAAAAAAAATGACAGTATAATCTCCCCTCCCAATTCTTTCACTTTATTCTTATCTTAGAGCATTAGACTGGTCCTTTAGTACTATATTAAAGAGTAATGGTGAAAGCGACATCTTTGTTCCTTTGTTCCTTATCTCAATTTTCTCCATTAAGTGTGATGTTTATTCTAGATTTTTGGCATATAGTTTTTATGAAGTTAAAAAGTTCTATTCCTAATGTTCTGGGACTGTTGAGCATGAGTTGGATTATATCAGGTGCTCTCCCTATAACACCAATAACATGATCAACACCTCCAGAAAATTTCTTAGAAATGTACTCATAATTTTTGTATGCTTATAATCTTTGATGTATCTTTGTTTTCCTCTTTCATTCTTGGTTTTGTTTATATGCATCACGCCCTTTTTCTTTTTCAGTCTTGCCAGTCTTATTCAATCTCCAGTCTTACTAATTTTTCAAGGAACGATGAATTTTATTGGGTACATACATGTTCATTATGGTTATATCTTTTTGATCTATTGTTTTTTCCACCAATATATAATGTCCCTCATTTTTCTTTATGATTTGTCCTAATGTTGTTTGATATCCCAGGTATCTATATTCTGAATAATATTCCATTGTATGAATATATCACATTTTTATTTATCCATTTAGAAGTTGATAGACACCTAGGACGTTTGCACATTTTGGATAGTACGAATAATGCTGCTATGAACATTTTTGTACCGTAGTCCCCCCTTATCCAAGTGGTATATGTTCCAAGACCACCAGAGGATGCCTGAAACGGTGGATAGTACTGAACCCTATCTACACTATGTTTTTTCCTATACATACATACCAATGATAAAGGTTAATTGATAAATTAAGCACAATAAGACATTATCAATAATAACATAATAAAATAGAACAATTATAACAATATACTGTAATAGAAATTATGTGAACGTGGCCCCTTTCTCTCAAAATATCTTATTATATTGTACTCACCCTTGTGATGATATGAAACAATAAAATGCCTACATGATGAGATGAAGTGAGGTGAATGACATAGGCATTATCATGTAGCATTAGGCTACTACCCACCCTCTGACGATGTCAGAAGGGCGATCATCAGCTTCCAGACCATGGCTGACCATGGGTAACTGAATTGCGGATAAGGGGGACTACTGTACAAGTTTTTGTGTGGATGTATGTTTTCACTTCTTTGGGTATGTACCTAGGTGTGGAACTCTGCTGGGTCATGTGGAAACTCTCTGTTTAACTTTTTGAGGAATCACAAAACTGTTTCCCATGGTAGCTGAAACATTTTGCATCTCTACTAGCAATATAGAAGAGCTTAAATTTCTCTGCGTCCTTGCCAACCCTTGTTATTTTCCATTTTCTGATGATAGCTATTGCAGTACGTATAAAGTGGTACTCCTCCTTTTGATTTGCATTTCCCTAATGCCTCATGGTGTTGAGTATCTTTTCATGTGCTTATTGAGTACTTAGTATATTCGTATAATTATAGTAGATAGCTAAGTATATTAAGTATAAAAGTACTTCCTCAAGGAGAGTTTCCAAAGAGACTTTGTGTTGTGACCTTTCTAAGGCCTTGCATGTCTGAACTTACCATTTTTGCATCCTCACATTTATAGAACAGTTTAGCTGGATATAATATTCTAAGTTATTTTCCTTCATCACTTAGAAAATATGACTTGATTGCTTTTTCGTCTCCAGTGTTTGTTAAAAAAAACGAATGTCAGTCTAATTCTTACTCTTTTGTGGGCTATCTGCTCCTTCTCTCTAGCTTCTAGAATTTTGTTTTTGTCTTTGATGTTCTTCAATTTCACTCTAATGTGTCAGAGTTTTGTTTTGCTATATTTATTCTGTTTGGTGCTCCATGAGACCTATGTATTGGAATCTTTTTTATCTTTAATTTTTGAAAGTTCTTATGATTTCTGTAACTATTCTCTTTCCTAAATCCGTTTTCTCTCTTTCTGGGACACATATTGTAGAGATATTTACATTATTATCATCATCATCATCATCATCGTCATCATCATCTCTTAAATGTTCTTTCATATTCTCCATCTCTTTCCAGTACCTTCTGGGAGAATTCCTTGAGCTGATCTGGATCATTATTCATTTTTCAGCTATGTAGCCATTCTTGTTTTTATCCAATCTGTGGGGTTTATTCACTATTACATATATCGTACCCAGTATTTCCATTCGATTCTTTATAGCTGCTTATTTGTGATTATCGTCCTCCTATCTCGGGAAGGATCTTTATTATGCTTATTTTAAGTTCTTGATTTGTCTTGTTCTCTTCTGGTTTGACTAGTACAGTTTGTTCCAGTTATTGTCTCTTTTGGTGTGACTCCACTCCTCAAATAGCTGATTGTTTTCACTTGTGAGCTTGTTTTTTCCAGGGTTTATAAACAGCTTTCTTAGCTGGGGATGTATCCTAAGGGGAGAGGCCAATGTGGGGCCCAGTTCTTAAAAGCACTGGGTTGGGAGCCTCAAAGGGCATTTCCCAGAGCTAAGTCCCAGGCACCAGAGTCAGAACTTGACCCAAACTGTGGGTCCAGTCTTGTGGTTATTGTTTTCTGCCGACTTGCTCACAGTGGCTTATTTCTGTATGTTCGGTGATTTTTTATTATATATCTCTAAACTTTGTAACTTCAGCTATGGGCGTTCTTTGAGGTCTACATTTAAAGTATGTCCCTCTAAAGAGTTTTTGAGTTCACTTTTTCCACGCTCCTAGGAACATTACCAACCCAGGACAACGTCAAACTAAATGTTAGCTTAAGGGTTTCAGGGCCTCAGCGGCAGGATGAATTTCAACCACAAATGCATGTGACTGGTTATTGCTGGTGGTTAGGAACTCTTACAGAAGGTTCTCCATCCTGCTATCCCACCCTGAGCTGAGATTAAAACAGAAAGGTCTCACGGCTCCTGGCTGGTTCAGTCAGTAGAGCATGTGACTCTCAATCTCAGGGTTGTGAGTTTGAGCCCCATGTTGGGTGGGTGTAGAGATTACTTAAAAAATGAACTCTTAAAAAAAAACAAGAACGGGAAAGTCTCTTCTTAGTGAGGTCTGGGATAATTTTTTCATTCCCACCAGTGAGGTCAATTTTGGGGGTTCCATCATTTTGTAAGAGTTTTTTAATAATTCTTTTTTTAAAAAAAGATTTTATTTATTTGAGAGAGAGAGAGCAGGAGCAGGGGAAGGGGCCAGGGGAGGGGCAAGCTCCCCGCTGAGCAGGGACTCGGAAGTGGTGTCCTGGGATCATGACCTGAGTCGAAAGCTTAACTGACTGAGCTACCCCGGTGCCCCAGTTTTGTAAGAGTTTTTGATCTGACCTCCCCCCCATGCTAGTATGAGGCTTTCCTTCCTTTTGATGGCCTACGGCAAATTGAAATCCAGACTCTAGGCCACCAGGGATAGACAGATCTCTTCAGGGCAAATGCTGCTGTCAGTGCTTACTTTCCTATTCCAACTCCTTTGTCACCTCTGGTTATTCTAGCTTCTTTACTGTCAGCTCTGTCACGCTTTGAAAAAGTGTTTTTTTGTGTGTTTGTTAAAATCTCACCCAGTGATTACAGTGTTTTATATTGAGAGACTTCTCTGCACATCTAATCTTTCATAATGTCAAAAACAAAAGTCCTATATATATGTTGTATAAAACAGTTGATATCCATATGTAAATATATAATATGTACATATCAATATTTAATATAAAATTATAATGTATATGCTATTTATTACTGAATTCCATATTAACTGTCCATTCGCAGTCCGGTTCGTAGGTCAGACTACCGCGTGTCGCCCGCAGTGCATCCTGTGTCCTGGTGCAAGGACAGGAGTTCCATGAGGAGGGGTTGACAATGGTAATTTCATGTACTAAAATAGGACTCTTTCTGTGTCAGTTTCACCAGAAACCCCAAAGGCTGAGGACAAAACAATAGGCACCGAGTGTGTCCACACTCTAAAGGGAGGAGGAGCTAGATCACCCGTGCAGCCCGTGCTAAGAGATCGGGAGACGGATCCTGGGAAGCATTAGCTCCACACTGGCAAGGCTTAGCTCGGCATCCGCCCCAGGCGATGTAAGAGAATGTGAGAGGGTTTCTTTGGAAGTAGTTGTCAGTATGCTGGATGTTTCCCTTCTCCCCAAGAAGGAGAGGGTGGGGGTGCTTCCTCTTTGCCTCATGCCAAATGAGGGGGCACTTCAAGTGGACCCTTGGAAGAGCTTGACACATCCCGTGGAGTTTGAGGGACACGGCGACCGGTGTCTGACTCACTCCTAAAAACCTAAACTCTTCAACCCTGAACAGCTCTTCAAACTGTCGGGTGGCTAGCTCCTTGAGAAGGCAGAAGAGGAGAGACGGCTGCATTCGCAATGGCTTGCACGCCCGATATGGTTTTCAAGAAAGGGAGTGAGGTGTGGTCATTTTAAGGAGGAACCCGGCTGAAGGGAACCCCTGGAGGGATGAGATGACACCAGCAGCGGTGGGGAGGCTGGGGTAGGAATCCTAAGGAACCAGAGAAGGCGTGGCCTGCAGGGGAACTTCTGGCAAGAGATCCCCAGGGATGGACAGAGTCTGGAGAACCCGTGAGAAAGCACGTGTCCGGAAAGCAACCCTGGAATCTGCTCCTCCCAGAGGACACTAGCACCAGGTGACACGTCTGCCGCTCGAGGAAGGAGAACAAGGCCCAGAACAGCAGCCACTGGGAAGAGATAGTGTGTGAGAGGTCAGAATGACACTGACCGTGACCCCCCTTCTCCCTCAGACTGCCAGGCTGGGGAAGGGGAGAAGTTTAAAAGTAACTGACATGTGAAGTTTCAATAAATGACCGGATGACACTTGTCAACACCCAGGAAAAGAGACTATTTCTGAAATGATGAGAAGGAGGAGAACTCTTCAACCTGTTTGTTACTTTACAGAGACTGGAAAAGCCAGCACTTTCATCGAGGCAGAAGGAAAAACAAAGCAGCAGGGCAGGTTTGTAGGGGCACTCTGAGAACATAAAGTCGCTTTCTCTTTATACCTGACAGGTCTAGCGTGTTCCACAAACAGGCTGCATCTGAGGAGCGAAGAGCAGATCAGGCAGCCGGAGAGGTTGGCCGTGTCCTCCACCTCTCCCTGCTCATTTTTCAGCCTACGGCAGTCTCAGCCAACAACACGGAGTTCTACTGGGGTGAAGTTTGGAGTTTTAATGTTATATGGACTGGACTTTTTTTAAAACCAAAGAAAAAAGGCTAATCGTCCTGTTATCTCTTGGAATAGCTGTGTGAACCACCCACAATCTCATGCTGGAGAGGAAGAATTCAGCTAGGAGGTTCTCGAGCCTCGGTGGGGAGAGGAATCAAGTGCTGCCTTCTGCCTGCACCTAGCACGTCAGCCTGCTTGTTAATAGTCACACTTACTTCTGAGTATTATCATGTACTGTAGTTTATATGCCACAGGATGTTACTGGTTACATTAATATAATTACAAGTAATACCTTTCATTAGAAGAAACTACTATGTAATGCAAAGTAGCCATGAAAATCCTATAGACCGCCAAGAGACTGAGTGATTATCGTGTTGAAAAGTATTTACAAGAGTTGTCAAACTTAAAAATTAATTGCTGTTCTTCTTTTACAAAAGAGGCAGGTGTTTCTTAATTGCTCTTCTGTTCTGGGATGACGAGAGGCTGCCAGGAGGATGCTGCTGTGAGGCCCACAGTCTGTTTTCTGTTAGCCAGCGTCCATTCCCATGGCTGGCTGGGTTACTCTCTCTCCCAGTTACGGAGACCGGAATTATGGAAACTACAGCTCCCAAACTCCTCTGCCTTTCTGCCAGTGTATGCATGTGAGATTTTGTAGGTGGGAGGACAAAGTGGTATTTTTTTCTCTGGCAGCACCTAGCAAAATGGGTAGGTCATGGTAGACTTCAAGTTCTGCCCTAGCCTCTAGGTGATCTATGAGCCCCCACTTTGGTACTCGGCGCAGCTCTGATCAGCAGTGGGGGGTCCCTGCATTTTTCTGACTTGGGTGACAGCCCCAACCTCCCAGTAACTGCTTAGAACTGCTGAACCTTGCTGGCAACTTCCCTAAACTCCTGCAGTCCTTCTAAATGTGCCCGAAGCATCTCAATGCCCTGTTTGCTTGGAAGGCCTGCAGTGGGTTCTCTTTTGCTGACTGACCCCTGATGGTCACAGTGCCTACCTAGCTGGTATTGTGAAAGAAATGAACATGCTTAATGGGTCCGTTTAAGTTAAAAGTAATTTCTTAAAGCTACAAATGAGGCATTAACTGCCTTTGTAAAAGAAATTCATGCTATGACGAGAGAAATTTGAAAATCGGCCTTTAGAAATATTTATCACTATGTGATTCTGTTGCCCAAAATAATGTGTTAAACCAACATTTTCGAAATACTGAAACATATGGAATTACATTGTTTTCAATAAAATAAACAATAATCTTTCTTTACTGAGACAAATTAGGACTTTTTTACGGTTAATAAATAAAATAAAAATATTTTCCAAATATTGTAATTTCATTTTTAAAAACACCCTTTTAATTCTATTTTGTGCATATTTTTAATGTATGCACTACACTGATTCAGTAGTACACGTATATAGTTTAAAAATAAATAGAAACACAGGGGAGGCACAAGATTTTTACTGTGGTGGATACACGATCAGAGAAGTTTAGATTTTTTTTTTTTTAAAGATTTTATTTATTTATTTGACAGAGATAGAGACAGCCAGCGAGAGAGGGAACACTAGCAGGAAGAGCGGGAGAGGAAGAAGCAGGCTCATAGCAGAGGAGCCTGATGTGGGGCTCGATCCCAGAACGCCGGGATCACGCCCTGAGCCGAAGGCAGACGCTTAACCGCTGTGCCACCCAGGCGCCCCAGAAGTTTAGATTTTTTGACCTGGCTGGCTCAGTCACTGAGTTCAAGCCCCAGGTTGGGTGTAGAGTGTAAATAAGTAAATAATAAAATTACCCTCATTAAAAAATGAGAAATCACTGCTCTCAGACACACATCTACAGTTATCACAACTGATGGAAACAAGTGCCTACACATGTATATTCTCTCAGCTACGCCCTCTTTCATTAGTCCTGGCTCTTTCCCACCAAAAATTCCCCCAGGTTCCCATAGGACTGGCCAGGTAGCCAAGTCACTGCTGTAGTTGCAGAGTTAAGACTGAAGCCTCTGGGTCTGTTCCCACAGTTTCACTGGGCATAGAAAACTTGTCCCAGAACTCCTCCTCTTCCCTCACAAAGCCTGAAGGACAGAATGGTGGCCTCACAATGGTTGGGGAATGGAGGCTGGGTCTCTACTTAAAAGTACAGGCACTGTCCCACCCTGACACGGGCACACACACATGCTCAAGATGCTGGATCCCTCACATCAGCTGAGTCTCTGCTCAAATGTCACCAAATCAGTAAGGACATCCCCAAACGCATTACTAAGCAGCATGTTGCAATCCGCTGCCCTCAGCTTTACTTTTCTCCATAGCACTCACCACCAGTTGATAAATTTGATGTTTGATTTGATTCTTGTCCGTCTTTCTAGAATGGAAACTTCGTGAGTATAGAAGTTTTACATATTCTGCTTGCTTTTGCTTCCCTAGCATCTAGAAGAGTGCTTGACTCATGGCAGATGTTCAATAAAAATTCACTGGGTGATCAAATCGTTGCTTTTGAGCCACCCTTGACCAAAACATAGGAACATGACCCAGGCCATGCTAATGAGAAGTCCTCACCCCAGAATGTGGCTCTAGGTAAAGATGTAATCCATTGTGGGCCAAGTAAAAGCAGAAAAACCACTGGCTGTAGCCAGTTTCCTGGGGCAGCAGCTCTGGTGTGCTGGCACCCAGTTCCTGTCTGCTGGCATTGTGTGGACCTTGCAAACTGTTAGCACTCGTGCCTGGTGGTGTTTTCACTGGATCGGAACTGGAACGGGATTCTGGGTGAGATCTTCTTCTGTATAGCTTCTAAGTCTGGTCTCTGGCCTTTCCAGGAAACTCTGAAAATTACCCAGCATCTTTTTAATAAGGATCCATTTTCTGCTATAACTTAAAAAAAATATTTTTAAAAATATGCTTTGGAGTCAGATTGCCTGGAGCCAAATACCAGCTTTCCACAGACCAATTAATCATGTTGACTAAACCATGAAACTATTCTGAGATTGTTCCCACATTTGTAAGTGGGTAAAATCAAAGTACTACCTCATAGGATTGTGGTGAAGGTCAAGTGAGACATTGCCTGTAAAGTGCTCTCGGACATCATCATTCACACACTTGCAATCCTAGGTTATATAACAGAAGGGTTTTGTTTGATAAACTGTTTTTAACTTGATTGCTAACATTTAAAAGTTAGGGCATTTCATAAAAATGCTGGATTTACAATTATTGAAAAGTCAGCAGCTCTGGCAACACTGGGACCACATTCCTACTTTGCAACAATGAGATTGAGCTGAAAAGTGTCTAGCTCCTTTGCAGGAGGGAGGAACCCACCTGGCTGGATTTACTCTTGTATTACCTGCCTGGTCTCTCCTGTAGGGTTTTGAGTTTGTAGCCCTTCAACTAGGAACCTAAAGATTTTCTAAAACTCCAAAATTGAGAAATTTGGTTAAATTGTCTCTATGAACTTTTTCAGACTGTTTTGTTGTTGCAGAGTAATTCCAAAACTTAGTGGGATTATTCCCAAACAATAGGCACTTTATCATCTTTAATGATTCTTTGCGTTCACTGGGTTTAGCTGGGCAATTCTCTGCTCCATCTGATGTTGGCAGACTGTGGTCATCTGGGAGTGCCACTGAATTGGGACATTCAAGATGGTTTACTCACAAGGTTGGCAATTGGTGCTGTCAGTGAAGAGCTCACTTGGAGCCATCTCATTACTCCTCCGTAGGCCTCAGGGATTTCACAGCATGGTAGCTAGATAAAACACAGGAAGTGAAAGTTGCCAGTTTTAAGGCCTGGTCTTAGACGGCCTAGAATGTCACTTCTGCTGTACTCTATTGGTCAAAGCTAGTCACAAGGTCAGCTCAGATTCAAGAGGGAGAAGGGTGGGTGGGAGGGGAAATGAGCTTCACCTCTGATGTAAAGAGCAACATATGTATGTATAAAAAGACTGCTAAAAGGCCATCTTTGGAGGCTAGTGGCTACACATAGCTACCATTTTGTGATTATTTACTCTTTCTTAGTGTAAGAATGGCTTAGAGCAGAAGAAAAAAGTCTCTTGGCCATTCAGTAAAAAGGAATTCAGAATTACTTATTACTCTGTACCACAATGTATCAAGTTATCAAAGAGCTATTTCCAATATTCTCCCACTTCCTCAGAGCTGGCTTAAATTTGCTACATCTTAGAAAGCTAAACAAATTTATATTGTTAAATAACAAAAATTCAGCTGACTAAATTTGAAAGATCTAATTGGCTTTATTAATCAAGTCGTGAATCAGGTAGCATCCCATCCAGCAAGTATAGGGGAGCTCCAAAGGGCTACAAAAAAGGAAAGGCTTTTTAAAGATAGAAATGGTTGAAAAAAGGAAATTATTAGCTAAGAATCCATTGTTTTAAGCAATGCCGCCTTTCTAAGGGGAAGAGAAGGAGTCTATCAGTCAATTTCCTAGTGCGGACCAGGAAATTTCCATACTGACTGGTTATAGGTTCCATTTCTGGGGGCTTATAACTGCGGTCAGGTTAGGTGTTAATTCTTGGTTTACTGACTTGGGGCCTTAACCTAAGTGAGGCCATTTTCAGCCTGTGGTTTTCTCATTAAAAATATTAAGAAGAGAATAACATAACATTCTCCCCAACCCCTACTGCAGAACGTGTCTTTTAAAATCAGATACCTGTGAATTATAGGTTGATACATCTTTTATGAATGTCACAGGGAGAGATTAATTCATTCACATTAAGTCATTCTAGTCTGGCTTCCTCTAATGTTGATTTTGGGTGTCAGGATTCCACCCAGACTATGAACCATTACCTCCAAGTTGGCCACAGCTAGAGCTGGTGGACCCTGACAGGGACCCAGGAGGAGGGAGCTGTATAAATGGGAATTCAGGGGTGCCTGGGTGGCTCAGTCGGTTGAGCATCTGCCTTTGGCTTGGGTCAGGCTCTCAGGGTCCTGGGATCCAGCCCCCCATCTAGCTGAGCCCCCATCGGGCTCCATGCACAGCAGAGAGCCTGCTTCTCCCTCTTCCTCTGCCCCTTCCCTCCACACTCTCTCTCAAATGAATGAATAAAATCTTTGAAAAGGGAAAAAAAAAAAAAGTGGGACTTCAGGAGGCTGAGCAGTTGTATCCTGGCTCATGGGGAAGATGATGGAATGGAGACACAGGTAACCTACTTGTACAAGGTAAGATTAACATGTAATCTAGAGATTAGTGCTCAGAGGTGAAATGAATCATTTTAACTTTACCATATTGCCCACAAAGACCTAGAGCAGTGCTTGACCTAGACTTTCCAAATGGAAGCCCAAACGGTATATAGGAATATTAACGCAAAATGGTTAAACCTCAGGCAGAAGGAAGAACAGAGGAGTGGAGAAGACATGAGAGAAGTCGGGACACCCGGCGCAGAGGGTGTGAATAAACGAAGAGAGAAAGATGACGGTTACGATCCAGGCAAGGGTCCAGTAGTCCCAGGGGCAAGGGGGAGCCACCGCGAGATTTTAAACGAGGACTTAAGGTCGCTGATACTCAAAAGTGACTTGTCCAAGTTGCACAATTAGGAACAGAACCAGAAAAAGACCTTCCAATTATTTCTAATTACCTAATTCCTAGCGAATTAATAAATTCCCACTATCTCACGTTTATCTCCGACCCGCCAATTCAGAACATAACGGACACAACCCTAACTCGCCAATGGCTCTGCGGAAATGGCCTCAGGGCTTCAACCGGAAACAGAAAGTGACCGATGCAGACGCCACCTAACGGCCAGCTGGAGGCAAGCTAAATCCGGGAAGCCGCAACACCGGAAGGGGCCGGCTATTTCCGGTAAAAAGCCGACGCTGCAGAAGCTCAGAGGGCGAGTCTCCGAGATTCGGCCAGTGTACCCAGCTCGCTCCGCTCCGCGACATCGCATGCTCACTTTTGCGCAGGCGCGGGGGCTACCGGGCAGGCAAACGCGTACGCAAAACCGTGCGCGCGCCCGTTCTCCGTCCGGCGCGTCGGTGCTGTTTCGAGGGTAAAGCCTTTGGAGCTGGAGCAGGGACTCTTGTTCTCTGAACTACAACTCCCAGCATGCCTCACTCCTCATATTGGTACTAGGTGTGGTTTCTCAGGATAGGTTAAAAGGAAGCGTAAATGGTGATGACGTGTCAAAGAGGAAAAAAAATTGAATACGTTGCTGGAGCGCTTCGCTCACAGAAGCCCCAGTGGCCTAATGGATAAGGCATTGGCCTCCTAAGCCAGGGATTGTGGGTTCGAGTCCCATCTGGGGTGATTAACTTTTTTTTCCACTGAAAATGACTTTTGCCGGTCTTAAAGAACTACACCGAAATACGCTAACAAAATTTTACTTTTTAAAAATGGTAAGTATATGTGTGGTTTTTCTAGGTGGTGGGCTACAGTTTGAGAGAATAAGAATACGCCATGTCCTCCTTCTGAGTCGTAGTGTCGTAAGATTTCTGGGAAATCAGCACTTTGAATTTTGCTATCCCCTCTAGATACCAAAACGTATCTTTCATTTTCTGTTTCATATCAACACCCACTCCCACCAGGCGTACTTATTCTCGAGACTCAGCGGCCAGCTAATGACGTTTTAAATGACGCAGGCACCAGAGAAGCTTTCCCCTAGCCCAGTCTTTCCTCAGACTTTAAAGACCTGGTGAGTTAGTTACACTCGGCTTTCGTTTGCTTCTCTCTTAACTCCTTAGGGCGCCGTTCGGCGTTTGATTAGTAAGGCCCCGCGGAGAAGGGAAGTGAGATATTCCACTACTCTGCGTTCGATGAGGGGGGGATCCGGCAGCCTGGGTGCGACCGTACCATTTAGCTGCTAGGCGGGGGGCGGGGCAGGGAGTTAGAGTGGCGTAGGGCGCCATTGGGCACCACGCTCCGAAGACGGGAAAATGGCGGCCCTAGGGTCCCCGGCGCGCACTTTACGAGGCCTTCTACGGGAATTGCGCTATATGAACGAGGCCACGGGCCGACCCTATCGCGACACCGCGGCCTATCGGTACCTCGTGAAGGCTTTCCGTGCACATCGGGTACGGAAGCCCGAGTCCGGTGCTCCAGTGTCCCTTCCACCGCGGGGGGCCGGGGGGAGGGGGGGCTTGGGCAGGGATAGGGAGCGTTGGGCCGTAGCGCCTGCATTTCTGTAACTGACCCTCCCATGTTCTGGCCAAACAAATCCAGACCCTAGGCCCTGGTCTGTGGCCCAAGCCCAGGAACTAACCAAGGACCAGCAGGACAGCAAAGTCGCCCTGGGATGGAGACGTCCCGAGGATTTCATTGGTTGGTCTGTTGGAGGTGCGGAGGAGAAAGATAAGAGTGAAGTCGAGGAGATGGGGGAAAATAAGAAATGGACTCGATGGAGAGTGTAGGGTTACTAGCTGCAGCATCTATCACCATTCTCCTCGCCCTTCCTCTAGTAGTTACTCTGAAAACCAGTTTTTGAGGCAGAAAAGAGAACTGTAATAAGATGAGGAATAATAAGAACTTGGCAGGAACTGTGTTTTACTTATGTTGTATCTCATACCCCACTTAAGGAAATTGTGCTTTGTAGAGCTGAACTAGAAACCTGTAATGAGATTGTGCTGTCACAACATTAACGTGATATCTGACCAGATATATTCTTTCCTAATGTAGCAGATAAATTTGAACATATGGGAAGCCATCCTTGGGAAATTGCTTTGTGAAATCCACACTCCATATTCCCCTTAGGCAAGAGCAGGTGGAAGCTGTTTTATTTTTCAAGTGGAGCAGCTGAGGCTCAGGGAAAATGACCTGTGCAAGGACTTGTATAGGAATAGCTAGAACCGAGGTTCCCAAATAGGGGTCTTCCATTTAATTTTTGCCTTTAGAGTTCCGGATGGGGCTTCCCAGGAAGTTGAAAGCAATCTCTGAAATATTCGTTGGAGAGTCACTTTGGGCTGTAGGGTAGGAAGCTTACTGTCTTTTGAGCAATGTGGGAAAAAGAAGAACCAGCATCTTATTGAATCTTTGATCCATGGAAGTTACAGCGCAATATTTTAGAACTAAAATTCAAAAATTTTAAATTTATATGTATATATATATTATTGAGTAAACTCTATGCCCAACATGGGGCTAAAATTCAAAATTTTCTTTTTTCTTAAGATTTATTTATTTGAGAGAGAGAGAGAGCAGGTAAGGGGCAAAGGAAGAGGGAGAGAGCGAGACTCCCAAGCAGTCTCCACGCTAAGTGTGGACCACCACAGGGCTCAATCCCAGGACCCTGAGATCATGACCTGAGCTGAAACCAAGAGTCTAACGCCTAACTGACTGAACCACCTAGTCGCCTCTAAAATTCAAAAAAATTTGAAAGGCCAAAATGTTAGGGACTTTCAGGAACTTGACTAAAATTATGAATAAGATGCACATGAGTCCTGTCTTTTAAGAAGCTTGCAGTCCAACTGAGGAACCATACAGCAACAACAGGAGGTCCTCATATAAAGGAGTAGTGGGATTTCAGGAGGAAAGTCACCAAGCAGGGACTTTAAATAAAAATTGGAGTTAGCAAGCAAATGGGGGTTAGGGAAAATGAGGTCCAGGTAAAGAAGCTGCACCACGAAAGCCCAGAGGTGACAACAGACAGTTGAGAATAGTTAAAACTTAGGGTGTGATAGGTGAAGTAGGTGATGTGGTAGGCAGGAATTTTAACTTCGTAGTAAATGTAATGGAGGGCCATGCTAAGATTCTTTTTTAAAAGAGTTTATTTATTTGAGAGAGAGAAAGAGCACAGGGGAGGGGCAGAGGGACAGGGAGAAGCAGATTCCTCACATGGAGCAGGGAGCCCAATGCAGGACTTGATCCCAGGAGCCTGGGATCATGACCTGAGCTGAAGCAGACCATTAAAGACTGAGCCACCCAGGCACCTTCATGCTAGGATTTTTAAGGTGACATGATTATAGTTGTACCTTATGGAGGCAACATTATTGCCCTTGAGAGAGGCTTGGTAATGGCTCTCAAATTCCTGGGAAATACATTTGAAATTCATGCTACAAATTCCAGAAACACTATTCTGTGGAATGCAAATGAGGCTACAGGGAAATGCTTTCTATTTCTGCTGGCTCAGCGCTAACTCAATACCATCTATGCCCATTTTCTTTATCTTTTCTTAAACTGAAGGGGTTCATTTAGGGAGGAACCTCTGCTTTCTCCTTAAAAAAAAAATACAGTTTTCTTTTACTATTTTTTTTAAAGATTTATTTAATTGAGAGAGAGAGAGATATGGCATGAGCAGGAGGAGCAGAGGGAGAGGGAGAGACAAAACTCCGAGCAGAGTGGCACTCTATCCCAGGACTGTGAGATCGTGACCTGAGCTGAAACCAAGAGTCGGATGCTTAACCAGCTGAGCCACTTGGGTGCCCCAAGTTTTCTTTTTCATTTGATCTCTTTTGGTCCCTTGTTACTCATTTACTGCATATATTGTTGACCCTTCTCTCCTGACTCATGCTTCAGGTTCGGCTGAATCAAGATCCCTATTCTCCTGTCCTACACGAATGTAGAATTCCTGTTTCAAATCCTATCAATTTGGGCTTATATAATAGACATGGATAGTACCGTTTGTTGATGTTTGACATTGGTGTTGGTTGCTCATAAATTTTTAATTATAAAAGTTAAATGATTAAAGCAGATGAATTCTTTTTTTGGAGCAGCTTATGAGTGCCATTTTCACATATGTGATCTGCACATCTTTGTGTGTGTGTGATCTGCAGATCTTAAACCACACTTTCTAGTTTTCAGACTCTAACCCTACATATTCAAACAAAGATGAAAGAAAGGGGTTTGCATAGGCAGTGGTGCCCAGAGATTAATGCGCAGTTAGATATACACAGGGCTCAAGTCACTTGAAGCCATGCACACATCTCTGTTTCACCTTTCCTGCTGTCTGCTCACAACCTCAGAACACAAAACTAGTCAAGTAAAGGACAGTGTACTAAATCTGGAAATTATGATGAAGAGAAAACAAGGTTTGGAGTCATTGGGACTTCTGAATGGATGTAGTTTCCAGCTTCATCAGAATCTGGATTTTTCAGATAAGTACATTGAAAGCAAGTATAATTAAGTAATATGAATATGTGCCTATTACTTTTATATATAGAACCTTCATTTTGTTACTATTGAGGACAAAGCTGTTCTTTTTCAGACAAAACTTTCCATTGAAGTGAAAGACCTATACCACATTAACCAAAGTCAAATATAAAAAGCAAACTTTGATTTGTCTGAAGGCGAGAAAGTTCTCTATTTTATTCCTCAGGTGACCGTAATGATTCTAGTTCCCCATCTCTGCCAGTAACCAACCACTGAAGCCTCTCTGGGCTTTATAGTTCCCTCATTTGTAAAACATCTGCAAGACAAGGGAGTTGAAATGACTTTTTTGGTATTAAAATCTGAGGACACTCAATGAAACTCTTCAGTTGTAAAATTCCTCTTCAATTAATTGGAGATCAGCTTTCCCAGTCAACTGCTACAGGGTGCTTCTACATACGTAACTCGTGTACACATATACATGTTTATATTTCCTCTGTGCAGTTTACTTTCATTCTAGAGGCTTATGAAATCTCTGTGGCCCTGTATCTGAGCTGGGCTGCTAATAAAGTATGTGACCTTGCTACTTTCTAGGTTACCAGCGAGAAGCTGTGCAGAGCCCAACATGAGCTTCATTTCCAAGCTGCCACCTATCTCTGCCTCCTACGCAGCATTCGAGAACATGTGGCCCTTCATCAGGAATTTCATGGCAAGGGTGAGCGCTCAGTGGAGGAGTCTGCTGGCTTAGTGGGTCTCAAGTTACCCCAGCAGCCTGGAGGGAAGGGCTGGGAGCCATGAGAGTGGAGAGAGTCCTTGGATGCTGCCGTCATACAAGAATTTAATCATTTCTTTCAATATGTATTTATCATTAAATTTTTGTTTAAGTTTAGGGTTTTTCTCTGTAATTTTATTGACTGAATGTTTCTCGGAGGTTTCATCCTTTCATTGCATTTACTGAACTTCTTGTATTAGGCTGATTGATGCTCTTGATCTACTTCTAAAACTCTTATTATTTTTATTTTAAAAGTATACAAACTTACTGTTTTAAGTAACTCAAATGATACAGAATATAAAATAAAAGGTGTCTTTTTTCTTTACCCTTGTCCCTCCCCTATTACATCCCCATTACCAGGTGGTAACTGTTGCTAACGGTTTGGTGTGGGTCTTTCCAGCTATTTCCTATATACAAGCATACAATTTTTTATATATACACACTCTATTTATAAATACACAAATATGATGTGTTTGAGGTCCCAAAAGAAAGCAGTAACAAATAGGGTTACTGAGGAGAGTTAATGAAGGGGTATAGAAAGATGTAGGCTGAATTACAGTCAGCAAGTTGGGAAGCTCCAAGGGGCTAGCACCATTTGCGGGCTATTATCTGCACAGGGTGACAGAATCGACCCTTAGGTATAGGACTATGGCCCCCACTCAACTGCAGGCCGCAGGGACAAAGTCCAGGGAGAGGGTGGGGGAGGTGGAATGAGCGTACTGACTCTGCCTTCTAATCTCAAATTGCTCTTCCTCTAGAATTGTCTATCAGCGTGAAAGGCTCCACCATGCACTTGGCTGACCAAGTAAACTTTGACTTCATTCTGTATTCCTCTCTCCTTACTCTGCATATCTAATCAGCAATTTCTGCTTCTGCAATGGCTCTAATATCCTTTCCCCCCTCTCAGTCTTCATTGCCTCTCTTCTAGTTCAAGCACTGATCATCTTTTGGCTGAACTATTAAACTACTCTCCTCAGTGGTCTCTTTGCTTCTAACATCCTCAAAGAGAAATTATTCTGTGAACTACCAGCAAATACCTGACCACTTTGTGCTCTAGCTAAGTTTCTCGTAGGCGTGGCTTACAACTTCTTTTTCCCCGGACTGCAAGCTCCTGAAGAGTAAGGACCGTGTCTCATTCATCTTTGTAGTCTCCAAAGCACCTTCCACAGTGACTTTATACATAGCATTATTCAATATTTTGAATACGTGGCTCAGTGAGTACTACTCACGAGGAGGCCTGCAAACCAGAAGGGTCTAGTCATAAAGCCGTTCAAAACACCATCTAAGAGATTAACATGAAAACAATAGTATTAAGAGGCCAAACAAGCATTTATTTAATTAATGTATCAAAGAAATAGAAATACTTAACATTTTTTCCCTTGCTTTATTTCATGGGCATTATTATCTGAAGATGCTTTACTTTGGTAAAATGAAGAAAGCAAAAGGATTAGGGTAGGTTAATGTTTTGATTTCCTTTGTTGTTACAATATTGTATATATAATAAAGATCTGAGGAAGAATTGCCTAACCAGAGTAAGACATTTATTATGGGTTTGAAGTGATAGAGACCTAGATTTTAATCCACTTTTATAATTTACCAGCTGTGTTATCTTGGGCAGGTTAGTTGACCTGAGCTTATTCCCTCTTCTGTAAAATGGGAATGCCAACAAGGTGGCTGTAATAAATACATAAAATACTTGCACAGTAAATAATGAATGCCTGACAAAAAGAAAATCTTATTGTTTTAATCATTTTGCCACACTCTCATTCTTTTATCCTGAACCCTTCTCTTAAACCCTATTGCCACTTGTCTTCTGGATTATAGACAGGTTTTTTGTTTTTTTCACAGTTGAAATAATTTGCTCAGACCATTTCTATTCATATATATTCAAACCTGTGGCTCTTACTAATGGACTCACCAAAAGAATTAGCTGAACTCAGTTTTAGATATAGAAGGAAATGATTTTGGAACATAAACTATTAAAGATAAACTTTCTATACTGGTAAGTTCTGAGAACTGAGGTTTTGGCACTGTGTTAACTTACTATAGTCTTTTTTTTTTTTTTTTTTTTAATCTATCCATTTAAGAGAGAGCATACATGAGCGGGGAGAAAGGGGAGGTGGGAGAGAGAGAATCTCAAGCAGGCTTCACACCCAGTGGAGCTGGACATGGGGCCTGAGACAGCCAAAATCAAGAGTTGGATGCCCAACCAACTGAACTACCCAGGTGCCCCTACTAGTTTTTGATGTGGTACATACTTTATCACATTCCTTCATTTGCTGTCTGTTTTACCCTCTCTCCTTTGATTTTAACTGCTTCCTCTCAATTATAGTAGCATTTAAACATGCTCAAGGCTCTTCCATCTAAAAACAATCACAGGGCGCCTGGGTCCCTCATGCTCAGAGCAGAGGCTGCTTGAGTTTCTCTCTCCTTCATCCTCTGCCCTTCCCCATCATGTTCTCTCTCTGTAATCTTTTTTTTTTTTTTTTTAAGATTTTATTTATTTGAGAGAGGGAGAGAATGAATGGGAGGGGCAGAGGGAGAGGGAGAAGCAGGCTCCCGCTGAGCACAGAGCCTGACGTGGGGCTCAGTCCTGGGACTCCAGGATCATGACCTGAGCGGAAGGCAGAAGCTTAATCCATTGAGCCACCCAGGCGCCCCTGTGGAATAAATCTTTTAAATAAAAAAATAGGGGCGCCTGGGTGGCTCAGTCAGGTAAGTGTCTGACTCTTGGTTTCAGCTCAGGTCACAATCTCATGAATCATGAGATGGAACCCCACCCTGGGCTTTGTGTTCAGCACGGAGTCTGCTTAAGGATTCTGTCCCTCTGCCTGTCCCCCTACTCTCTCTCAGAATAAATAAATCAATCTTAAAAATAAATACTCAACCTCTTACACAAATGCCTTTATAGCAACTACCTCTTCATGAATTATTTAATGAATTTATGAATTATACTCATTTTCTACATTTTAAAAATATTTTTAGGTTTTTTTTAAGTAATCTCTACACTCAACATGGGGCTCGAACTCACAACCCCGAGATCAAGAGTCGAGTGCTTCTCTGACTGAGCCAGCCAGGCACCCCTCATTTTCTACATTTTAAAACATGAAGTAGGCTGTAGTGACGTATAATTTATGTATAATAAATATACCCATTTTAAGTGTGCAGGTCAATGAATAATGACATATGCATACTTCTGTGTAATAACTACCCCATTAAAGCTATAGATCATTTCCAGCAGTCCCAAAAGTTGCCCTGGGCCCCTCTGCAGTCAATCCCCCTTCCCCACACCAGGTCCCAGACCTGCTTGCTGTCAGCATAAATTAGTTTGGCCTGCTCAGGAATTTCATCCAAATGCAGTCCTATAGTATGCATTCTTAGTAGGCTTCTTTTGCTCACCATACTGATTTTGAGATTAATAATCCCTGTTGTTGCATTATTTTCTGCATTTTTCACTGCCTAATCATCCTCAATCCACTCTAGTCTGGTTTCTGACCCTCCACTCTACCAGAACTGCTTTGCAAGGTTACAAATGACCTTCAGGTCACTAAACTCAGTGGATCATTCTTTACCTTGCTTGATCTCTAGGGAGCACTTTTTTTTTTTTTTTTAAAGTAAACTCTACCCCCAGTGTAGGTCTTGAACTCATGACCCCGACATCAAGTATCTGATGCTCTACTTACTGAGCCAGTCAGGTGCCCCTCTAGGAGGTGTTTGACCCTACTGGCCATTCTTTTCTCTTGACTTTGATGACATCACATCCTTGTTTTCTTCTCTTGCTCTAGCCATTTGTCTTCAGTTTACTCTCCTGCATATCCCTAATATGTTGACATTCTTTGGGTTCAAATCTAGGTCGTTACCTCACACTTGATATGCTTTCCCTGGGTGAGATCACCTCTACTTCCCAGGCTTCAGTTAGCAACAGGCTAACTCCAGTCCAAGCCCTCCTGTAGACCTCTGTCCAGCTGCTTCAGAGACACGACCACTTAGATGATTCAAAGGCATCTCAAATTCAAAGCATCCAAAATGGACTCCTCATCTCCCCCTATAAATCTCCTCTGGTATTGACACTTGTACTCCATCGCTCAAACCAGAAAACAGAGTCATTCTTGACTGCTACCTCCATCATACCCTCAGTTAAATTATCACTGAATTAATTAGATTCTACCTCCTTAGAATCCCCTGGATCTCTCTAATACTCTAGTCCAGACCTCTTATGTCTTGTATGTTTTCCTTGAACCACTTGCTTATCCCTTGTAAATGTAGCACATAAAGGCACGTATGTATAGGCTTCAGGGCACTTGCCAGTTGTGTAGTAATAGCTTTGTATTGAAACTGAGCTACACTTTTGGTGGGTTTGTAGGGTTAGGAATGCAAAATGCAAATTGTAGGGCCCACCAAGGTAGGCACTCTAAAAAGTCTGCATCCACTTGAATCTAGAACCCTGAAGTTCACCCTCAAGAGGAGCTGTAAGTAAAAAGTCCTTGCCAGGATTTCAGCCCAGAGTTTTGTCATTTTGGTGGTCAAGAGGAATTGAGGCCTTGAACCTTATGGTGGTCCTTGACTAGTAAGGTCTTCCGTTTCCTATTAGACAAAAATAGAAATCTCTGGAGGAATATAGCATTATATCCTACTTAGACATATAGTATTTTTTCAAATACATTTCAACATATAAAGATAACTAGACACACAAGAAAACAAGACTCCATAACTGAAAACTAGGAGAAGCAACAGACAACAGAAAAAAAACTTCAAAAAAGTTCAGATAATTGGATTTAGCAAACTTGGATTGCAAAACAATTATGTTCACTAGGGTCAAAGAATAGCCAGGCTTAGAAATTTTAACAGGGAACCAGAAACTATTAAAAAATGATGCAGTAGACTTGAAAAAGAACCCAATAAAAATTCTAGAACTGAAAAAATAAATAATTCAATTGACGGATTTAACAGCAGACTAGATACAGATGAAAGACTAGTGAACTATAAAATTTGTCAAAAAAAAAAATCAAGAAGGCAGCTTGGCAAGACAAGGTAGAAAATGCAGAGTAAAGAGGGGCACAAGGGGCACTTGGGTGGCTCAGTCAGTCGACTGGCTGACTCTTGATTTTGGCTCAGGTCATGATCTCGGGGTCCTGGGATTGAGCCCTACATCAGCCTCTTCACTCAGTGGGGAGTCTGCTTGGGATTCTTTCTCCTCTTCTCCTCCTACTGCCCCCCCCCATGCACTCACTCTCTCAAAATAAATCTTTAAAAGCTGAATGAATCCTGAAAGCAGCAAAAAATCAATCCACACCCAGATACATCATAATAAAATTGCCGGAAACCCAGAGCAAAAAGAACAAAATTTTCAAGCTGCAAAGGAGTGACAGACTTCATAGGAGCAATGGAAGGTAAAAGGCAGCAGAAAGATGGAATGTACATGCTGAAGGAAAGTAACTTCAAACCTAGAATTCTATACCCAATAAAAATACCCATCTAGAATTAAGAAAGGCAAAAGAAAGACCTTTTCAGATCAACAGGAATGGGACAGTTCCCCACTAGGAAACTAACACAAAAACAAACTCTGAAGCAGGTTAGGCAAACTTCTGTAAAAAGCCAGATAGTAAATAATTCAGTCTTGCTGGCCATACAGTATGTTATCTGTCACAACCACTCAACAATGCTGTGGTAGTGCAAAAGCAACCAGAGGCAATAGTAAATGAATGAGCCTGGCAATACTCCAAAGACACTATTCAGAAAAATGGGCAGTGGGCTGGATTTGGCCTGTGGACTGTAGATTGCTGACTGCTGTCCTAAAGTTTAAACTTCAGACAAAAGGGAAATGATCCCACATGGAAAGGCAGAGATTCCAGAAGGAATGAAGAGAAAAAAAATGTGGCAAATAAATGAACAGTATGGGAAGTTTGGTTTTAAAAAACATAGAACTAAAACACATGATAACAGGGGTATATAACTTTAGGAGAGGTTAAATGGAGTTAGTTTTCCAGGTTCTTTTTATTATCTGGGGGAAGTGAAAAGGTATTAAGAATGCCTATTATAACTTTTAGGGTAACTACCAAAAGAATAAAAATAAAATAAAACTTCCAAACTACTAGAAGGGGGAAAATGGAATGATTAGAAAGGAGGCAGGAAAGGAGAGAAAACTGAATAGATGAGACAAAAGACAAAATAAGAACATTAAGCCCAAACATATGAGTAATCACACGAATATAAATGCTTCAATTAAAAGACAGTGAGTATCTGATTAAATAAAAAAACCAACTATATGCTGTTTTTAATAGACCCATTTAAAATGTAAGCAACCAGAAAAGTAGGAAGTAAAAAACCAAATTCTCTTCATTAACACATTAATTATTCAACATGTTAGTCTACTTCGCTCCTAAGGACATTGTTTTTCAGAAGATCATACTGTATATATGTATATATAATATACCTCTCTCTAGGACAGAATGATTTGTAAACTTTTATTGTAAATTGTTTTCAATGATATTCATAGTTTTGGAGTGTTGGCATTTTGAGTTCTTTGAATAACTGGAGGGAAACTATTTTGTCAGTTACAAAAGACAAAGTAATTTAAAAAATTTTATTGGCCCAATATACATTTTAGTTTTGTTTTTTTTTTTCAGTAATCTCTACACCCAATGTGGGGCTTGAACTCACAACCCTGAAATTAAGAATCACATACTCTACTGAGCCAGCCAGGTGGCCCAATGTGCATTTAAAGGGATCTTGGGACTATGATTATTATTTTTTACTAATTTTGCTAATAGATTATAAATTCCAGGGTAATGCACATAAATTTTTAATGAAAAAATTTTTGCCATTCTTTTCCAAGTATCTAGGAAGTACCTATGTCTCATTTTAAGGAATTAATATTTTGCGAAAAAGTCAAAGTATCAAGCTCGGCATTTTGTTAGCTTATTCATTCCTCATAACAATGCTATAAGGTATGTGTGTTTAGATCCAGAAACATGAGATCACAAAATAAATTGCTGAAGGTCCCAGTTAGCCATCAGTCGACTAAGATTTTGAATCCAAGGTGATGCCAAGCTATGGAACACACAGGCTTCCTTTCCCACTGTCAATGCTGCTGATAACACTGAAAAGGCCTTACTCTTCAAACTTACCTCTTAAGCAGGAAAAAAAGAAAATTTCTACAAGATCACCTTTCCTGAGATTACTGCTAAATTTAGACTAACAGCGTCCCGTTACAAATAATGATAATCAATCCGAACGGGTTAGATCATCTGTTTCCTAGTGTATTAATTTCAGGTGATACTTCCTGAACTTGATTTATCCTAATGGCGGGGGGGGTGCGGTGTTTCGGCTCTATGCATAGAGGAAGGGAAACGACCCAGATGTCAGATCTCCGGGGCTCCTTTTGTAGAAAGTCAAGGCAGCAGTGGGGAAAAGGTTGAGCGTACAATATTCTGGGTGGGCCCCTGAAAACGAGTTAATCGGCCAATGAATAATTATTAGAAATACTCCTGTATTAGCTACTAAGACTGCTAACCTCAGTCGAATCGACGGGCAAGGCCTCCACTTACTTTCGACTCGGGGTAACCCTCTGGCACATTTGCTAATTTGGGTCTGGTTAGCCAGCACAGCGTGCCGCGCAACCCTAGCCCACTTGCAGCTGGGAACGTGAGGCTTGGCGCCTCGGGCAGATCCGGCTCGAGGGTCGTTTGATAACCAGAGTCTCGCGAGATCTGGGGGAAAGGGGCGGGAGAAGCTCGCGTGCACGCGCCCGAGAGCCGTTAGGGTGGGACCTCTGCCGGGCGGAGCGGGTGGAGCAAATACAGTTGGACGCCAGTTGGTGGAGCCCCCGCGGGAAACAACTAAGCGCGAGGAGCGTGCGCGCTCACGTCGCGGCGACGGTGGCGGCGAGCGGCGTCAGAGCTCGAAGGGGGGGCTGACGGCTTCTGGCGGGTGGCGGTGTTGGAGGCGAGAGCTTGCTTAGCCTGTAACGCTTCTGTCCCAAGACCCGACGGAGAGTGAGGGAACGAGGGTTGCTTTCGGGGGCTGTTGCCTTCTACTTACGCATCGTCGTGAGGAGCGCAGCCCGGACTTTCCTACAAGCCCTCCGGCTCCCTTTCCACACGCCTTGAGGCAGCGGCGGCGGCGGCAACTGAGACAGCGTCTTACCTTCCCCCACCCCTTCCCCTGTCCCCCCCGCCCGAAAGGGCCCGGTCTGCGCCCCACCCCCGCCCGCTCGCTACGCCGCCGCCATGTCGGCGCAGGCCCAGATGCGCGCAATGCTGGACCAGTTGATGGGCACCTCCCGGGACGGTAAGTGTCTGCCAGTGCCCTGGGGGTGGGGGAGGGGATGGGGAAAGCGAGGGGAAGGGGCTCCGCGGGCGTACCTGGGCTTGCGTGTGTGGCTGAGTAAGGGGCTCCCGGATTGGTAACACGAGGTCCCGGCTCCCGTCCCATCCAATCAGGGCTGGGCAGGCGGCCTTGGGGGGCGGTGACCGAGCGGATTGGCGGGAACTGCTGCCAATGGGGTCAGGCGGGGCCTGGAGGCAGAAAGGAGAGTTTGAGATATGTTGACTTGTCTGGGACGGCAAAGCCCACGTCTCTCTTGCCGTAGTCGGCCATCCCGTTTTGTGGCTGATTAGATACAGGTGGACCGCTAAAGCCTCCGCCCCCTGAACTAATTCCTTAACCCAGAGCTTTGGGATCATCCCTCGCCGCCGCCCTCCAGAGCATCCAGAGAGAACTGCCCCACCCCCACCTCCCGCCCCTTACCTGGGTCCGGAGAAAACCTTCTTCACTATGAACCCAATCCCAGAAGTGCACTCTCGATCCCCACAGAAACAGTTCTTCTTATGGGAAAATCTGACCCAAACCATGGTTTCTTGAAGTGGGTATGTTTGGCCCCATTTTGTGAAAAGAAAAATGTTATGGCCTGTTTTTTTCCGAGAGACCTCCATCTTGTTAGAGAATTTAATAGAAGCTTTGCTCAGTAAATATTGACAAATCTTGCATGTGCCCCAAATAGAACCATTTTGAAAATGTGGTGCCCAGTGAAGTAGAATTGAGGGAAACAACGATCCTTTTAGGCACTTAGGTTAGAGTTTGTGTAGCAAATTACTAAATGCGGATCTTTTTGTCATAAAGAGAATTTCTAAATGAAAAGATGAAATGCTGTTGCTTTTTTGGTGATGATAATGTATTATCAACTTGATCTTAAATCCATGCTAATACGGAGGAAAGGTCTAGTTCAGTACTTTCTTAAAAGCAAAACACTTGCTTATTTATATATGTTGCTTGTTTAGACAGATTGTTTCCTAGCTATTAAATGCTTTTTTCTTGAAAAGTTAAATTGCTTGACGTAAGGGAAAAGCCACACATTTTTAACAGTTGTTCTTGTAATTTTCTTCAATACTGTGCAGCAAAATATGTGAGTAGATTAAAAAATATTTATTGGATTCAAATATTTTTCACAGTACATACAGAGAATGACTTTTCAGGGTTCACAGTTAAGTTTTAATAAAAACCCATATTGAGAACTTGTCTTCATAGGTCACATAGACGAACAGGTGGAAGTGGCAAACCTACTTGTGGTTGTGTGGAGAGGAGGGGAAGATTGGGAAGGAAATGAATTTTGTGTAGTAAACTCTTGAAAGCTAACATTACTAAAAGATGCCCCTGGAGAAACTTTTACCTGTTCATTTTTCACTGTTAGATAACAATGGTTATTTTATAACTGCAGCATGTGTTAACATTGCTCCTTTTCCATAATGAAGATGGTATTGGGAAGGGACCTAATTCAGGATTTTAGCTGATAGAATAACAAATTTTTGTAATAAAAGTATGGAAATCATTTAAGATTTTACATGAACCTTTTAATCCTAAATGGATACCATTTTTGGTACCTTCCACATGGATTGAATTTTCTAATTTTACTGGGAGGGTAGTTGGATCAAAGTAACTGCTGTCACCTGTATCACTTGATAAATTTCCAAACGAGGTAGCCAATCTAGTATTGCAAAGCTACATTTAAATATATATATATATAAACATATATTCCTGTGTGTGTAGTCAGCAGAAACATGGATTTCTTAAAATCCGTTCTGCTTTGTATACAAATAAATTTACATTTTTTTATGTGTATGTTACCGGATTTTTTTTGCCTCCAGACTATGAGGATTTACCAATGAACTCATGTTAACGAGTCCACGATATTATTTAACTGAAATGACTGGATTTTCACTGCTGTGTTGGGCCAGAAGTAAGAAACATACTACTTTCAAGGAAAAGAAATGAATGTTTTTTTAGATATCCATATTAGTTCTTTTATGTATACAAGATAAGAATCAGAACTTTCTTTTCCTTACCAGATAATGAGTTTACATATTTCATCTTATGATTCAGGACCTTTAAAATAATTAGGATTGTTCTTTTTTTAGCATACAGTCAACTTCCAAGTTATCCAGGGGTAGGGGAATATGGATACGTTCCTGAATAACACCATATAATTTAAAACCATATAATGGAAAGCTTTGTATTGGACAAAGGAACAGCTTACAGGGAATGGTGTTGGGTGTCTTTGGCACTAAGAGGTGGAAATGGGGATCCAAGAGGTGGGAGAGAGATGGAAAAGGTAGGTAGGGGAGGGTGTGTTTAAGGCAGCTCTACCTCCCCCCCCCCCTTTTTTAAATCATCCCAGAGACTGACTATAAAACAACTACTGTCTTCTGGGGCAGTGGGACTCAAGGTTGCAATAACCCCTCTTGCAGTAATCCCTCCTCTACCCTTAGTGTCCTGTCTTTGAGGGAATCTGAAGTGGCACAAGAGGCCTAGGGCACTGGGAAAATTTTGTTTCCCTTTCACCTCCCCTTCTCCTCCACCACTAAAAATATTTATTCCTTATTCCGCTCTCCCAACTCAGTTTTTAATTAGTTCCTTTTTAAACTCTTTGGAGATGTAAGTCTATTAAAATTACCTTATTCTGAGTTACTTAATTCAGTTAATCATATAGATAACCTAAGCTTTATTGAAATTCTCAGAAATGGGAATTTTAGTGTCAGGGAAATGGAGAGGTAATTTTGAATCACTGGGCACTCCCAGAAAGGACAGTCTTGGGTGAGTGGTGGAAGTGGGGGGCTTTGGACAACCAGAGGGCAGCATGATGGTGCTGGGAGGCTGGGCAGGGGGATGACCAGGAGGTGGGAGAGGAATGCATAAGGGTGGTGGGAGGGCCAAAGACAAACTTTGCCTTCTTTGCAATTTTGCCTAGGGCCCTGGTGGTGGCAACCGCCTGTGTGCCACTGAAAATCGTGCCGATGCCTGGCATACTGCATAAATGGAAGCAGGGTACCGCGTGAGTTGAAACATTGGTCACACTATATAAAGTTTGTATATGTGAATCAGTGTAACTCATACCCATGTAACTGGGGGTCTGACTGTATTTGGATTTTTCTGATAAGGCATCATGGGCTAAGGAAAAGAGCCCTGGGCTGAGACTCAGGAGACCTGGTTTCTAGCCCCACCTGTACCTCTAATTGTAATCTTGGGTAAGTCACTTAACCTTTTTTGCCTCAAGTTAAATCAATAATCTGTTAAATGGGAAACCAAATAATTTCCTATGTTACACTCAAAAAATGTTGAAAAATAAATATATTTTAAGTTTTTTTAGGAGAGAGGAACCATAAGTAGATATAAATTAGTATGTTATTTTATCTAAAGTTTGAGGTAAATTAAACTTTATAAATACCTTTCTGTTGTAGTTGTTAGCATTAATAGAAGGGAGAGGGATAATTTTTTCCCCCTGAACATAGTCCATTTGAAAGTAGGGAGGAGCAGCAAAGGAAAATTCAAGCAGCAATTTGAGAATTGTCTGTGTGACAGTTGGAGGAACTCAGTATCCTTGCACAGACTGTAGTTACTTTCTCTGAGTTGGTTTAATTGCAGGGATGTCCCTTAGCTAAAGCTCTTTTGCCAGGAAATAGAATTTGGTTATAAGCCTCTGGTCCTGACCCCTAAAAGGCCTGCCAAGGTGCAAGGGATAGGAATTAAAATTGAGGGTATAAATTTAGATTATATCTGAAGTTTAGAAACCAGGGAATTTACAGAAGGAGTATTGAGGACTCCATATTCTTTAATTATTTATAATCTTTAAATGGCAGAGATCATCTCTGAAAGGTTAAAACAGGCCGGGAATGGCAATCACCCCTTATTCACCCCTCCCCCCAGCCTCATGTCCCAAAGGACCATTGGACTAATAGAATGTAGAATATAGAATCGAATTTTATTGCATCGTTAGTTGCCCATTATGTTTAGGGAATGTCTAGGGCAAGTTAAAGCTTTCAGATAATTGTGCCTATTTTTGAGAATAATCTTTCCAAACATACAATGATGTACTTCCTAGTTTATTAGAGTACATTTAGTCCCAATTTACTATTTTTTGCTGATTAGTTACATTGTATAGTAGTTTTATAGAATGTAAAATTAAAACTCATCCTAGGAGGTAACCTGGAAAATAGAGTTCAGAAAATCATTTACTTGTTGCTAATATAAGTTTAATGATACATAGCTGTTGAACCTGTAGGATAGTATGACATTGCTGCCTTTCTGCAAAATAAATCATTGAATCAGAGATAGAGGTAGTGTTTTCTTCAGTGGATTTTCTTCATAAAGTCATCTTTACTGTAATCTGTGTTCCTTGACTTGTCATCAACATTGAGAGCATTTTTTTTTTTTAATTTTTCTCATTAGCATAATGAGCCATATTTATTTCTTGGTCAGTTGTAAGCCATTTCTATTCTACTTGGATTGTTCATTTTCAGTGAAGGAGGCATAGCCTTTAATGTACAAGCACACATTTTTAAAAATAATAATGGGGCATATCTTACTCCAGAGTTTGTAAATTCTTTTAACATAAGAAATTTTGGCAGAAATAAAGTTAAATAGTAGTTAAACATCAGGCTAAATAAGTTTTAGTGAATATTTGACTTCATCAGAGGTTTAGGCGTATCAAAACACTGAAAGCTCTGTTAACATCCATATGGTGAGTCTGTTTTAAACACACTTTAATAACTAATTTTGCATTTTGAATTCTGAATATTTCTGTCTGCAGAGCAGCCCAGAAAACAGTAATAGTATCATTTCATATAATCTTGTTTTGTCTTTGGATTCTCTACAATTGTTTAGCTTTCCTCAAGGAAGCCTATGCTTGTGAGATATTCTTTTACTTTGGGTATAGAAAAAAATTGAAACCAAAAAAAAAAATCATTTTGTCTATCACTTGCATAAGCTCTATAAGCAGCAAATAAATGCTTTGATTTGGATAACATGTCACATAAGGAAAAATGGTGGTAAGCTGCATATTCAAGGTGGGTAGCAGGAAAGGTGTCATGGATCATGGTCTTTTAATGAGTCAGATAATGGTGTTCAATACCAGGTGGTTCGAACAGACGTTAAAGCTTAAAGTTGCTAAGAGTTCAGGCAAGTGGTGGGGTTGCAAAGATAGGTAGATGGCTTAAAATGAAGGTCCCTTAAGTGTGGGCAAACTAGGTAAATGAGGCAGATGCTCCTCACGGATGGAATTCTAGAAAGGTACATGAAATGGGTTGAATCTTAAAAGCCCAGGGCTGTTAGTATAGTCTACGAGGAAATAGAAATGATTGTTCTAACCAGCTCAGTCAGTCTACTAAGAAGTTGTAGAAAAAAAAGATGAAGAAAGTTGGAATATTTTGCTGGAGAAAGAATGAGGGAGCGAGAGAGAGGGTACATTTCTGACAGGAATCTTATGAATTCAGCACCAGCAGAAAAGTCATTCTGTTTGTTTTTGGTTTAAATTCTCATGCACTGGTAGCCACTAGGGTAGAAATTGGAAGGCAAGGCCAGAATACATCAGTCAATTTTTGTAAGGTGATTGAGGATATAGAGAAGAGTAGTTTTGTAAAAACTGAATAAATGTCATATTTTGCTGTTCAACATGGGCTAAAGAAAGGAGTCTTTTAAGTTTTTTCTAAAAAAAAAAAAAAGCTCACTAGATATTGATCCATATGTTCTAATTTAGTTGTGAACCATGTGCAGTGATGTTTGACCTGTGTGATTCAACATGAAAAGAATTTAACCAGCTGCCCTTGCTGAGTCTTTTGTCATGTCTCCTGAATGCATGGTAAATTGTTCTGTTTTTATCTTCTTGAGACTTCAGTTTTCTCTTTCAGAGTTAAACTTTCCAAAGTTTTACCTTTCAATAAAATAAGTTGGATATTTATTGGATAGTATCTATAGTATACTTAGCTATTCACTACCTCTTTATTTTGTACTACTATTAGATTACGCAGTATACCCTTTTTTAGTTATTTGAAGGTATATTTTAGATCAGGATTGGCATTTTGGCCCACCTGCTTTTTGTAAATAAACTTTTAAATGAATACAACCATGTCCATTTGTGTACCTACTGTCTATTGCTACTTTGCCTTAAAACAGCAGTTGAGTAGTTGCAAGAGACACATATGGCTGGTGAGTTTGAAATGTTTGCTGTCTGGCCTTTAGGAAGAGCTTTTTATTATTTTTTTTAAAGATTTTATTTATTTATTCGACAGAGATAGAGACAGCCAGCAAGAGAGGGAACACAAGCAGGGGGAGTGGGAGAGGAAGAAGCAGGCTCATAGCGGAAGAGCCTGATGTGGGGCTCGACCCATAACGCCGGGATCACGCCCTGAGCCGAAGGCAGACGCTTAACCGCTGTGCCACCCAGGCGCCCCAGGAAGAGCTTGTTGACCACTGTTTTGATGAGTGATTCTCAAAGTGTGGTCCCAAGACTTTAGCAATACCTGGGAACTTGTTAGAAATGCAAATTCTTGGGCCAGCTCCAGAAGTTCTGGGGATTGGAACCAATAATCTGTGATTTAAGAAGCCTTCTACATGACTCCGATGCACATTAAAATTTAAGAAACTGTTCTAGATAAATGTTTCCCAAATGTTAGTCACGCATACCACTTCGACTATTTTTAACCCTGTTTTCTGTTTGTTTAGTATTTTCTTCATGTCAACTCACTTTCTAAAAATTTAATTGTAAAATGAAAATTTATGTCACCAGGAAAATACAGTGAGAACAACATGGTATTTTAAGAGATAGCTTAGACTCTAAACTACAACAAAAAATGATAGCTTAGACTCTTGTCACATGTGCTAAACATTAGAACTTGTTAGATGTTAAGCACCAGATGGACTTCATCCTGTACTTTTAAAGTTAATCATGATAAATAATCACTAAATGATTCAGTGGTGTTTAAAATGTTGGTGAAATCCTGTTGGTGAAATCAGATAACACCTAAAATCATCTTCTGTATAAATCTCATACTTTGGAAAATACTGTCGTAGTTATTCATGTGAAAGAAAAAGCTGTTTGAACTGTACATACCCAAGCCCTGAAGTAGAAATGAATGACCAGAAGAAATACATACCTGTGAGATGGAGAGATCTAGGAGTCTCTAGAGAGGTTCATCTAGCCCGACAGGGTAAAATTACCTCATATAGCTTGAATTCTCACCTCTCTAATAGCGTTTTGGCCCGTGGTAGCCAGCAGTTCTGCAGGATTTCACCAAGCTGTTTCACAATGGGAATGTGAAAAGGTGCCTGGCTATGGGAAAGGCTACTTACAAAAGATAACCAACAAACTATGGGGGAGGTGTCTGTGGTTTTATGTTGTGGATAGGGGAACAGCAGGACATGCTTGCTAGGAAAATGGTTGATTCATCTCAGATTCTGGAAACCATGCGTTCATATTTTGAGAAATTCCCATGTTATTTAATTTGCCTGATAGTATTAAAGGGATACTGCCCTAGACATGGTGTTCTGTGTATTTACTGGCTGATGTGCTTTAGGGTATAGTAATTGTTGATAGGAATAGAATCTTTCTTTTCCTGAATACCCCCAGGTTGCTGAGTTGCTTTAGTTACTTCTTCCTTTCCTTAGAGATTATGGACACATTTGTTTCTGTTGTCTTTTGTCTCTGTGATAAAGTAGTGACATAGGACACTAATCTTAGGGACTGAAAGTCTAGTGGGTAATGAAGGTTTATACATGAGCAGTTATGTTTAAGTGATAAATTCTGTGATGCTGATTATAGGGGTCTAATTTTGCAAAAACTGTTAAATACAAAAGACTATCAAAACACCAATAGGAGGGAACAAATATTATTTTGTATATTTTCTTCAAATTAAAAACAAACAAAACATTACAAATGAAGTCCCTCTGTTCCCCTTCACAGTCACAGTCCTTTCCCCAGAGGCAATCCTTGTGAATTTGATGTGTATTCAACATGACACAGTATTTCTGCTGTGTCGTTTCAGTAGTTGTAAGGCTCAGTCTCCTTCATGGTAATCTCTGTTTTTCATTTTAACTTCCTTTATCATTGAGTTGTCTGTCACTTCTGTCCTTTGGTATTCTCATTTCTTTTCCTTAATTATTTCTTTTCTTCACTATTTTTTGATTTGGGGAGGCTCTGCTTAGCTTTTATAGCTATAGCCAACTGATGAGAATTTGTCTTTTTTGGTAAATCAGCCAATCACTTTCTGTTTGGTTCTTTTCAGCTATTTCTTCATAGCCAGAGATAGCTTTCATTACTTCTAATTTTGTGTAGAGAAAGTTCTGGATGATAGAAGGCACCAGATATCCCCAGTACAAGTGTTACTGTATCAGAATTGCAGCTCTGCAAAGTAAGTATCAAAATAGAAAATTTAGCAGGCTGCAACTTTTTAATAACTGACTTTCCTTCATGACATGTATTATAAAACAAATTCTATATAATCTGCTTTTAGAACTTAATTTTTAGGTAACAGTTTATTCATGCTTTTCTAATGTATTTCTTTAAAAGGAGAAACATGTTGATACATTTCCCACAGCATATATTCTACCACCACCCCTGCCAGTGGCCAAGACTATGCTTGTGTAATGAGAGAAGATAGTTGTGGCGAAGGGTGGAATAGAGCCCTTGGAATGTAGCTACTTTAGTATTCCTGTTCTCACATTTCCATCACCATTCTGTTAGCTCTTAAATATCCTGTAAGCTTTTTCACCTAATAGCAAGGCTGTTCCCATGTCTCATTCCTTATAATTTTGTTACATGGATTTTCATAAACAAGTAGACTGGTAGATTTTTTAAAAAGTTATTTTAGCATTATTAATCTTTGTTATATTCAGTAAGAATGAACTTGTTCTAGCAATTTCTACAATGAGCATTGCAGTTTTTTAAGTATTAGGCTTGTCTTGGGGCTTCTGATAGGGTAATAGTAGTACCTATTTGTAATTATAAATCTATAGGGCCCTATGGGAAGATTAAGAGGGATAGCCTTTCTGGGCCATATAGGACCCTTATTTTTGCATTTTTCTGGGGGAAAGGAAATTTTCTAACTTGGTATGACTTTATAAGTTCTGTTAGATAGAAGTGACTTGATTTGGAAGAGACAATGCCATAATTGGTTTTTCCCACTGCCACCTTTGTCTGAGTACTCTTTCTTTCCTTATGTAAAAAATACATTACTGAAAAGTTTGACATGTGTCACGTCGTGTTAACTGTTGCAAAGCACCTATAATCATAATATGTTAAAACATGGTAGTGAGTCCTTTTACAAAAGAAATGCTATATTTTGAGCTGTATAACTATGCAGTGCGTTAAACTAAGTATATTGACAATTACCTGGAGTAATAGATTTTTTTTAAGGATCATTACAAATGAGTTCTTAGAGATGAGCTTTAGGCTGAATTCTAAAGGAACAGCAAAGGTAGGTGGGAGAAGTTAGTAGAGTTGATGAGAAACTTTGAGAAGAGTGTAAAAGTAATCACATTGGTTTTTCAGTGTAGCAGTCACTGTGCAGCATTTTACCTCTGAAGACGAGGGTTTCCTGGGACAGGACAAGTGTCTTCCTGCCCTGCGCTAGACTAGAAATTGGCCACCGGTCTTTATATAGTTGCTGTGTTACTATGTGGACTGAGTAGCTGATATAAGAAGTGGTAATAAGAGGGTGAAACATTTCTCTGCATTTGATGATTCAGAGGGCACAAGGAAATGAGGAACTTTAAGCTATCGGTTATACACCTTTTTTTTTTGCTCTGCTTTCCTTTCACTGAAGGGGTATGGATTTTATTTCAGAGGGAATGTGCCTTTCCTGTCCTAAGCCAATGGTGACACTTGGCCCCTAACAAGTGTACCTGTGGGGAGGGCTTTCATTGTTACATTGGAGAATATGGGAGGGCTTTCCCTCTCTTGGCCCCATTTATAAGCTAGGGGTTGCTTCCATTTGCTTTGTGTGCTGTTGAGTTTTCTTCTGTTTCCCTAAGCTAAGCTCTAAGCTAATTCTATACGAAAGAAATACTAATTAGTTGTTTTTATAAATTGCTTGCCATTAATGCCTGATATAATATGCAGTAAAATAAGGATTCCGCATACCATTATATATGTCAAATATTACAAAGTTTAAGGTTCTTTTAATTACAATACTAAACTCAGTTCACTTTTGCTTAGCCTTCACAGTTGTTGATCACATAGCATGGTCATCCACTCACAGCTTAAAAAAATACAGGGAGCATCGGAGAGAATGGGTAAAGTAAAATTTTGATGTTTTTAAAATAGCACCTAAATCTATGAAAGTTTATTTGATTTATTGTTTGTATGGGAGGGAGAGGGTGGGTGGCACTGGAGGGGAGGGGGCGGGTATTGGGAAAATAGCATGCACCATGTAAAATGATGTCCAATACCATCTAGGCTGAAATTTTAAGTGTTACTACTACAGTTTAAGTCAGTTTCAGAAGAGGCAGGACCATAAAATAGTGGTGTTGGGATTTACAGTGGGCTTATTTTTCCCTCCCAACAGATTGAAGGGGATTTTGAGCATAGCAATATTTGAGTACAGTCTGGGGGAGGAGCTGCCTTTTTAGAGTGGCCTATCTGTATTCCCCAAGTGAAACTGCCTCAGTACCACGTTAGGCCCTGTTAACTTGCCGAGAAACTTTGAGAGGAATAATAGGCATTCCAGTTTTTATTGTACACTTGCAACTCAGGTGTTCCCAAATGCAAATTACACAATTCATGAAACTCATGAGGGGGTTGAACCAAAGAGAGAATTAAAGAAAGTTGTTACTCTGAAGTTAGTTGCTTGGTAGTAAATATTAACAAATTTGATGCTTCCATTCAAATGAAGAACATTTTGCCTACCAAAGTTCTAAATCAAATTGCTAATTCTAAAAACTTGGATTATAGTTACGTACAAAGCCTAATTAATTACTGTAGAGGTTACAGGGAAGAGAAACCTTCATGTTTTTATGGGTAGGACTTTGTATTGCTGTTAACTCAGATAACTTGGTTTAATCTCTGTCCCATTATTTTTTAAACTTTGTTTACACACTAAAATCTGGATTGAAGAAAAAAATGAAAAAATTAAGAAATCAGATTTTACCCAGAAAATACTATTCTGGCCCCAGCTTTGCTATTCCCCCATGTGTAGCCATTTGCCAAAGCCAAATTTGACTTGGAGTATTTAGTATTCCCTAAACCTTTCTGCCTTTATAAGCTTTGTCAAAGATGATATTCCAGTTTGAAATGTTCTTCTTTTCTGTGGTCTGAGTCCTATCTTTTCTTTAAATTTTGGCTTCTACTTTTTGTATGAAGCCTTTTCTAACCTCTCCATCCTTGGTGGCCATTTTAGTCTTAGAATTCCTGAAGTACTACTGTTCGAGACATCCATTTGGCATTCGGGTCATGCTACCTTTATTACTTGCTATTTGATTTAAATGTCCTATTTCTTTACCAACATCATGGACTCCTCAAAGGTAGAGAGCTTGCAATTACATGCCTATTTGTAACCCCATTGACTAGCACAGAGGATATATGCACTAATAGGTTTGATTCTGTGATTTGGATCCAATGTTAGTGTAAGAGTAATTTTTTTTTAACTCAGGTTATTTTTATATGAATATATGCCCAGAAAACCCAAAGATACAGTATTTGAATTCATAAGTAGTTCTTTTTATTAAAAGATTTGATTCATAATTGTTTTCTATTAATTGTAGTCTGCCTTTCCCCTCCCCGCCCCCCCAAAGGGCACTGTTTTACCTAGTTTCTTTTGAAAAACATGGTTTGGGCCAGATACCGTGATAGAAACCAAAATTACCAGTATTTTTATTTTAAAATTCTTTGTTGGTTTAGCTAAATTACATGTTTCATGGCATAAGCCCGAGTAAATTTATTAAATACTGCATGGTAATGTAGCCAAATTATTTTAAGATGTTAACCTTTAAATATCTTAAGTAAAACTTTAAAAATACCAATTAACAGATACTTACTTGCTAGTCCATCTCGGGATATTTCTGTATCTGAAAATTATTACCAGTTTTATTATTTCATGGTCTTAAAGGTTTTTGTAATGTGTAAGCTGGTATTTGATAGCTGTATTTATTGTGTTTGCAGTTATCAAATGTTTATAGAGCAACCATTCTTATGCAGTGAGAAGTTACTTTAAAATGCTTTTTGGCATTTATAGAAGTATGCTTTTTGTAAGAGCTCATCAGGGATAATGTTTGCTAAATTTGTATTTGGAATTGTTTATATTTTACCTGATAGCTGTGTCTTCAGGGCACATGTATCTTAATATTAGACTTAATGTTGTGATTTCTGAAAGCAAAAACAGTTGCCCTACTTCACAAAATGTTTGATTAGTGAAACTTCTAAGAACCTTGACTTTATTCTAAGGCCTGGTTTATAATATTACTGAGCCATTAGTTTGACATAGCATTGAAACAATACTGTTGTTGTATGCTAAAAAGCTTAGATATTGTAGTAGGGAGAGTCCAAGATATGTAAGGTTTTTTTTTTTTTTCCCTATTTAAAAAAGCTACATCATCTTTAAATTTCTTAGCATAATTTGGGTACAGATTAAAAATAAGACCTTTTTTATTACATGCCAGTAAGCAAGAAACTTCTAATACATAGCATTGCCCTTCTGGTGCTAGCTTATCATAATCCCATTCTGACGTGAACTTAGGCCCTCACCAAAGTCTTTATGAATAAAATCTTTAAAAAAGCATTTTTTTAAAAACCTCAGTTGGCCCAGAGACCATTTCCCTGAGTTCCAGCGTTGGACTTTTTCCTGTGGTCAGTCATATTCTTCTGTAGGGTTACACTTGTTAAGTCAATATTTTGAAAAATAAAACACCCTGATTTTGTTCACTTTTGTTTTCATATACAAGAATCTTTACAGTCAACATGTACTTCTAGATGCTGTATTGAAATTGCTGGCAGAGTCTATTCTATACAAACTGAACAATCTGGCCCCTTGTTTTATTTGTAAAGGTTCAATGTATCTATGCCTGCCTACTTCAATCTGCAAGGGAGTGTCAGAAAGGCCCCGCATTCGCCGAGCCGTGAGTTATCACTAACTTTTCAGATGTGTTAATGAATGTGGAACAAAAGCAGTTGTGTTTAAAAGGAAAAAAGGACCATCAAAATAACCTTTATTATAGTAGCAGGCGTGAACACTAAATGATTTATTCCAAATTGTGGTGTCAAAAATAACCTACTTTAACTAGAGACTAGCCTCTAGAAAACCTATTGTTGAACTGCTCTGAAGCTATCATTTAGCTATAAATTACTTTTCTTAAATTTTATATACCCTGATTGCAAATAAGAATGTTTTTTAAGTCCTTTTTAATGGAGTTAAAACAATTTGAACAAAATCTTACCCCACCTAAAAATGACATACTTAGTTGACTTTGCATTAAGCTCTTCAAAATAAGACCATGTGAAAGGGGTAACGGCTTAACTTTTTTGTTATTCACATGTGAAAAACAGAAATTAAATAATTGAATCACTTCCTAGATGAGTTTTTGGAGTGCCCCAAGCATCATGTGAAGTACAGAGGTATTTACAATCTCTTTTGGTACCAACATTTCTTGCTTCAGTAATTCATCAGTAGGTTTTCATTCATCAATGATGATACCAATTTAAGGCTAAAATAAAACACCTACACTTCTTAGGGCTTATCATCCTATGTAGAAGAAAATGCCCTTAAGAGTTTTTTTTTTTTTCCTTTTTTTTCCCAAAGAGATTCTAAGCAAAAAAATTGTAACTAACATCTATATTTTGTTACTAGAGCTAGTTACCTTTCTTTTTCTTAGACTCTTTAAAGTTTGAGTTAGATAGGCATATTTGATTAGGAGGTTGGATGCTTCTCTTGCTTAGGAGGTGTATCGTGTTATATGAAGACAGAATAAATTTAAATGTACCCAGTTTGACCATATGTAGCACAGACCACCTAAAATTTGAAGGTACGGTACCTTTGGAGGCATTAAAGTTAACGTTTCATTTAGGCAATGTGCCTTTGTCTGACTGGTGTGTAAGTCCTTCTTCCAGGTTTGTACACTCTTAAACACGCTATTCTACCCTCTCTAACTCATCCCAGCAGCAAAAGGGAGACACTTCAGCTGGAACAAAATAGTGGAAGAAATGGCGTCTGGGGTTCAGTGGGGATTCGCAGTGTGTATGCAATGTTTGCAAGATTACTTTTTATGTTTTTCAATTAATGTAAATAATTACAAAATAAATCTGTGCTTAGTGCCAAGTAGGGAACATTGTATACCAATAGAAACTCTCCTAGTGGGTCTGCTGCAAGTCGCCTAACCTCTTGGGGCCTCAATTTCATCATCTGCAATGTGAAGGAGTTGGACTCTATAATCTTTAAAGTCCATTCCTGCTCTGTATCCTATGCTTTTCTGAAGTACTTTAACAGAATGCATTGCTTTCCCACTTTGACTATTTGAATTACATTTGCAGTACACATACTGCAACTGCATGTCTAAAATAGTTTTTCTATAGGATATTATGTAAAAAAAAACTAATCCCTCTTGAGCTGATTTATAAATAAATATATGTGTGTATAGCCACACACAAAAAGCTAGTGATAGTAGGGCTCTCAGAAAATAAGTATTTTCCAGTTGTCTAACCTTGAATGTTATTAACTTTCCTATATTACAGGAGATACTACCCGTCAACGAATCAAATTCAGTGATGACAGAGTATGCAAGAGTCACCTTCTCAACTGTTGTCCCCATGATGTCCTCTCTGGAACTGTACGTATTTATTAAATTTATCGTTTGATTATTGGTATCCTACAGAAATGAACTACTTGATAAAGACTTAATTCCTTGTCACGTTATTATGCAATCATTTTTTAAAAACCGTTTTAGAGGAGGGATTTGCATCCCTTATATTATTTATTCAGGTTGATGATTTAAATCTACAGAAACGGAATTCCTCTGAAAAGTTATTCCTGTCCTTTGCTTTATAATTTTTTCCATTCTTCAGAGAAATTTTTGAAAAAGCATTTCTTATTTGGAATATAGAGGCAATTATTACACTGTAGTTGCTCTTTTAGTTCTGAAATTACAGAATGATTTTTAAAATAGTTTTCTTTACTGTAGAACAGAGTAGACTTTTATCCAAACCATTATATGTTTAGATTTGTGCACATTATATTGTGGAAATCATAGTGAGGAAAACATAATAGTAAATACTTAAATTCACACAACTTAATTTGCTAGTATTGTTGTCACTTAAAATGCACTTATATTTCTTTTTTTTTTTTTTTTAAAGATTTTATTTATTTATTTGACAGAGATGGAGACAGCCAGTGAGAGAGGGAACACAAGCAGGGGGAGTGGGAGAGGAAGAAGCAGGCTCCTAGCAGAGGAGCCTGATGTGGGGCTCGATCCTGTAACGCCGGGATCGTGCCCTGAGCCGAAGGCAGATGCTTAACCACTGTGCCATCCAGGCGCCCCTGCATTTATATTTCTGACTCCTAATAATGTAAAGCTCACTTAATTTAGATTCTGTATCTAGTGATGTTGGTTGACCTTGGAGTATCATCATTTTAATTGGAAAGATAAACCACATGATGATGGACCTATTTAAATGGAACAAAGAATCTGATTTTTTGACTTTGGGGTTTGGTTGAAATGATTACTCACTGCAAGAGTTTCCCTTCACAGGCTACATGTGATGGCAGAGGAGGACTAGTAGGAGCTAAACATTTAGCTGGCTTTATTTTTCATTTGCCAGAAATGACTGAAATGAAGAAAAGATTTCTGACTTCCATTTTCAGACATGATGAGTTCCTGTAAAGTAGTTTAAGTGAGTAGTTTCTTCTGGATAGGGAAAGTTAAATACGTCTAACAGATATCAAGGCATATACAATAGGAAACACTTCTGTCTTTTTCCAATAGGAAAGACTGTTGAAACTATATTATATTAAAAGGGGGGGAAGCCTACATTAAAAAATATATGTGATACCTCAGTTTTTTTTAAGTGTAATAACATAATCCAGATTCTGAGCACTTGAATTAGAACTATGACAGATAATTAACCCTCATTTCTGCTCTTTAGAATGTACATAATTTTCTACTGTGCTTATAAAACATTTGAAATCTGTAAAATACAGAATTATCTGTAGTATACTTTGATTCTCCACATTTACTGTTGTATTAAATTCAACAGTTATTTAATGGCTAAATTATCACTTCAAATAATTTTTGAGAACAGGGTTAATTAGCAGAGTGACAAAGTTTTTTTTATTTTTTAAAACTATAAAATCAGCCATAGCAAGACATGGACATAGTGTTATATTCTTCAGATATGCCATTAATAATAAAAATCTGACATTGTAGTTGTGCTTTACGTTTTATAATGTACATATGCAGTTATGCTCATTTATTTCTGTTTTTAAAGATTTTATTTATGAGAGAGTGCGAGCGGGGAGAGGAGCAGAGAGGAAGAGAAAGGGACAAGCAGACTCTGCACTGACCGCAGAGCCCAGTGTTGTGCTCGATCCCAGAACCCTGAAATCATGACCTGAGCCAAAACCAAGAGTCAGATGTTTAGAGGCACATGGGTGGCTCAGTTAAGTGTCTGACTCTTGATTTTTGCTCTGGTCATGATCTCAGGGTCTTGGGATTAAGCCCTTAATCAGGCTTGGTGCTCAGTGCAGAGTCTGCTTAGGATTCTCTCTCTGCCTCTACCCCCCATGCTTGTTTGTTTGATTGTGCATGCACGCATGTATGTGCGCACGCGTGTGCTCTCTGTAAAACATAAAATCTTAAAACTGTTTTATGATCCACAGTTAGCCTTAATGGTAGTAGGTGAGTATTCAAAGTCACATAGTTCTATTGATTTAAAGTAAAATTGGGACCAAACACAAGTTTTATTTAGCATGTTTTCTACTCTGTAGGGAATACTTAGTTTTTTATTGTTAAGTAAAAAAGGAGGAGTAGTTGGCCTTGGACTTTCCATCTTGTCAATTTCTTGCCTGGTGGATTTATAAGATGCACATTTTCTCAAAGTCTAACATTTCTGAAATACACATTTTAAAATGATGCTAGAAAAATTTTACCTTAATTGGTAACATTTTCTTATGGTACAGAATTGAATGGTGTGGCTTAAAATTGACGATGCTTGGATTATATTAAAAACAGTTAACAAAAAACCTTCTGTAGGCACTTGCCAGGGAAACTGGATGAAAATATCTCCTTTTTGTCAGTGTAATAGACCTGAATTGCCTTATGTAAGGATGATATTTAGTAGTTGTCTCTGTGAGAATTTAAGCAGAGCTTGTACCGATGGCTATGGGACTTTGTGAGACTCCAGGGTTATCACAGAGTGGTCTCCTTGATAACTCAAAACCATCCATGGTGTGACTTTCTCATGACTCTTATTAGGGAAAAGAGCTATTTATAACAGTCATCCTGTGTACAAATGGTTTATAATTACAGAGTTATGACTTATTTAGCAACAATCTCTCTAGAACAACTTTTTTTGGCACAGTCTAACAGTTCATACCTCTTTATGTTGAAATGCCTGTTTCTCTTTTTCTTTCTTTTTTTAACATGTTAGAAGAACTGAATTGTAGCTTGATTTTAGAATGCTTTTTCTTTGTTGTATAACTAAAGTTTACCCTTTTCCTCAGATTTGTCACTTCTAGCAGAATATGATTCACCAATACCCTAGATTATTTATTTAGCAGAAGAATACACAGAAATGTATTTTCTGGCATTTTTGGAGATGGAGAATGTGATTTCTAAAAATGTACTCAAGACTGACTATTAGTATGAAATATTTTTGGAATTCAGTTTGGTGAAAAATGCTCCATAATATTTTACCTTTCATTAGTCTGATACTCTGATATAACTAATTCATAAGCTAATAAGTCAGTCACAGGAGGTCAAATGTAGAATAGAGAGTCAAAATAATTGTATATATATATTTTTTTTTGGGTTACGATTTTTATAAGAAGCATGACTTTCTTCTAACTGAGGAAGCTGCTTTATTTGAAAGGCTTGTGTTATTCTCCTAGTCGCTGAGAATATTGTCTTGTTTTAGTCTCATTCTTTTCCTCCTTTTGGCACACTTAATTTCTTCCTGCTGTAGTCACTGTGCAAACGGTAGGCAGCATCCCCTTTCAGATTAGGCAAAAGCAAAGTTGTTCTTTTTCCCCTGAACACATTATTTCTGGTACATATCTTCCCTGAAGAAAGATAAGTACATCAAAGTGCTTAAAAAAGTCTTTCCATCTAGTTTCTTGTGATCTGGAAAAAAGATGCGTAGTAGTAATAATTTAGAGGCATTATATCTAAAGCAGAGACGGTAACAGAAGCTTGAAATTAAGATCTGCAGAGATGAAAATGTATACTTTCATGATGTGCCTGTCCTAAAATCAGAAATGGCCACTACTGATTTTATTACAGCCTTCATCATAGTACAATTTTAGGGTTGACAGACTATCATGTAGTGTAAGGTCATCATTTCATAGGTGAGAAAAATTAAGGCTCAGAGAAATTGTGCTTGCAGTTGTCTCACAGAGAATTACGGTATATTGTACAACACAGGCATCTTAGAGTTATTTAAATCTAAATACTTTAAAAATGTTTTTGTGGGTTTTGTTAGTTTTTAGATAGCACATTTACTTAGGGCAGTGAGTTTCAGATGTTTCCGAAGGATCCCTGGAGGCATTTCATTCACTAAGTTCATGGGGACTAGCCAGTCTTTCCTATTTCAACTGGACTTTTACACATTTCAAGTATAGGGATTTTCCATGAGATTTTGTTTAAAAAAGATTTTACTGCTCAGAAATCGAATTTAAAGTTTAAAATTGAGAAATACTTTGAGACAAGGATAAAGTAAAATTTTTTTTCTGCCTTTTTGAAGTGATTGAGTAGGAATATTGTCAAAAATTCTGACTGAGTTGATTTTATGGTGCCCCAGTAGGTTCTGGTTTTTATCTGAAGTGCAGTTTTTACTAATTGAAAGTCCTTTATTATACTTCTCTAAACCATTCTATTTAAGGGCTGGTCTAAAATCAGTTACTTGGGTACATACAAGCCTGAACTTTAAAACTTATTAAAGTCTCTTCGATAGTATATATGCAAAAGATTCATGAAAGTATGGAGAAGCAGAATAAGTGATAAACAAACCACAGAATTTTCTCAACCAGCCACTAGAATGTAAGTTTCATAATAAGGGCAGGGATGTTTGTGCAGTGCTATGTCCTCAGCATCTAAAACAGTGTCCCTCCATTTTGTTGAATGAGTAATCAATCCGCCCAAAGTAAAACACTAAATAAGTCTGTTACAAAACTAACTTGAGTTTGAAAAATTAACAATTATTAGTTACTTTAATTCCCTTTTAACACGTAGGGAGCTGGAGAGTATCTTGGGTTTGTTGAGTCGCTTATCTGAATAATGATAGCAGTAGTTCCACATGCAGATGTGAAAAAATTAGTCTTTAGATACTTTAAACTCAAAATTTCTTCCCCAAATGGTTTGTTTGGGCCTATTTTAGTATTTTTTTTTAACAATTGTTCTTAGCATTAGCCCGGAAAACTAGCTTAATTTTTTTTTCCTTTGTAATTTACATGACAGATTTCTAGAGCTGCCCAATTTGTAAAAATGCCAGTTTTTGCAACCTAAGTCTTACCAGTTAGGCCTTTTTTTTTTTTTTTTTTAAGATTTTATTTGTCAGAGAGAGGGTGTGCGCACAAGCAGGGGAGTGGCATGCAGAGGGAGAAGCAGGCTGACCTGCTGAGCAGGGAGTCCAGTGTGGGACTCGATCCCAGGACCCTGTGATCATGACCTGGGCTGAAGGGAGATGGCAGATGCTTAACCAACTGAGCCACCCAGGCTCCCCTGAAGTGATTTTCTTTTTTTTTTAAGGTGACCCAGAGACCGTGTATTCTAGCATCTTGTTCTAGTTTAGTCTGTCTTTAGTTAAGGTTGCTCAGCAAATTTATCCATTATTTGGATTAATGATTAAATACAAATACACAGTTGACCCCTGAACAATACAGGGCTAGGGGTGCCAAGCCCTGTGTAGGTATAAATCCCTGTTATAACTTTTGACTCCCCAAAAGCTTAACTGCTAATAGCCTGTTGTTGACTGGAAACCTTACCGATAACATAAACAGTCAATTGACAATATTTTGTTTATAGTGTGTGTGTGTGTGTGTATTTACATACTGTATTCTTAAAGTTAAGCTAGAGAAAATGCCATTAGTAAAATAAAGTACGTTTACTGTACTATGAAAAATGCGCATATAAGTGGACCTGCGTGGTTGAACCATATAAGTGGTTCAAATCCAGGTTGTTCAAGGTTTGACTGTACATGCATATAGTTAAGATGAACTACAGTGTTGATATTCAGTCTTTATAAGTTAAATTACAAATTAATTTTACTTTTAACTTTTATTCTATAATGAATTAGTCTGAGGGAAGAATTTCTAACTTCTGTAATAGAAAATTTTAACTATAAATAGAAGTAGAATTGTATGATGAACTTCATGTATCCATACACCAGCGTCAGTAAATCTTTACCACATAGCTACTTATTTATAATCACTTAATGTCCTTTTGTTTGTTATTTTGAAGCAAATTTTAAATCTTGGACCTATCTGATAGGATGAATCTTGAAACAATATAAAATAGTAAAGACCAATTACTCCCAGGCAAAGTAGAATGAGATCTGGAAGTCATTGTTAAAGCAGAGTGTTTTTCTTTTTCTTTCTTTTTTTTTTTAAAGATTTATTTATTTATTTATTCGACAGAGATAGAGACAGCCAGGGAGAGAGGGAACACAAGCAGGGAGAGTGGGAGAGGAAGAAGCAGGCTCATAGCGGAGGAGCCTGATGTGGGGCTCGATCCCAGAACGCCAGGATCACGCCCTGAGCCGAAGGCAGTTGCTTAACCGCTGTGCCACCCAGGCGCCCCTAAAGCAGAGTGTTTTTCATAGTTTGGTACTTAGTTAACATATTTCTGTGTCATACTTGTTTTTCCATACAGTGATTAAATAAATAATAAATAATTATTACCTGAGAACCTCAGATCATCCTCTGAGTGTTCCCTGAACTTGTCAGATCTGTTTTAGAGATGTGTACAGTTTTATAAACTGTTTTAACAAGTCTGAAGAAACTAGTGTGTCTCTGAGGTGACTATTAGTGTAAAAGAGAGGATGGAGTTATAAATGCATCATTTGAAGGGTGTAGACAACACAGAATAGAGCAAACACATGATAATAAGTGAAAACTTGAAACAAATATTTTTGTTGTGCTAGATTAACCACAAACATCAAGCAAAGTCACACAATCTCTATCACTGGAAATATTTTTTAAACTGATGAATTTTACCTTGATGTACAGGTGGCAAGACAGATGATTCACTGAAATCCTTTTTAGTTTGATGATTCTCACTCATTAAGGGAACGTAAAATCATTTGGTATTTTATTTAGACCCATATATAGTAAAACACTGTGAATGTATATTGTCCCATAGACATTACTGGTCTATAGGATCAAAAAATATAGGCATATATATTAACGTATTTGGATAATGTGTAAAATTTCCACATTTCGGTACTTTTTTCCCCTTTTATGGTATTTATTGTAGTGTTTGGAGTAATGAAATTTAAGTAATATTGAAATTAAGAAGAGGAAGAAATAGAAAAAGGTGAGGAAGGTAGTCTGAATGGAGAAAGTAAAGAGAAATCACAGTAAAAGTTAACAGAAAATTTCTCTTCAAAAAGTGATTTTTTTTTCATTTCTGGGAGTGGTACTGATTGCTGAAATCAGCATTCATTCACTTAACAAGTACTTACTGATACAGAAGTGAACATGGGTTTTTTCTTTAAGTGGTGGGAGCTAGCATTCTGATGTGGGAGACGCACAGCTAACTGAAAAGAAATAATGTGATTTCGGGTAGTGATTTAAGTTGCTAGGACAAAAACATGGTTAGGTAACTTAAGACTGTCTCAGACAATGGTCCAGGGGCTACTCAGGGTGGTTAAAGAAAACTGTTTTGATAAAGTGACATTTGAAGAGATCTAAATGTTAAGAAACTTAAGCCAATCATTTCTGAGCAGGAATGAACTTAGCACATGTTGCTTCCTCACAAAACTTTGGGTGTTTTCCTGTTGTACAAATGGCCAAAAATCTAAAATCCTTAGCCCAGTCTACCTCTTCCTTGAATGAATAAATCGGTTTGGTCCTCTCTTTTTACCAGACTGATGTATTCGTTGTTGTCTCATTATTTTCCTTCCCTAGCATGATTCTCATTTTAGCTTACCTCTTTTTCTCTTGCTGGAATAACTTTTCTCCTTTACACATTTAAATCCCGCCTGGCTTGCTACATGTGATTGCCTGAGCTTATAGCCTTTTAGCCTCCGAACCCCAGTGTAGTGCCTGCTCTCCATGCTACTGAATAGGCATTTGTCAGTTTTTCTTGTTTATATATGTGTTCTCTCTTTCTTCTTAATTAGCATTGTCTTTCTAGTGCAAGGACTTTTTTTTTTTTTTTTTTTTAATTTTATTTGAGAGTGCACAATGGAGAGAGCACGGGCTCAGTAGAGAGGCAGAGAGAGAGAGAGAGAAGCAAACTCCCCACTGGGCAGGGAGCCTGATGCTGTGCTCGATCCCAGGATCCTGAGATCATGACATGAGTTGAAGGCAGATGCTTAACCGACTGAGGCACCCAGGCACCCCAAGGACTTTTGTTTTAATGTTATCTAGATATCTTTGCGTATCTTGGTTTGGGATGGATAAGAAACTATTCATGCTATGTTCTTCAAAAACAGTATTAAAAGCTAGAAGAAGAGCTTTATTTTTCTTTATCCACTCAAGGAAAAATGGATTTGGAAATGGTACAAGTGGGAACGAGCAGTTTATAACAGGAACTAATTTCTGCATGCACAGTGTGCCCCTTTCCTCTTCACCTGTCATTCATGTTGGGCTTGTTTATTTAAATGCCAGGATTGGAATTAGGAAAGAAATACCAAAATTTTTGTTTTAAGACAATATGGCATAACTTGAATGCATACTCAGGTTTTATTATTTCAAGGCTTTTTCCATATTATACTGGGCTTTCTCTTGTTATTGAGCTGGAGCTTGAATCAAATGTTGAACGTGGATGAAAGAGAGATTTTACAAATATGAGGAAGGAAGAAAGTTGGAAATGCAAGAAGTGAGAAAGTATAGGTGACTTGTGTTATAGAAAGTAACATTGGCATTGGAGGGCATGTGGAAGGGTTCATGTGGTCAGCTGGGGCTTTGTATTTTCCATCCTGTGTCCTGTTATCATGCCATTGTTTCACTTTTTCTCCAGCTGGTGTGTATTCTTCTTAGTACTTTACCAATATCACTATCTATTTTTTGATTCCTTGCTATTTTTTTTTTTTAAGATTTTATTTATTTGTCAGAGAGAGACCGCGAGAGAGGGAACACAAGCAGGGGGAGTGTGAGAGGGAGAAGCAGGCTTCCTGCCGAGCAGGGAGCCCGATGAGGGGCTTGATCCCAGAACCCTGGGATCATGACCTGAGCTGAAGGCAGACGCTTAACTGCTTAGCCACCCAGGTGCCCCAATTCCTTGCTATTTTTGTACTACATCTAAATTATTGTTATATATATATTAAATATATTTATATATTAAAATAGTATAAGGAAACAATAAAAAGATACATGGGAAGAATTATTTTATTTATTTATTTTTTAAAAAGATTTTATTTATTTGACAGAGAAAGACAGCCAGCGAAAGAGGGAACACAAGCAGGGGGAGTGGGAGAGGAAGAAGCAGCCTCCTGGCGGAGGAGCCTGATGCGGGCTTTATCCCAGGACTCTGAGATCACGCCGAGCCAAAGGCAGACGCTTAACAACTGAGCCACCCAGGCGCCTCAAATTATTATTTTAAACAAACTATGCCGTGTAAATAAATAAATAAAAGAATTAAAGCTAGGTTAGATAACAGTGAAACTATTGCCGTAATGTGAAGGTGGTTTTTAGAAAGTTAAAATTACCAAACAGTGCGGTTTGTTTTTAAATCGTAAATATAATAATAGGAATTTATACTGTTACTCTTAAGCATTCTTCCTCCTCTTCTTCCTCATTAAAATTTCCTGTGACAATATACTATGATCTTGCAGGTGACACTGTTCTTTAGAAATACTTTTCAAGGGGCGCCTGGGTGACTCAGTTGGGTTAAGCGTCTGCCTTCTGCTCGGGTCATGATCTCAGGGTCCTGGGATCCAGCCACACATCGGGCTCCCTGCTCAGCGGGGAGCCTGCTTTTCCCTCTCCCTCTGCCTGCCTCTCTGCCTACTTGTGATCTCTCTCTCTTTCTCTCTTTGTCAAATAAATAAATAAATAAATACTTTTCAGTATTTCCATTGTTAATAAATTGACTTAGGGATGTCAGATTTGGGGTTCCTATATAATTTGTTAAAGAGGGTCTCCTAGAAGAATACTTGAGCTGTAACTCTAAGGAGGAATATGTAAAACTGCTTGGAAAACTTAATTGGATAAAGCAAGCCTTTAGTGAATATAGTATTATATCTGTACCTTACTGGACACTGCTACTTAGATTTCCTGTTGTTACATCACCTTCAACATGTCCAGAACAAAACGTTTCCTTCACAGACCAACTCTTCCGTTTGTTTTAGTCATTTCTCTTGGTGGCGTCATTGTTTGCTCATGCTTGAAATACTCCTGACCTTTTCCTCTCCACACTTGGTTTTCAGTTAGTTAATTGGCTAGTTCATAGTTCCATTTAATTAGTTGATTGAGAGTCATTGTGTTACCAAAAGAATATCGAACTATATTAAAGACTGGATTTAAATTTTTACTCTGCTCCTGCCGGCTTATAATCTTAGGCTTGTGATCTTACGACTTCTCTGAGCCTTGATTTCATTGTTGTAGGAAGGTGGTGATGGAATTGATGATTTCAGAGATCCTTTTCATCTTTAAAATGCTTTTATTCTTCTGTAGAACCCTGTTTTACCTCCATTACCTGCTTTCTCTTTTCTAATTTGACCCTATGGCTTTATTTCTGGCTTATCCTAATAGCCTGTCCTGCTTGCTCTTAACCTCTTTCTTCTTGTCAGTCCATCTAGTAGTGTGGTGTTAATGCTTCTAAAATACAGATTTTATCATGTTCTATTTCTGTCCAAGTAGTCAGGACAGGACATTCTTCTTTGCCTGTAGAGAAAATTCTGCATGTTGATTCATATTCAGAGTCTTCAACAATCTAGTCAGAATCTGTAATTTGATGCAGCAGTCCTGAAGTATTTGAGAAAAGAGAAGTTCAGAGAAATTTAAGTGAATTTCTCAGAGTTAAATGGGTAATAAGATGTTAAGGGAGGTCTTCTGAGTTGCTGAGTACCCAGTCTGTCTTATTTTATTTATTACTTAGACAAAAAGTTTTCAAGTAAAAGTGGAAAAAGCATAAAGCATGAATATTTTCCATTTTATATGATCCCCCATCCCAGACATAAAGCCTGTCAACAACTTAATGTACCTTTTTCACTTTCCTTTCTGTGTGTGTTGTGCATGTGCATGTTCTAACAAATGGCATTATAGCGTTTGATTTTTTTTCACTTGTCTTGGACAAGTTTCCAAATTAGTGGTCTGTATTTTAAAAACATGTCTATATAATATTTCATAATATTGCTGTTCCCTGAATTATTTATTTAGCGACTATTATTATGTTAATAGCTTTGGTTTGGGTGCACAATGTGGCAATGAAATCTTTGTGCATCTGTGTATATTTGCAACTGTTGCTTTAGTTTAATGTCTTTATTTTTTTCATTGAGAATATAAATTCCTTGATAGCAGGAATTATCTTCTTACACTGTTTTATGATTCCCTTTAAGGTCTAGCTGATCTGAGTAAATAGAACAAAGCAAGAATATTTGCAGTTCTTGCAGTGGTGGTTACTATGCCTGGTTTTTGTCACCGATAAATTCATTAATATGTTACTGTCATTAGTTTATAACTGGCAGTACACTCAGATGTGTAGGTCAGCCCTTTGATTTGCTCTACTGTAATATCATGTTTATTTATTGATTTTGATGTATAATTTCTGCATGCCTCTGTTCTGTTACTTAGATTTGTTTCTCCAAAATTAAAGTGGCTTTATTGATTTTTTTTTCTGATTCTAAGAATAATACAGGTTCATTGGATTTAATTCAGCCAGTATCAAACCAGCCTCACAGCAGTGTCTGTACGTGAACTTACAATGGCATTTTAATAAGGTTTTCTTTGCCATCTCTTTTCTCCACTTAGTATCAAGATCATAATTTCTAATGGCTATATAATGTATTATATTACTATTCCATAAATCAGTTAATCAAAACCCTTTTGCTGGGGTCTTAAAATGTTTCTAATTTTTTACATCAAAAAATCTTGTGCATTTACCTTTGTGTACTTATTTCATTGTTTCTTCAAGTTCTTAGAAGTAGAATTCCTTAGTTTAATCATCACATTTATTTAGTAGTCATGGGTTGTGTAAAACCTGGTCTTTTATGTAGGAGGGGAAAAATAAACTATTTTCTTCATGAAGCTTAAAGTCCATTTGAGGACATAACTATGTTCATTTTTGAAATTTCAAAGGAACACTTAGAAAAGCACTTAGAAGAATCAACTTTATTAAACAGTAAAGTGTGGTACAAAATGCTGAGAGGTTGTAAGAGAAGATATCAGAATTAGATATAGTTATTTGGTCAAGACTTCACAAAGGAAATGTACTTAGGATGGAGAAGACAAAAATGCAGAACTGAATTTTTCCAGTTAAAAATAAGCATTTTTCCCATTTACAGTCTAAGAATTTAGATGTCTTTTAATTAAAGCGCCAAGAATAAACTTGTGGTAAGATGTAATTATGAAGTAAATTAGTTATTGAATTTAAAAATTCAAAAACTCTCCCTACGACTTTCATTACAAATAGAGCCATTGTAAGTTAAAATAAATAACCAAACATTGTATTATATTCAGTTTGAAGTTCATTCATTTTACAAGAGAAGCAGCAGCAAATATCTGTGCACTGAGTGCTCAAAGCACTATTGAACCATCAGTGACCAAGTCAGGATTGATTCAGCTTTTGAGGATTGGTCTGTAGCTGGTCATGGTGTGGTTCTATCATGGTTCCCTTTGTGGTGGCTTTTTAATCAGATGATGGTGGTCTCAGCATTAACATGGACACACTTACCCTTCACTCACTTTTACATTGGCAGGTAGTTCTGTTTGTTTTGGCTTGATTGTTCTTTATTTTAAATACTCCTTGTGTGTATGACAGTGCCAGAGTACGTGTTTAGTCATAATGGTATGGATAGAGGAAAACAGATAACTAGTATCTAGAATTCTGAAAATCTGAATACACCTACCGTCCTGCTAGATCCCTGAAGAATAAGCACTGAGGCTATTTCAGGCCAAAAAAAAAAAAAAAAAAAAAATAGGCCCTTCCTCCTAGGACTTTGGCCCCCGGCCAGTCTACTCTTGTAAGCTAGGCTAGACTGGAAAACTAGCTGCAGAGCTCATGGCCCAGGATAGAGTCAGGTTCAGGTGGTCTATCTCCTGGAGGACAATAGCACACAGGAAATAAGACAGAAGAGTAGCATACTTAAGGAAAGAAGTCCCAACAAAATTGGTAATCCATGGAGAGGTGAAGAAGATCTTCTCTTCCAGAACTCAGATCAGTTTTGTACTGGGTTGCATCTTGACCACCCTTGCTTATGAAGCTCAAAACCCCCTCCTGCCAAATTTCTTCCTTGTCCTCTTTATCAGTCTGATTCATTCAACAAATATTTATTAAACATTCCTATATACCAGATAAATTACCCAGTAGGTAAAACAGAAAAAATACTAGTGCTTGTGGAGCTCATATTCTAGTGATGTAGTGAAAATTTCCCCCTTGCACAAATTTCCCTCCAAGGCATACATCCCCCCCCCCACCCAACTTCTTCTTAACCAAAAGTCCATCCTTACATCAGTGGTATAATTGTGAATTGTGTCCTTTTTGGTGTTCATTTTGTTGTTGACCCACATATTTGGGTTTTTTCCTTCGGTTGGTTGTATGATGTAAGTTTCAAGATAGAGCAGAGGAAAAGCCTAGAATTCCTGCCAGTATGGGTGGGCAACAGAGATGTTTAGGTTAAACAGTGAGACAAGATTTATATACTCCTTTTAGGTTTTTATTGATAACAGATTGGAAATCTTGTTAAGCAGAGGATAAAGATAAGGGAGATAACTGGAGGAAAGGCCGTTAGACAACTGCTTTGGGTATCTGCTATGTGTAGAACACTGCATGGTAAAACAGAAGGGGTATTAGACTAGAAATCGGTCTAACCAGATTTTCTAGTAAGTGTCTGGAATAAGTGTCTTTCTGGGCTTTGATTCCATTGTCTGTAAATTGGGAATAAAACTAGATCAGTGAGTGGTTCCCAGCGTTGTACATTAAAAACACCTGGGAGGCTTTTACAGTTCTCTCTTTGGAAGGTAGGGCTTGGACCTGTTTTCAAAAGCTTGTATCAATATTATTACCCCAGGTCTAGGTTAAAAACCACTGCATTGGACCAATGGCATTCCCAACTGTGGTCTCATAGCATTTTAGGAAGTAAGTGTAGCATCCCATAAACAACTGTAGCTATAGAAATACACGTATAAAGGGAGTTGGAGAGATTATTGTGAAGATATCAGTTAAGAAACACTCATTCTAGAGCATGCAGCTCTTGATCGTGAGGTCATGAGTTCAAACCCCATGTTGGGCATGGAGCCTTCTTACACACACAGGCTGGTGTAGCAAAGATGGTAATGGTCTTTTGCAATTTTTTCATTACCATCTTATTTTCCTGCATATTTTAGGAACATTACATTTTTTTCCTATAGCTTCTTAAAAATGTTGCTTAGTAAGCAGTTTTGAATTTCTACACATCAACAGCATGTTTCAGTTGCTGTTTAATGTCACTGGAAGACTCAGTTAATCTGTAGACCTATGAATGAGAGTAAGCAGTGGGGCCTGGAAAAATCTCAGTACGCTCAGCAACAGTGATACGTGAGAGCCATCAATGGGATGAGAACTTATAATACTTGTGAATATTCCTTATTATTTCCCAAAGGATAGCTTTGAAGACATTGTCTATATTTTCCCATTCATTGTTTTACATAATTAATAACCGAGGTAGTAGAGTTTTACAGAGAAACTTAATTTTTCAGATAATCATAAAATCTCAGAGTTGGAAGGAGGAAGCTACTTAACAGTTGAGTACCTTCCTCGCTATCTAAAAAAATGGTTGTCTAAACCTTAGTATTGGGATCTTTCAGTTATCTGGCAACTCATTAACTCTTGAGGTGTGTTCTATCTTTGGAAAGCTTTTGACCATTAGAAAGTTGGTGGGGTTTTTGTTTTTGTTTTTGAGAGAAAGTTAAAATCTGACTCTCGAGTCCCTTGGGCCCATAATAAAATCTATTTCTGCTTCATGCTGAAAAGTTCTTTAGTTGATTGAGGACTAGGTTCACATTTCGATTTTTCTTGGCTAATTGCATCTGTCCTCTGGCTTTTTTTGTATAGCTTGGTTTTGAAACACTTGGTCTAACTCACTTATATCCCTTGAAATGTGTTAGCACACAGAATGTATCATTGGAAGAGAGGTGTTTGCCAGCCTTCAGCAAGAGATTTCTCACTTTGTTCATACTATGTCCTGTAAGTTAATTTATCTTAGTGATGCCACATTGTAACTCTTGATGGGTATGTATTTTAATTTGTCTTAATTTTCTGCTCATAGCTGCTTGTAAATTTGTCTTCTTAGATATGACTGTAAGACTTCATATTTTAAATTTTATTTGATCTATCAATTCTTTTGAATCTTAGATTTTTTTTAAAAAGTTTATTTTTAAGTAATCTCTACACATAGCTTGGGTCTTGAACTCATGACCCTGAAATCAAGAGTCACATGCTCTTCCAACTAAGCCAACCAGGTGCCCAGAATCTTTTGAATCTTAATCCAGTGAATTGACTATTTTTTTTTAGCTTGGAATATTGTACAAAATTGACATTCATATCCTTTGTTGTATCCAGGTTGTTGGCAAAAAAGTTAAGACAGGGTTATATCTAGATATTTACATACAAAGCTTAAGGCCCAGACCTATGTGCCATTGATTGTTCTCGTCTATCCCTTGCTACTAGAAACATCCCTCTGCCTGATACTGGCTTTTTTCTTTTCTTTTTTTTTTTTTTTTAAGGTCTGCCTCCTAAATCTTCTGTAAAACCTTAAGCATTCTTTTCTTAGCTTTTCCTAAGCTAAGTTTGCTTCCTCACACATTTTAAATCCAGTTTAAATGTAACCTCTTCATAAAGACCTTCTCTGATCACCAGGCAGCATCCCATCGTAATGGGAGCGTTACTATTTTATTGAACCTCCTAACTGTATTCAGAGACACAATTATGGTTAGTTATTTGTTTCTAATTATCTTCTAAATGTCAGCTCCATGAGGTCGGAGACCGTATGTATCTCTGTCAGTTAGCTCTGTGTCCCTAGCACCTAGCATAGTGCTTGGCACAAATGGGTACACAGTTAATTGAAGGAATGACTTTACTACTATAGTGTTTGCATAGTTTACTATACCTTTTCAAATTATCGTATTCCCTTTTTACCAACCTTCCAGCAATTCTGAGACATTCTTTTGACAGGATAGCATACTTTCAGTTTGGAAAATCTGTTTTACTTGGGTCATCCATTAATCACATCTGTAAATATCTTCGCATCTAGCCCAATTTTTTCCCCTCAGTATTCCCCCTAAAAGATTTCCTGAAAGATCTTACTTGCTCAGATGCATGTAAAAATGGCCAGATTTTTAGGAATTTTTGTCTCAGGAGAAAATCTCTGATTTGGTAAATAATGTCTAATTGGAATTCTAAGTACAAGGATCCTAGGTTCAATGGGAGTATATTTAATATCCCTGATATATGCTTGTAAACAGGATTTGATACTTGTTTTTTGTGAAGTTATATCGAGTCTTAATAAATTTCTTTCTACTAGTTCACCTAGAGTCTTGTCTAGAATCCTTATCAAGGTTACTGGTCTTATGTTTGAGGACTCCATCTTTATTTGAAAATCAGAATGTTCTCGGGGTGCCTGGGTGGCTCAGTCATTAAGCGTCTGCTTTCAGCTCAGGGCATGATCCCACGTTCCTGGGATTGAGCCCTACGTCGGGCTCCTCTGCTGGGAGCCTGCTTCTTCGTCTCCCACTCCGCCTGCCTGTGTTCCCTCCTCACTGGCTGTCTCTCTCTCTGTCAAATAAATAAATAAAATCTTAAAAAAAAAAAAAAAAAAACAATGTTCTCAAAGAATACTGACTTTAATACAGATATTTGGTTTACATATTTTTTAGCTTAATTTTAAACTAACATTATCTTTTCTGTGTTAATGGGCTAAGTGAAATTAGTTTTGATACAGAAGCTAGAAGCTTTTTTCAGATTTTTATAGTTTTCCTCGTCCGTTCTTAAGTACAAAAGTAATCACTGTTCCCATCTGTTGGTAGAATTGATGTGGATTTTCTTCTGGCACCAAGTTTTATACTTGTGAAATTTTGTAATTTGAAAGTTCATAAATAAGCATCTGTAAGACTTAATTTGTATTTTGAAGAGAACTGTGCTTGTTAATGAATTTTTGAAAAATGTGTTTACTGTTTGAATAATATGTCTTATTTTTCACCCCCTAGAGAATGGATCTTGGAGAATGCCTGAAAGTTCATGACCTGGCTTTAAGAGCAGATTATGAAATTGCATCCAAAGAACAAGATTTTTTCTTTGAACTTGATGTATGTGATTTTGCTTTAATGGGTTAGATTATTTTTTGTAGTAAAACATTTTGAATATGGATTAATATCTCTATAGGAAAAGGCTCTTAGCAAATTATCTTCTTTGTGTTATGAAGGACAGTACTAAATTGAGTAAGATCATGTATTTTCTTGACAGACAACATTTAAAAAAAATAAGGTGGACATTTTATGAAAATGTGTAAAAATCCATGCAATGCATATATGCTTTTGAAAAACTATTCCAGGAAAGTTGTGATGATTAAGGAAACCTCAATTTAATTAAGCACATGTAAACAACAAATTTCTGATGTATTTAAGGCCCTTTAATAGTTTACTGAATTTTTACATTCATTTTTATTTTTGTATCTATGAATATATATATATAGAGAGAGGATGTGAAGTACAGTGTTTTTATGTAAAACTAATAGAAGAAATATTAGAGTAGGAGGTACCATTTAGGTACCTTAAAGGCTCAAGATCTGATTTGTAGTTTATACAAACGGAATTGTTTGTACAAAACTAGGGAAATTTTTTTTATATTTATATAAAACATACCAGTTAGCATTTCATAAAAGATATTGATGAGCGTACATCTTATACTTTTTACAGTAAGGTAAAGCAGTCACTAAGCACCCCCATGTACTTCTAAGAATTTCTGCTAATAGAAATCAAAGTCAGGAGTGCCTGGGTGGCTCAGTCAATTAAGCGGCCAACTTGGTTTCAGCTCAGGTCATGGTCTCAGGGTTGTGAGATCAAGTCCTGCACCACATTCTGTACTGGGAGTGGAGCCTGCTTAAGATTCTCTCTCCCTCTCCTTCTCTCCCTGGCCCTGCACATTCTCTCTCCGTCAAAAAACAAAACAACAAAATGAAAGTCATCTGTGTAAACATAATTTAATATGGGGCTGGAACAGTTGGGAGAGACATCTTTAATTAGATTTTGATTTAATATATTCTGGGCATAAAATATAGTGGAAATCATCTAGAGGTAGGGGTATGGATATTTAGGTCATTTTCCATATTTTACCATTTTTCTTCTAGTGGTTTGTGGGCCTTGCAGAATATTTTTATAGTCATCTCATTTATAAGTGCTTTAAAAATATTCTAATGAGTTAATTCAATAGGGTCTTCCCTATTCTGAGGTGATAAGAGTTCTCTCATGGTTTCTTCTGGTATTTTTTATGGCTTCATTTTAAACACTTAGATCTTTGAACCAAGTTAAATTTATGCTGGTCTAAGGAATTGAGGTATAGATTTAGCTTTATTTTTCCAGATACCCACTTAATTGACCCAACACTACTGATTAGTACATCTTTTTCCTCTCACTCTTTGAGATGCCACTTTTATTTTCCCATAAGGAAATTTTAATAGATATATCTTGTGAATTTAAAGATGAATTTTAAATTAAAAGAGCTAAATAACCTTTTTTAAAAAGATTTGTATTTATTTGAGAGAGAGTGAACAAGAAAGAGAGTGCACACACAGGAAGGGGGGGAAGAGGCAGAGGGAAGGAGAACCAGACTCCTGCTGAGCAGGGATTCCAACATGGGGCTCTGTCCCAGGACTCCAGGACCATGACTTGAGCGGAAGGCAGCCGCTTTAACCAACTGAGCCACCCAAGTGCCCCTCAATAGCTATTTCTTTGTTATCACAGATAAGAGCTTTTAAATGAGCCTGTTGGTTTTCGCTTTCAAGAAATTCTTAGAATTTGCTATGTGCTGAATAAGTTTCTATTTTTAATTAAACTTTTGTATTTTAAATTAACTCTGTTTCTGTACAGTAAGGTATGAAAGTCCAAATTGCTTGACTTGGGAATAAATCTTAAGAGTTTATGTTTAAATGAATTACTATTTAATTTCAGACATCATAATTTATGCCTGACAGATGTCTTTAATTATTGAATTGGATTTTTACAATGTAGACATTGCTAAAATTGTCACTGGTTGGTTCTTTGAAAAGAAAGCAGGTTTTCCTGATTGTAACATTTTCATTATGGAAAATTTGAGAAGCATGGAAAAACAGATTATTAAAAATTATCCATATATCTGAAAAGAATTATTGCTAAAATTTTATGTATGCTCTTCCCTTTTTTTCCTATGCTTTATTTTACACAATTGGTATTTTATGGCTTATGATACTGTGTAACATGCTTTTTATTTACAAATCATGAACATTTTCTTATATCATTAAGTATTCTATTAAAACCTTTTTTTTAACGGCTGAAGATTAAAATTCCTACGTTACCTAGATATTTAGGTTATTTACAACTTTTCACCATAAAAATAACATTGTGAGGAACATCTTTGAATATTAAGCCTTTTATGTATCTGATCACTTTCTTAAAAGGCATTTCTGGAAGCAAAAATTTATACTAAGGGGACATTTTCAAGTCTTTTTGATACTATTTACCACCTTGCCTTTTTTAAACGCTGCACTGATCTGTGGTTTCTTCAGCACAGTGTGAGAGTGATAGTTTCCTTATAGTTTTACCTTTCCTGGGAATTATTTATGTTTAGTCTTTGCCAATTTGATAGGTGATGAGTAGTATTTTTGGTTCGTAATTGAACCTGCTTTTGTTACTTTTTTACTACCCTATTAGCATTAAGAAATAATAAAGGGGCACCTGGGTGGCTCTGTTGGTTAAGTGTCTGACTCTTGATCTCAGCTCAGGTCTTGATCTCAGGGTCGTGAGTTCAGACCTTGCATTGGGCTCCACGCTGGGTGTGGAGCCTACTTTAAAAAATAAGAAAATTATGTATAATTTTTGAGTAAAGATATTCCTGAATAAAGTTGATTTTTTTTGGCAGTAATTGTCTTTTAATTAAACTTTGCAGGCTATGGATCATCTTCAGTCATTCATTGCAGATTGTGATCGAAGAACAGAAGTGGCTAAGAAAAGATTAGCAGAAACTCAAGAAGAGATTAGTGCTGAAGTGGCAGCAAAGGTAAGAATTTTCAGTTATTTCATTGGTACTACAAAATACCGTTTCAGCTCACTAATTTTAACTTTTTATTTTGAAATAATCACATCCACAGATTGCAAAGACATATATAGGGAATTCTCTGAACTCTTCCTCTAGCTTCCCCTGATGTTCACATTTTATACAACTATAGTACACTGTCAAAGCCAAGAAATTGATACTGGTCCAATCGTGACAGTTTATTCAGATTTTACCAGTTATGTGTGCACTTGTGTGTGTATGTGTATACGTAGCTCTGTGCAGTTTTACCACATGTGTAAGTAACTTGGGTAACTACCACCATAATGAAGTTAGTGCTCTGTAACATCACCATGAGACTCCCTCATGTTACCTCTCTATAGCCATATCTCTTCCCCCTTTTCCCTGTCTTCTGGTGACCACTAATGTATTCTCCGGCTCTGTAATTATTTTCCTGAATATTACATAAATGGAATCATGTAACCTTTTCAGATTGTTTCTTTTCACTCGGCACAGGTTACTTGATTCAGACAAGTTGCTGTGTGTATCAGTAGTTCATTCCTTTTTGAGTAGTATTCCGTGGTATGGATATACCACAGTTTAACCACACATTGAAGGATGTTTGGGTTGCTTGCAGTTACTGGTTAGCACCAGTAAAACTGCAATAAACATTTCATTTCTCTGGGATAGATGCCTAAGAATGCAGTTTCTGGGTCATGTGGTCATATGGTAAGTCCATTTTTAGTTTTGAGTGCAGGTGTCAAACTTTTTTCTAAAGTGGCTACCAGCAATGTGTTAGTGATTTGGTTTCTTCACATCTGTGCCAACATTTGATGGTGTCACTAATTTTCATTTTAGCCATTCTTAAAGGTGTGTAGTGATATTTCTTGGTTTCAGTTTGCATTTCCCTAATGCCTAATGATGCTGAACATTTTTTTCTTGTGTTTATTTGCCATTTATGTACCTCTTTAATGAAATATCTATCTTAAACCCATTTTCCAAATGGACTGTTCATTTTTTTTAAATGTTGAGTTTTTAGTGTTCTTTAGATGTTCTGTTTTACCCCCCACTTAAAAAAAAATACTTTGTGGTGCGAGTACCTGGGTGGCCCAAGTCAGTTAAGCATCCAGCTCTTGATCTCTCAGCTCAGGTCTTGATCTCAGGGTTGTGAGTTCAAGCCTTGCGTTGGGCTCCATGCTGGGTGTGAAGCCTACTTAAAAAAAAAAAAAAAAAATTTTTTTAAAAATATGAACATACATGCAAGAAGTGGAAAGAGATTCCCTGGCTGGTTCAGTTGGTAGAGCATGCAACTCTTGATCTCTGGGTTGTGAGTTTGAGCCCCACATTGGGTGTGGAGATGCTTAAATAAATAAACTTTAAAAATACAAATAAAAACTAGAAAAGTACAGTCCAGTGGATTCGTAGTCAGTTTTTTGCTCTTGTTTCATTGTTTTTTATTTATTAAAGATTTTATTTATTTGAGAGAGAGAGGGTGAGAGAGAGAGAAATGGAGCAGGGGAAGGGACAGAGGGAGAGGGAGAAGCAGACTCCTCACTGAACAAGGAGCCCGACATGAGGCTCAATCCCAGGACTCTGAGATCATGACCTGAGCCGAAGGCAGACTCTTTTTTTTTTTTTTTTTTTAAGATTTTATTTATTTATTTGACAGAGATAGAGACAGCCAGCGAGAGAGGGAACACAAGCAGGGGGAGTGGGAGAGGAAGAAGCAGGCTCATAACGGAGGAGCCTGATGTGGGACTTGATCCCATAACACCGGCATCATGCCCTGAGCTGAAGGCAGATGCTTAACCGCTGTGCCACCCAGGCGCCCCCGAAGGCAGACTCTTAACTGACTGAGCCACCCAGATGGCCCTGTTTCATTATTTTAAAAGCAAATTCCAGATGTCACATCGTTTCACCTCTAAAACATAGAACATCATTTCACATCCATAAAGTTAACAATTTTTAAATATTATCTAATATCCTGAATGTGTTCATTTTCTCTGTATAGAGTTGGTTTGTTCTAATCAGAATGTTAAAGCCCCTGTATTGTATTTTGTTGATTTGATGACTTACTACTTTGAAACATTTTGTGCCATTCAATATAGTTTGTACATTTTATGAAAATGCAGAATGGAGATAAAGAATTTACCTAGATAGAGTGGATGACAGCATTAAATAAGTTCTCAGAGATGGATGTACAGAGGGAAATGGATTCCCTTGTTTGAGGAAAGGTTTTTTTGTTTGTTTTAAGTAATCTCTACACACAGTGTGTGGCTCGAACTCAAAACCCGGAGACCAAGAGTTGCGTGCTCTACTGACTTAGCTAGCCAGGTGCCCTGAGGAAACGGTTATTTTTAATCAACTTTTTCTGAAAGGTTCTCTAAAGATGGGATTCTAAAGTGCAGGAATCTAATGTTATGGTTGAAAAAGATCCACAAGTGCTATCTTGGTTTATATGGTATTGTATTGGTTATCTCTCACTACAAAAATGCTGTTTGTTTAACAAATTACCTAAAACTCAGTGACTTAAAATAGTAAGTATTTTAGCCCATGAGTCTTCAGTCAATGATTTAGGCTGAACTTGCCTGGGCAGTTATTCCTGTCTCAGCTGGGTTCAATCACACGTCTTCTGGTCAGTCAGAGGCTGTTGAGCCCAGAAGACTAGCCTCGCCATGTTCTTAGGGTAGTGGAACACGTACAAAAAATGTCATACAGGTGCTTCTTAGGCCTTTCCTTCTGTCATGTTTGCTACTGTCCTGTTAACTAAAGCCAGTTACATGGCCAAATTCAGAATCAGAATATGATGGTACTAATTATATAGGAAAGAGATGGATACAGGGAAAGGTGAAGAGTTTAGGGCATACTACAGTCATTCTGTGACAGGGGAAAAAAATACCACTTTGTTAAAGAGGTAAGAAAATGATAGTAGAATTGAAAATTTCTTTATGGGATGAATATTTTAGATTGAAGGACATTTGAGAAGTAAAGATTATTGGCACCCTAGTTTGTTGGGACTGGGTGTCCGTATCAAATTAAAATCTTCTTTGCTAATATAATTGGCCACACAGCCTGAATACTTACTTTGTGGCCAATAGAAAGACTGTATAGGTATCATATGCCATTAAAACAATAGAAATGAACGATATTCTCAGGATGATGATGATGAAGAGAAGGGGGAGGACACAGATCCCAAGGCAAGAATTAATCCCAGGGGAAAGACATGAACTAAGGCTAAGGGAGACAGAGTGTTTCGGTAGTATACTGAAAATCAGTAATGTGCTCTGCAGTATATGTGCAAGTCACATTTTCTCATTTCTTAAAACTTTATGAGATAGGTATTATTCCCACTTCTCTGATGAGGAAGTAGATTCAGGTTAAGTAATGTGGTCAAAACTACATAGCTGGTAATCGGTTTAGCAATAAGCCAGACCTCTTGGACTCTAAAGTCGTATATTAATTTTAAAGAGCATCTGCCAGTTCATTCTTGTAACTCCTCTTTGAGCCTATGCTGTTTGTTGGGCATTGGAAATACAAAGATAGGAAATATAAATAGCTATCTTTAAGGTAGTGTGATATGTATATAAAAGTATATACATAAGTGTATATATGTACAGAGGTATATATATATAAAAGTATGATATGTACATAAAGAGTGTTTTGAAAGATAAAAAGATGGCACAAAGGAGGGTTTCGCCCTCTCAGCTTATGTTTAAGTGGGGTTGAGATGTGGTTATTGATTGATCAAGAATGTTTCACAGAATAGTTGAATCTTGTTGAATGAATAGACATACAGGAGTTCAGACAAGGGGGAGGTAAGGGATGATGTCCGAGAAAGAGGGATGACATCCCTCTTCAAAGTCACAGAGGCAGAAAACAAGAGTAAATTTGGGAAACTAGATATAACTATAGATTGTGTTGTGAAGTGGGTAACAGCAAGAGGTGGTTTGGAAAGGTACATTGGGGCAGATTGTGGAAGAAACGGTATTTTATATTTGGAATACACTGCCAAAGCAGAGGTTGTAAAGTAATAAATTGAGATCAGTTGTATTCCTGACCTCACTGCAGTGAGGGCAGATAGGCTCAAAACATCCTCATATCCCAGCAGTTCATTTATGATATGCTCAGAAAACATTATTTATACTCACATTGCCTTAGGTAAGTCTTCTCTGAGCATTTATGAAATATTTTGAACTCTGCTAACTTTATTTATTTTATTTATTTATAAAAGATTTTATTTATTTATTTGACAGCAAGAGAGGGAACACAAGCAGGGGGAGTGGGAGAGGGAGAAGCAGGCTTCCCACTGAGCAGGGAGCCCAATGTGGGACTTGATCCTAGGACCCCAGGATTGTGACGTGAGCCGAAGGCAGGCACTTAATGACTCAGCTACCCAAGGTACCCCTTATTCTGCTTTTTATTCATGATCTTCTTTTCTGTTTCTTTCTAGGCAGAACGTGTTCACGAGTTAAATGAAGAAATTGGTAAGTTGTTGGCCAAGGTGGAACAACTAGGAGCTGAAGGAAATGTGGAAGAATCCCAGAAAGTAATGGATGAAGTAGAGAAAGCACGGGCAAAGAAAAGAGAAGCAGAGGTAATACAATTTTTCATGGTAATATGTACAGCCTTCCTGTCAAAACTTATTTGATTGAAAATTATTGGAAAGTTACTGCTAGTACAGGCAGTTTAAACCAGTTAAAAAATTTAGTCAGTCCATACCATAGTAATGGATTATGTATCAGAGTTGTGGGGTTTTTTGTTTTTACTTTAGAGGCTTTGATCTGTTGAAATTTATATCTAGAAAATGAAATTAACTAAACCAGCTAGTCATACACAGCAGTCACATACAGAATTGCATAAATGCGGTTCTTATGATACCCTCCCTCCCTTGACTTTACCACCATGCAACCATAGCATCTCCTTTCTCTTCCTGTCTCAGAACAATCTGCTGGTACTTTCGGAGCCTCCTCACATTCTTTCTCCGTAGCACAGGTCAAAATCTAATATCCTGCAGACGAAGTTCTATTTTCTTTGGCCTATCTCATGTTTTTTAGAAAATCGGATGTCTTCAGATGGGATTGTATTCTCCCATTTTGCCATAGTCTCCATTGCTCTTAACTGTATCACACCCCAGTTTAATTTGTTCTCATTCTGCCCTCTTAAAATGGAAGCCTAGATAATTGATCTTAGCCCATTTGATGCTACAGATTTTCTTCTAGGCACTATTGTAGCTGCATCCCACAGAATTTCATGTGTTTTTATTTTCATTTGCTAATATTGCTTGTGATTTCTTCTTTGACCTATCGGTTATTTAGGAGTGTGTTTTTATATATTTGGTATTTTTTCCAAATATTTTTCTGGTTTTAATTTAGTTCTGTTGCAGTGAGAGAACATTTGTGTGATTCCAGGTCTCTTAAATATATCAGTACTTGTTTTGTACTCTGCATGTGGTCTTGGTGAATGTTCCATCTGCATTTGAAAAGAATGATACTCTGCCTTATTAAATGGAGTGTTCATAAATGTTAATTGAGTCAAGATAGTTGATTGATTATTCAAGTCCTCCATATCCTATTGATTTTCTGTTCTATTTGAGAGGAGTATTAAAGTCTCCATCTCTAATTGTGGTTTTGTTTGCTTACGCTTTCCATTTTGTCGGTTTTTGCTTCATGTATTTTGAAGCTCTGTTATTAGGTTAATACACATTTATGTTTGCTGTGTCTTTCTAAATAATTAAACCCTTTATTATTTTGAACTGTCCTATAATATCTTTTGCTTTGAAATCTCCTTTGATATTAATAGTCTCTCTAGCTTTCTTTTTAAGTTGTATACTGTGAACTCTAGAGAAACCACTAGAGGGGGATAAAAAGGTATAACTACGTAGAAATAAAATGGAATCCTAAATAATAATCTAAAAGAAGACAGGAGAAAAGGAACAAACAACAGATTGGACATATAGAAAGTAAATAGCACAATGGTGTAGACTTAAACCCAGTGTTCTAGTAAGTACGTTAAATATAAATGGTCTAAACATTCAAATTAAAAGGCAGCGATTGTGAGACTGGATTTTGTTTTATTTTTTTAAGCAAGACTTAGGGCGCGTGGGTGACTCAATCTGTTAAGCACCTTCTGCTCAGGTCTTAAAAAGATAAAAACAAGACTTAACTATATGCTAGCTACAAGAAATCTACTTTAAATATAAAGACAGATTAAAAGTAATAGGATGGAAAAAGGTATACCATGTAGCCATTCTTGTTAATTTGAAAGTCTTAATACTTAGGATTTCTTTAAATGTAATTAATATCATTCCAGAAAGTAAACACTATGGATTTTTTTTTTTCTTTTTTGAGATTTATTTGAGAGAAAGAGATCAAACATGAGTAGGGGAGAGAAGGAGAGGGAGAAGCAGGCTCCCTGCCAAGTAGGGGATCCTGGGATCATGACCTGAGCTGAAGGCAGATGCCTAACAGACTGAGCCACCCAGGCGCCCCTTAACACTATGAATGTTTAAATGCAGAGTATTTTACAGCTCATTTCCCCAAAAGACTCAAGTAGTGAACCTTAGTAAGTGTTATTACTTACATATTTTGCAGTTTTCATGAAATTTCATGTATATGCATTTGAATATTTTCTGGTAGCACAGCGGTTCAACATCTTTAGTCTGTTAATATTTTATTATCAGTTGATTTTTACTAAGGACAGTACATTAAAAAATTTGCTTGCTCACTAGAGATTATGTTCAGATGCACATAATAGAAAACCTAACTTATACAATGGCTTAACCAAGAAAGGGTTTGTTTTTCTCATTTATTAAATAATCGTGATTAGGGAGTCTGCGGCTGGTACAGCAGCTCTGTTGATTCCATCAAGTACACAGGCTATTTCTGGCTTTATATTCAGCCATCCTTATTGCATGGATTCATCTTTATGCTTATCAATTTGTGTTGGCAGTATGGCCACCACGCCTAAAGCTTTTTCTCTGCACCTAACTAGAAAGAGGAAAAAGAGTAACAAGGCACAAAAATTGACTTGACTTGTCTCATAGTGTCATACATTGGTTTTTCTTTTCTTTTTAAGATTTTATTTATTTGAGAGAGAGCTCACAAGAGAGCATGAGCTGGGGCAGGGGGGAGGGGGGGTGCGGTGGGCAGAGGGAGTATGAGAAACAGAAGCAGATTCCCTGTTGAGCAGGGAGCCAATGAGGCCGAAACCAGGACACCAGGTTCATGACCTGAGCCAAAGGCAGATGCTTAACCCACTGAGACACCTAGACACCCTTGTTTTTGTTTTTAAAAAACTTTTATTCTGAAATATCTTAAGAAAAGTTTAAGAACTAGTTAAAGAATTCCCCTATATCCTTCACCCAGACTCCAGATGTTAACATTTTACCATATTTGCTTTGTCTTTCTCCTCATATGTGTGTGTGTTTTTGTGTGTGTTTGAGCTGTTTAACATTAAGTTATAGATACAATGCCTCTTTATCCCCAAATACTCCAGTGTGTATTTTCTAAAAACAAAGATATTCTATTACATAACTGCAGTAGAATGATCTGAATCAGAAATTAACAGTTATAATACTATTAATGAATCTGAAGACTTTATGCAGATTTTTTCAATTGCTACAGTAATGTTCATTTTTACTAAAAAATTTTTGTTCTTTGTTTAAGGCCCAGTTCAGGATGTGCTGCATTTAGTTGTTAATGTCCCTCTAGGTTCCTTTAATCTGGAACTCCAGTCTTTGTCTGACATGATCTTGACAGTTTTGAAAAGTACAGGCTAGTTATTTTGTAAAATGTCCTCCAGTTTGGGTTTGTCTGATTTTTCTTCCTGGTTAGATTTTTGACAGTACCATTAAAGTAATGTTATATCTTACCAGAAGGCATGTATTAGTGATTTGTCCTATTTCTGGTGATTGGCCCATTTTTCCACTGTGAAGTTACAGTGCTACTTTTTATAATTAATAAGTATCTTGGTATTGACATTTTGTAACTATTGTTTCCCATCACTTTCTGATCCACGGGTGATAGCAGCCATCGGTGGTTTTTTTTTTTTTTTTTTTTTTTTTTTTTTGGTCTTGGTCTGTTGATTCCCTTTGAAAGGACTTTCCGAGATTCCATCCAGCAATGTCCACTTGAATATCTCCTTAGCCAAAGTTCAGTGGAGGCTTGGAAATGTAATGTCTTTGAGCTGGACATGCTGCTGGCCTCAAAACAAAGGGGGAAAAAGGGTATAGTGGATACACAAACCCACTGATATTTATTATTTCATTAATGAACTTAAAATGGTTGCGTCTTTCTCTCATTAAGGCACCTTTCATTGCTTATCTTATAGAACTATTCCTCTTAGTGGAAAGTCTTATAATTTATATGCCCCGTCCACATTTCCAAAGGAGGAGAAAACGATCTGTAGGAAAGAAGGCACTGGAAGGAAACTAACAGTATCGAAGACATGCTTTGTTTCTCTGCCACTGTGGATGACTTCTTCCTTGGTCCTTCACTGAGACATAGTTTTGGGGTTGCTACATCTCATTTTTAACAAAAGTTGTAGAAAACAGAGCATTGTAGAACACAGAAAACTTTTTCCGAAAGTCATATTCTGTATCTTGGTAGAATTCTTATAGTAGTTCTTGGCAAAATGCACTTGAATCTCTGATTTTACCTCCAGTGGAAGAAGTCCTAAGGACAGAGGATGGGAATGTGAGAAACCCATCATTTTTGTGACAAAAATAGCCATACTTTTGTTAATTCATTAGAAAGCATTTTTTTTTTTTTGTATAAATAGTGTATTTTGTGTAATGGTAGGACTCATCGAGGTTTATATGAACATTGTTTTTCTCACTTTTGTTTAGGAAGTTTATCGGAATTCTATGCCAGCTTCCAGTTTCCAACAACAGAAACTTCGAGTCTGTGAAGTCTGCTCTGCCTATTTAGGTCTTCATGATAATGATAGACGATTGGCTGATCATTTTGGGGGTAAACTGCACCTGGGATTTATTGAAATAAGAGAGAAGCTTGAAGAATTAAAGGTACATTGGTAAATTAATGTCATGTGCTTTATCTAATTTAACCACCCATTGTTTTGATGTGTATTATCTTTTTGTATAATGTTCTTGACTCTGCTTCTGCTAACAATTCATACTGAATAGTGTAGGATTATAAATGGACATAAGAACTGGTTTAATGGATGATGTCTGAGAAACAGACTTTTAAATAATGTCCCCTTTTTCTGGGAGGTAGTATTTTGTGTTGAAAATGATACTGAATTAGGAGTCTTGCAAACTGGGTTCTAAACTATTCATAGAAATCCCCCCCCCCCAAATTTTATATTTTCTTTGAAATAAAATTAACAGTATAATATTAGTATAATATTTACTTTAAAGGAAGATTGAGAACATGAGAACTAGTATTTATTTGAAATATTTTGCAGTTCTTCACTAAATATTAGCAAGCTTGTAGGACCTCTAGTTTTACTTGATGCTCCTGCTCCCATTTCAGAAAGGAATTAGAATGAAACCTATCTTTAAAAAGAGGATGGTTACTGTCACTTACATATATGGCTATTGTGAGAAAGGTGATACAGTTCTTACTCATGTGCTGAATTCTTTTGAGAAGATAAGGAAACAAGGTTATTTCTAAAGATGTAAACGAAATCGGAGTAAATGGATATAATCAGTTTACTTTCCAACAGTCTGATGGGGCTAGTTTTTTTAAAAATTGTGGCACTGTAACATTTTGTTGTGAATGGAAAAATGGCTCAAAGATGGCAAACCCTGGATAGTGACTTTTATCGCTAAAATTAACCCAAGATGTGTAGTTTGACATTTAAAATAATGAGTCAGAAACACTTAGAGACATCTCTGTATTTATAATTAACAATGAGCTCTTCTGAGTGTTCTGAGTAGCTAGGATGATTTTGGGTAAGTTTTTATTGAAAATGACAAAGTAAGTTTCACCATATCAAATGGTTACTGGACTCTGAATTATTAAACTCAAAAATGGTACCTATTTGGGAATCTTTGTGGACACAGACCTAGCAACAGGACTGTTTAGTATTTTACTCGTATTTTTTGAAGCAACGGAATTGGGATGGTAATTGGAAATGACAGAAGACATTCTTATTTTGGAAATCAGAGAATAGGAACTTATAGTGATTTTATAATTCTTAATGTCCTTTAAAAAATATTAACTAGGCGCACCTTCCTGGCTCAGTTGGTAGAACGTGTGCCTCTTGATGTCAGGGTCGTGAATTGGAGCCCTGCATTGCGTGTAGAGATTACTAAAAAAATAAACTTGAAGAAGTACAAAATAATGTTAGAAAACATTCATAGAAAAATCTTGTAGAAATGATTTTGAAATATTAAGTCATGAAGAAATACGAAATTTTACAAATGTTCCCCAGAAAGAGGAAAGATTTTGGAAACTAGCTTGTAAGCATAATGATTTTACCCAGCAAAACCTTTTTTTTTTTTTAAAGATTTTATTTATTTATTTGACAGAGAGAGAGGGAACACAAGCAGGGGGAGTGGGAGAGGGAGAAGTAGGCTTCCTGTTGAGCAGGGAGCCCGATGCAGGGCTCCATCCCAGGACCCTTGGATCCATGACCTGAGCCACCCAGGCGCCCCCCAGGAAAACTTTTAATTAAATTGTTATTAAACAGATTTTGATATTACTTATACTGTATTGGGAACCAGATACAGTAGAGTTTAGGATAATTCTTGTTAAGAATGGACCCAATAAATAATGCTCCTCATTTTTTATTATGCGACATGTCATTGTCTTTTAAGAGAGTTGTAGCTGAGAAACAGGAGAAAAGAAATCAGGAACGCCTGAAACGAAGAGAAGAAAGGGAGAGAGAAGAAAGAGAGAAGCTGAGGAGGTATGGAGTGATTAATTGAATAGTCCAAGTATGTGAAGTTGAAGGTCCCTGGTCTAAAAAGAGATGTGATTGATACAGGATTTTAGGTATTAATAAATGTAGACATGGGAGATTTCTGTGTACTTTCGAAAATACTACCATGTGAAAGTGTTCAAATATGTTAAGTTACAGCCACTTAAGTCAAGGTGGTATCTTTCAAAATGTATAAAGGGTAAATAGTCAACTCACATCCTTATTTTTTGTAAGATTGACTACAAAGCTTTTCTAGCCTTCTGATTTTCATAATGGCTAGGTTTGTACCAGATTGGTATAAAACTATTTTTATTGTGATATGCTTTATTCTTGACAGAGGTTTGTGTTTTGGGGTACCTGGCTGGCTTAGTTGGTAGGGCATGTTGCTCTTAATCTTAGCGCTGTGAGTTGGATCCCCACATTGGATGTAAAGATTACTGAAAAATCTTTAAAAAAAATTATTTTACATCATACTTTGATTCTGTAATTCTTCAATTCCATTAGCTATAAACTTATTAAAATTGTATTAATAATAGCCAAATGTATGCAGTTCTTTTAATATTGGTATTCATTAGTTGATAAAACCATATGCATATTTAGAATGCTTAAATGTTGAGTGACTTTTACCCATTGGCAACAAATTGTGTGGCGTCATGGTGGCAACCTTCTTTGAACTCATGTATATAACTTTTTTAACAACCTCACAGTGGACGGGTATGCCACAAAAGAATTACCTGCAGTTCTAATTTAGTGTCCCCTTAATTGTATTACACATCTCTGAAATTTAAATACTTTATCTCCAGCAGATTTTTTGCCTAATTAAAACCCTTCATAATATGTGACTTGGTCACGCCAGCTTCCCCCAAGCTTTGAGCATGTTATGTTTCATCTATTTCAAGAGGTTTAAACTAACTTTGTGTTACATGGCTTGTAGCAGGTAGTATTTTTGCACTGTAATGAAGAAATGAAACATAAGTACGTGTGGATATTTTGCTTTTTTAGGGGAAGTGCTGTCATATATCCATTGGTAAATATGTTGTTCATTTACCATAAATTTTACCTCTTAACTTTATCACTGTTCTCTTCTGTGTGTCCTGAGTTTCTATGGGAATACTCAGCATTGTAATACAAGATCATATAAGTGGCATTAGAAATCTCAGTTTGTTACAATTCTGTATGTAGTGCCACTGATCTATATGATTCAACCAAAGTGATAGTTGAATGAGAAAAAAAAATTCTTTGCCGTGACTGCATTTTCACATCTATAGATGACAAGAAAGTATATCACATCTTACTCCTTTGTTGCCAACGGACAGATTTCTTTTAACATTGATTATAAACTGTAATGCTATTTCAGAAATGTGTTTAAAAATTTTTTTAAATCTCTGTGAACTTGAGGAAATATTATAACCAAGAATGAAAGATGAAGAAATTAGAAGCAAGTACAGAGTTAAGCAAGGTGGGATTCCAACTGTGGTAGTGAAAAGGATAATGATAAAAATCACTGTCACTTACTGAGTGCCCATTATGTATCAGGCATAGTGCTAAGAATTTACCTAACATTAGTTCATTTAATCCTTATAATCCCCCTGTGAAATTTCTGTTACTGTCCTTCTTTTACAAATGACAAGCAAAGCTGAGAGAAGATTTATCATCTATCCAGGTCACAGATAGTGAGGCAGCCAGAGTTTTAAAACTTAGGCTGAGTCCAAAGCCATCCTTGAGTTGTGCTATATATTCCTTACCAGACACCTGTGGTTTCCTTGTACCCATAATATTAGCCATTACTATTTATTGAGTGTTAATTATGTGCTGGGAAATGTGAACAGTGCTTTAATAAGGGAATCATGTGTCTTGTTAAGAAACATGTTGTAAGATTGAATTGGGTGTTCTAGGCATTAGACATGAGGTTGCATTTCGGAAGTGAATATATTTTTTTTAAAAAGTGAATACATCTCAAATTGTAGAAAATATTCTCTGTTCCCAGAGGGAAAGAGGAAATAACAGAGATATAAATAACAAAGGTAGGGAAGTGATTTCTGGAGAATCAGTGAGTGATGATGTACCATGTTTTAGTCTCCCTAGGAGCATGTGCTTTTTTTAAGAACCAGGTATCCTAGTTAGGGGATCTCATTTGCTAAGGTGGGAAAGTCTGTGTAGTTTATGGTGTATTTCAGAAAAATTTGTGTGCATTCATATGTTCGTTACATTTGTAGAATTAATAAAAAGATTAGAAATCAGGAAGAGTATAATTTTAATAGTACATTGTACCTTTTCTAGATTCTTTCTTTCTAAAAGTAGATATTCTTTTTTTAGGTCTCGATCACATAGCAAGAATCCCAAAAGGTAAGCATACACAACATAGATGTAAGTAATGAATTTGTTTTTTTTCAGAGGTCGTTTTTATAAATTAAATATCTTTTAAAAATGAATGAGAATTACTAGATTAGTGCTCTTAATTCTTTTGTAGTTCAAGATTGGGCATTGTGTTTTAAGATGAAACTGGTTAGAAGGTACTCATGAACTATATAAACCTTACTCTGATAAGGTGCTGTGGAGTTAAAGGTAAAGCTAAAAATACTGGGATGCCTGGCTGGCTCAGTTAGTGGAGCATGTGACGTCTTGATCTTGGGGTTGCCAGTTCAGGCCCCACGTTGGGTATAGAGCCTATTGAAAAAAATAATAAAAAGGAATGCTTAAGAATATTTTATTTTTATTTTTTTTAAGATTTTATTTATTTGATGAGAGCGGGGGTGGGGGGGTGGCCGGCAGAGGGGGAGGGAGAAGCAGACTAGCAGACTCCCAGCTGAACAGGGAGCCCGAGGCGGGGCTCTATCCCAGGACTCTGGAATCATGACCTGAGCTGAAGGCAGACGCTTAACTGACTGAGCCACCCAGGCATCCCAAGCTTAAGAATATTTTAGAATATTTCCTTAAAATCTTTAGAAGCACAGGTTAAGTACACGATAGAATTTATTTTTAAAATCATTTTGGGTAGTACATGTCAGAAATGCAGGTCTGAGAGGTTATACCTGTTGAAAATACAAGTAGGTTAAATAGTCGAATACATTTTTTTAAAGATTTTATTTGAGACAGAGAGCAGGCATTAGGGGGTGGGGCGAGGGGCAGAGTGAGAAGCAGACTTCCCACTGAGCAGGGAGCCCCATGAGGGGCTTGATCCCAGGATCCTGGGATCACGACCTTAGCTAAAGGCAGACACCTGACTGAGCCACCCAGGCGCCCCTAGTTGAATACATTTTTGAAAGAGGGATCCGTAGTGGGTTATTGAAGAGAAACTTTTATTTAGTTACACCTTGATCTTCACTTTATATGAGTTTATATGACAAAGGGGTGCTTAACAACCTTAAAGAGGGTAAGAGAACACTTTCTTTTGACTTCTGGCATTAAAATTTGAGGGCGTTTTGAAGACTTTTTCTTTACAGTTTTTACTAGTTGCTGGTAATTTTTTTCTGAGAAAGGTGGGGAAACACGGTGTACATCATCATTTTTAATATTTCCTGTGCAGTTCCCATGAGTCCATCCCTACCTAGAATGCCCTTTCTTATTGTCAAGTCCTACCATTTTTCTTGTTCAGATCACATCTTTTGAAACCTTCCGAGTCCTCTTAATCTCTAAAGAGTAATTATTTCTCGAGAACTTTTCCCTAAAACTAGAGCATTTGTTATGAAAGAAAAACCTGCCCAGTTGTGTCAGCCAGTTTATACTGTTGTTTCTGAAATCTAGGACGAGAAGTAGACACGTTAATTGGTGATACTATTCTTGTTTACCGGTTGATTAATGCAGACTAGTCCCTTTGTTGAATAGGTACTTAAACTGTGTACATAGAACATAGAACATCTTCAGATATTGAGGCCAGAAATTTAATTTCTGCCGTCCTTCTCCCAGCCACTTGCCTCATGATTATGATAGCCTCTTCACTGGTCTGTTAACTTCTGTATTTGCCCAATTCCCTTCTCTACCTCAGTCTGTTTTTCACACATCAGCCAAAATGAGCCGTTTAAAAAGTGAAACAACTTACATCCGCCCTCTGTTCAAACTCTCCAAAGGTATTCCATTCCATTTAGAAGTGGAAATCCTCACCATAGCATTTAAATAGAGTGATCGATCTGAGAGTGGGGTAGGTACCAGTTTATGTCTTGTGTCAGCATATTTATTAATAGCTTCCCCTGCTCTGCATATCATTGAGAGCATCCTGGTTTGAATTATAAGGTACTTGGTCACCCTGCCTATGAGACCCCTGAATTACTTCCCTTGCTCACTTCATTCCAGCCAAACAGGTATCTTTTAGTCCTTCAACATTCTGAACTTTCTTCTACCTCAGGGCCTTGACACCTGTGTTCCCCCTACCTGAGGCACCCTATTTTGAGATGGCTGATTAACTGATTACCTTATTTCATCTTTGTTTAAATGCCATTTTAACCAGAAAAGCCTTTTCTACCTATTCTTTATAAAAGATTACCAGCTCATTTCTTTCCCATCTTTACCTTCTTAATATGTCATTTCTTTACTAGTTGATGTATCTCTGTTGACTGCTAATGTATCTGTGTGGACTTCTTTCTGGAGCATAACCTCCATTAGGTTAAGGACTTTGCTTTATTTGCTGCTCAGTCTTTTTCTAGTACCTAGAACAGTGCAATGTGCACCCAGTAAATACTTAAAAACTAATTTTTTTTTTAAGGATTTTTTTTTTGAGAGGAGAGAGAGCAAGAGAGCATGAGTGGGAGGGAGGAGGGGCAGAGGGAGAAGGAGATTCCCCGCTGAGCAGGGAGCCTGATGCGGGGCTGGATCCCAGGACCCTGGGATCATGACCCAAGCGGAAGGCAGATGCTTAACCAACTGAGCCTCCCAGGTGCCCCTAAATACCTCTTAAATGAATAATTGTCTAGAATTTTTTAAAAGATGAATGAAATTATGCATTGAAAGACATAGCTTTATTGTAATAGCTCAAAATGAGTGACTAAAACAAAATAGAATGAATTTTGTGTTTTTTTCCCTATGCTCCTTTTCAGAGATGTTTTATTCAGTTGAAATACTCAACTGTGGTTGATGCTGGGTCCACTATACATGCCTTTCTCTGAATATAATGTTGACATAAGCTGAATCCTTTTAAACTTGATTCAACAAAATCATCACTTGAAAATAAGCTCAGTGTGTCAATTGTATCGCCTGACTATGCTGTTGAATTTATCAAATTATGAGAAAACATCACATTCTTAAAGTGACTCAAAATTTTTAACAGCTTTATTGGGGTAAATTTACATACCTAAGGTCACCCATTTAAACTGTACAAGTTAATCATTCTTTAGTGAATTCAGAGTTGTGGAACTGTCAAAGTCAAGTTTAGATCATAGCTGTCACTCTTAAAATTACCCTTAGTACAAAGTTGCATTGTCTTTCTTCCTGCTCATTTTTTCTCAAATGTTGTATATCCTTTGCATGTGCCATTCCAGCCCTCACCGCACACCAGTGGTGTTAGTTTTGTGACACAGTGGAGGCTCCAGAAATGTTTTTCTTCTGGCTTCTTCAAAACGTTTTTCCTTTTCTCTACTATACTCATACTTTTTTCAATTCCAGCAAAGTTCTCTAAACTGATTTATGTATGTTCGTTTTTTCTCCCAAAGTAAGTACTGCTTTAATAGAGAACTGTTGATTATATACTGTGACTAAGCATATTATAGGCATTCAGACTTATTTTGATGGTCCTGTCACCTTTTTAATTCAGAATTAGTGACTTATCGTAAACACTTTTTATCCTTGTCCTCAATTTTATCCATGTCCATCAGGTACATACTTTGTTTCCAAAGTATACCAGAAATCTTAAAAGTTAAAATGAAATACAAATCCATAAATCATCTAGAGAATTCAATCCCTAGCATGTAATGCTAGGGATTGTCTTAATTTTTATGATATTCTTGATGTAAATCTGTACAATAGTGATTGAACTCTGAGACTTGTGTTTCATTTGTATTTTGAAATTCCAGTATGTAGTTAATGTGCCAGCATTTTATTTTGGTGTAGATTTAGCTGACTTGCAGTAGAACTGGCATTAAGTCAGGTTACTGTGAGCTATCGTTTGTCTTAAAAAAAGAGGCTCTGGTAAAGGAGAAATGCGTGCTGAAAAAGCTAAAAACTGAAGCAAATATTTTTTGTAGGTCTAGGTCCAGAGAACATCGCAGACATCGGTCTCGCTCCATGTCACGGGAGCGGAAGAGGAGAACTCGATCCAAATCTCGGGAGAAACGCCATCGCCACAGATCGCGCTCTAGCAGCCGCAGCCGCAGCCGCAGCCACCAGCGAAGTGGGCACAGTTCTAGAGACAGGAGCAGAGAGCGATCCAGGAGGAGGTACTGAGGTGTCCATAGAGGATATGTGGAACTCCCTATGGTTTAGAGTTGGAATGCTATTGGTTTGAAATTTGCATCTGGTCACATGTACACATTTGTGTGTGAGTGTATAACATTTTTCCCCTGATTCTATGGGTAGTGGAAGAATACACTTAGGAGCCAGAGTAAGAAATGGGAACCAATGTGCTGCAGAGGTTATTGCTTTTTCTCTGCTTAGTGTATTTTGGGAGAAAAAAAAGTACCTTGTGGGCAGTTTGAGGTACCAATACTCCATTTTTTCAGTATGTATTGGCTGATTAAATGAAAGGGCTTCTCAGAACCCCTAAAGAGTTTAGCTTTGTTGGACTTACTGTTTTCCAAACTCCTTTGAGCTGGTGCACTTTTTCAGAGCAGACACATTTTGGTATATTGTTTTATCTGCACTAGGTGTACATTGCTATATATAGTTAGCTTGGTGGGGCGGATTCAGAATCTCGAGGTTAGACTTTCTTGGCATGAAAATTTGAAAGGTGCAGGAGGGCAGATCTAGGGTGTGGTGCATTGAGGGACCTGAATATCTATTCAGGACAAAGGTTTAGATTGTGTTAGAGCCTTTGCACTGAAAAGCTACATCAACCAAGCTCCCAAAATTCTCAGGTCACAAGATGGTCCTTAAGCCAGGTCATTTCTACGGAACATATAAACCATGCTTAAAATTGTTTTCATGACAACTCTTCTTACGCATATATGTAATAAACCTTTTTTGAGTGCCTAGCACCTACTAGTCTTAAATTTTCTATTGATTACTCTTCGTGAAGCCCATGATAGAATTCACAGAAAGCTGATAAAAATCTTTGGTCGGGGAGAGGAGGGAAGTCTTTCCTTGAAACCACTCACACGCAGAGTTGGTGAGTAAGCTTTCACTGACTATTTTCTTTCTCATATTCTTGCCTTGTTCTAAGTAGGTCCTTTTCCCTCCCCCAGCTTTGAGGTATAATTGACAAAATTTTAAGATATTTAAGGTGTACTTCGTGGTGATTTGATGTATATACACACACACATTATGAAAGGGTTCCCACCAGTGGTTAATTAACATATCCTTCACCTCAGGTGTTTATCTTTTTTTTTTTTTTTTGAGGAGAACATTTACGTTCTACTCTGATTAGCAAACTAGTTCAAGTAACTTTAATCAATATAATTGTATACTTGCTTCTATACTAGACCTAGTAAAAAATAACCAAGAAGTATACTGTAGTTGAGCAACTTTATTCAAGTTAGAACACAAGCCTAACATCTCTGATAATAAAGTGTACATCCAGAGTAATGTAGGAGTTTAGATGAGGGAAATACCAGAGAAAATTTAAAAAGGCTTCCGATAGTAGGTCAAACCAGGTAGTAAAAAGATACTTGAGATGAGTAAATATCACAGACCAATGCAGAGAATGAACAAATTCTCCCTGAGATTTACCTGCACTGTATATTTTGAGAGTCACCCCACTGATTTTTGGAAGGTCTAGAGAGTCTGTTTTGTGAACCTGCCCACAGGTCATTGTTTCTGGTATCTGTGAACTCTCAAATGTCTTTATTTAAATGGTGGTGGGGATGGAAGGGGAGGGGCATGTCTCCTCACCAGGGTTGTGTGATCCTAGTCCCTAATGGTTCCTGCATTTATGAAGTTGTATAGGACATACTTCCGTCCTTCATGACATCCTTAATATTTTCAGCATGTTTATAAACAGGTTTATTTTTGTAAAACTGTTAAAAGTTTTTGCTTTTCTCAAGAGCACTTCTAATCTCGACAACTTATTCTCTTTCAAAGCAGCCTTCTGTGTTTTTACCAAAAATCAGCAGCCAAGTGCTATATATTTGAGTTTAAATTTCAAGGTAAAGGTCCTAGTTAAAATTCTTATGATTTGCTCTTTCCCCGACTGTGAAATACTGGTCTGATGATTTTGTTGGTGACATTTCCCTGGCGACAGTTATCTTAATAAATGAGGACTTACCTACATTTTTCTACTTCCTGGTTTGTTCAAACAACTAGTGCAGTCTTGAGGGTCAGACTACGTGGGTTCAGTGGCCTTGGCCAAGTAATCTCATTATCCTGTCTTCCCCCATCCTCAAAGTACCTGTGTTATTAGGATTAGTGGTAGTTTGAATGACATAGTGTCAGCTAACTGCTTATGGATGGGGACCATTGTAATCCCTCACAAAGTCGTAGTTGATGCTCATCTCATGGTTATTTTCCAGATAGTACTGACCTCTGACCTGCAACTCTGTTCTTAATTCTTAAAAAGACTGGAGAAGATTAGTGTTATTAGGATTAGTGGTAGTTTGAATGACATAGTGTCAGCTAACTGCTTATGGATGGGGACCATTGTAATCCCTCACAAAGTCGTAGTTGATGCTCATCTCATGGTTATTTTCCAGATAGTACTGACCTCTGACCTGCAACTCTGTTCTTAATTCTTAAAAAGACTGTGGAGAAGATTAGTGCAACCAGACATGCACTGTTTTTTTTCACATCTTTTTAAAATCATGCTTATTAAAACCTTAAGTAGAATATGCTCAAAGCTGACATTAATTTTTCAACCTTTTTGGTTGACTCCCCTTTTTATTTCTAAAACTGAGTATAGTATTTTTTTCCTGCCTTAGAAGTTCAAAGTATTACTTGACCCATGTTCAGAATTAGGATCCGAGGCCTGGTTAAGTGAGACTATATAAAAAGTACCATGTCAAGAACCCAATAAATGTACTATATATTACTGTTTCATTTAGATGTTGAAAGTAGATTTTATATTCTGATCCTATAATAGCCTTTGATTTTCCTTCTGATTGAATCTCTGCTGTGAGCTTGTTATCACTAACCTTTCTTAATGAAATTGAGTATGGGAATGGAGAGATGGTATCAAGAAACCATTAAGGTTAATCAAGATATAGGGTGATCATCTTTCGGTGTCTTCCATTCTTTTTTTCTGTTAGTTGAATGAGCTCACTCGGGAAGAGTAAAGAAGATTTCAAAAATAATAATGGTTATTTAAAGCCATGTCATTGACTAGTTCTCGTATCTAAGTCAAGTGCTGGCAGAGTGTTGCCTGCAGGCCAAAGCTGGCCCAGTAGCCTGTTCTTTGAATAGCTAGTGAGCTATGGGTGGTTTTTATATTGTTAGAGGGTTGATAAAAAGAAAAGGAAGAAGAATACCCCCTTAACTATTTACTCTCTGGCCAGACAGCAAAGAAAGAAAAGGTTTGCTGACCCCCATTCTAAGTCCTTAATTTCCACCCAATTTGGAACCTATACTGTTTTGTTAAAAAATTGGTTAACATGTCCACTTTTTAAAGGTGTTATCCCTGTACTATTTTTATATTAAACACATTTGCCATGAATTGGAAAACCTTTATGATTACCTCTGAGACAATGAGAACATCCTCCATTAAGTCATTATTTTAGCTTATGGTTTCTGACCCTTAATTTGTTTTCACCCATCTCCCTTGTCAGATTGGGTAGTGCTCCTTTCGGTCAGAACACTGGCTCCTCTGTCTGTCTTGGATGTATTCTGTATAACTTCAGCTTTCAGTACCTTAATATTTATCCGATTCTTTCATTTGGATATTGGGTTTCCCAACACATTTTGCTCCTCAAATTAATATTTTTCAGATCCTCAAAAGAAAGATTCAGAGACCAAGACTTAGCATCACGTGACAGAGACAGGAATTCAAGAGACAGATCACCTCGTGACAGAGATCGAAAAGATAAGAAGCGGTCCTATGAGAGCGCTAATGGCAGATCAGAAGACAGGAGGAGCTCTGAAGAGCGCGAAGCAGGGGAGATATAATTAGCTGTGTACATATCCTCAATCCTTAAGCTTCCTATGGAGTTACATACTATTGTTTAGTTTACAGCTGTTGGGGTAACAGTGAGCAGTTCCAGACTCCGATCCAAATAGGCTAGATGCACAGTATCTAACTTGATCTGAACTGAACGTGTTTCCCTGATGAAGCCTAAAACTACATCCATAGTTTCTGGTGAACCTGTAATGCTATTCTGAAAGTACAGTTTTATATAATAAGATGCTGATATCTTTATTCTTTCTAGTAGGAGTGATAGTGAACGAATTGTGTTGCTTGCCTTGGGATTTTTTGAACATTTGTAAAGTGCTGTCTTCCTTTCTAGTCCACAAACAACAGCTTTCAGAATTTCTTTTTAATTCTTCTTCCTCTGACTTTTGTATCCCCTAATACCTCCACCCTCTAATTATAAGAGAAAGGGGGGGCAGGGAAGCAATATAACTTCTGTTCTGAGGTTCTGTTCCCATTTATTACTAGCTGATTACAGAGCATTTATACTGGAAAGTGTGCTGGAGAAATTTAAATACTGAGAGTTTTGTTTTCTTTTACGGTGCCTATTTAGAGTTGGAAGTTGAACAGCTGTTGCATTACATACTTCGCTTTTTTATTGAAATTTTGAAATCAAACATGTCTTGATTTTTCTGTTCTATTGAATTGCTATGTTCAGGATGTTTTGGAAAGGGGGTGGGGGCAGGGACTCTTTCATAAGCACTTGTTTTATTTTGTGTGTGTGGAGTATAAAAGCTACAACCTTATTGTAAAAATTAATAAAATGAAACAATCACCACCACCATCATTAAACTGTAACTTGTCTAGTAAATTGTCACTAGAACTATTTGCTGTGGGCATTTCTTCTGTTATATCATTATCAGTGCCTTACCGTGCAAGGCACCAAAGGAAATAAACATGTACTTGCCAAGATGAACTGTTGCTCCACCTGGGCCCCTTGCTGACTGTATTCCAGCTACTAACAACTGCTATAGAGAAAGACCAGACCTGCAAAAGAAATTGGGTTTTTCTGGGTTTTTTTTTCCCTTTCAGCCAACTAAAATAAAAACATGGTGTAATCAACATAACGAGAATAACCATTTCTCCACTGACGAGCTATGTACCTACTAGTGATTATAAATTATAGTTGGGAGGTATCCCTTGTGATTCTAGAAAATCTAGGAACAAAATACTTCAGCAAAATTAGTGTCTATGAAACAGTTAACATCACCACCTTCTAAGAATTGTCTTTGGTCCCCCGAGTGTGACAAATTTAACATAACTGAGGTACATGGGCCACAGAGGGAAAGAGAAATTTTTTTTTTTTTTTAAAGATTTTATTTATTTGACAGAGAAGCAGCCAGCCAGCGGGAGAGGGAACACAAGCAGGGGGAGTGGGAGAGAAAGCAGCAGCCTCCCAGTGGAGGAGCCTGATGTGGGGCTCGATCCCAGGACTCTGGGATCACGCCCTGAGCCGAAGGCAAACGCTTAACTGAGCCACCCAGGCGCCCCAAAGAAATTAATTTTAAGTCGCAAATTTACATCTAAAAGGAACACCAAGTTTACTAAGCTGTGTATCATTAACTGAAGGTTTTCTGCCATATTTAGTTCCACACACTCCAGTTTATGCAGAGTTCAGTCTGAGACCCATCTCCCTCAGTGGCTCATTTTCTTTTACTCTTGGATTCTGAGAAATTGTTTTTTTATCTCCTTTGGCTTTAGCACTTTGCAGTGTGGAGTAAGATCAAACAGGTTAAGCTGGTAGATACAAGAAGACAGTGACCAAACTCCAACAAAACATTGGAAAATGTTTTAGCATTGTTTAAATGAAGTTTACTACCTCTCTGCCTAATCGTATAAATGCTTATTAGCTGTTAATGCAGTTCTGATTCATAGGGCAGTACAGGCTGCAGGATCATCAACAGGTCAGCAGTGGCCAGTGAAGGACATCACCATCTGGGACTGGTCTGCCATGTTAGATCACTTCAGCTACCTGGCTCTAAGTCTCATTTTAAAAATCCTTTTAGAACAATTCTGTTGTTTGTTTAGGTACTTATAGTATTTGGACTTTGGGATAAACAATCTACATTTTTTTTTTAAAGATTTTATTTATGTATTTGACAGAGATAGACAGCCAGCGAGAGAGGGAACACAAGCAGGGGGAGTGGGAGAGGAAGAAGCAGGCTCCCAGTGGAGGAGCCTGATGTGGGGCTCGATCCCAAGACTCCGGGATCACACCCTGAGCTGAAGGCAGATGCTTGACGACTGCGCCACCCAGGCGCCCCAACAATCTACATTTTTAATCATCACCCTTAAGCCAGGGCAGCTACTCTTAATTTAGAATAACCCTAAAGTCTCATCTGTAAGAAGGTGGAAGAGGGGTCAGTACCATATCCTCTATACTGAGAGGGACCTTAAGACCAAAGGTGATCCAGGGCATTGTGCAGCTGTCTTCTACCCCTGTTTTCTAAGCTGTGTTTTCTGCAGCTAGCTGGACCTTAATCCCCATTATTTTGTGTAGCAAGGGGCATGATGGTGAGGTCACAGTTTACCTACAGTGGCAGCACCTGGTATGGAGGGGAAGGTGGCAGCAGAGGACCCTAGGCCTGCCTCATCCCACAAATACAACTATCCAGTCATCCTCAAATGCCCCAGAAATCAACGTCAAGACTGGCCGAACGAACTCCACCGCTGAAACCAAAGGTGGGAAGCATAGAGATGGAGTTGGCGGAGAAACCTGGCTGCTGCAGAGAGGAGGGAGCCCTGGTCATAGAGAAAGCTGAGAGAGGAGCACACAGGGGAACACAAAAGGAGAACGTTTCCTCATAGCCATTGGTTTGCAAAGTGAGAGGAGCTGAATTTGAATTCTTGCAACCTGTGGGACTTAGAGCCAGAAGTTTTACACGTTAGCTGGCTGGGCTCCTAGAGAGTCCCGTCTGGAGGCATCGCAGCTGCTCTCAGAAAGAAGGCAGGCAAACAACCTGGGGACAGACAGCGTGGAAAACAGCAGAGTGCCGGCAGAACCCAGGGGGAGAGATTGTTCTATCTTCTCCGAGCGTGACCAGAGGCAGCATTCAGGGGATAACCTCTCCGAGAACAAAGCAGCTGGCCCGCCCTTGCCCTCCCACACCCCTCTGCATGAACAGAGAGCCACCTGCAGGAACTGGCTGCCTAACTTGCTTACAGTAAGCCACGCACCCCCGTGCTTCCGTAGAACTTCCCTTCTCAGTCAAGCCCGCTTTCGTCCCTAGAGTGGTGAGCCCCCTCACCCAGAACACCAGCACAAAGCCCTGCCCATACCACGTCTCCCGACCAGTGCCTCATTTCTAGTGAAGGTGATGACAAGGTTCATGGCACAGGCAGATCAAAGCCCACCTAACTGAAACTCACCAGCTAAAACACGGAGGCCAGGGACCAAACGCTGCCCACAGCCAGCAAGGAGAGCTTCTCCAGATGAAGGGCCTGAAGGATAGAGAAGCCAGAACACAACAGCAGAAAACGCAGCACACATGGAGACACTCCCTGAAGCACCAGGCCCTGGGCACTACATGGCCTCTTCTTCATAAGGCCATTACTTTAAGGAGCAGGGGACCTAATTGGCTAACCCACAGAAGCAGGCAAAATGAGAAGGCAGATCAGTTTATCCCAAATGAAAGAGCAAGATAAGGCTGTGACCAGACATCTAAGTGAAACAGAAGTAACCTGCCTGATGGAGAATTTAAAGCAGTGATCGTAAGGATAGTCATGGGGCTTGAGAAACAAATGGAAGACATCAGTGAGACCCTTACCACAGAAATAGTTTAAAAAAAAAAAAAGGACAATAAATGATAATAGAAGCATGCACGACGCAATGAACAGCAGGCTGGAAGAAGCAGAGCAAGGAATTAGTGACTTCAAGTAACAAAGTAATCAAGCGGAAAGAAAAATTATACAAAACGAAAACAGACTTAGGGAACTCATTGACTCCATCAGAGTAATAACATTCATATTCTAGGAGTCCCAGAAGAAGAGAGACAAAGGGGACACAAAATTTATTTGAAGCAGTAGCTGGAAACTTCCTAGTCTGGGGAAGGAAACAGACATCCAGATGCAGGAGACACAGAGAATACCCATCAAAATCAACAAAAGCAGGCCAACACCAGCACAGATTGTAATTGAATTTACAAATTATAGTCCTAAGAATCTTAAAAAGCACTAAACACAAAATAAGACCATTACTTATATACGGGAAAACCCATAAGGCTATTGGCAAATTTTTCATGAGAAACTCTGCAAGCCAGAAGAGACTGGCATGATCTATTCAAAATGCTGAAAGGGAAGAATGTGCAGCCATTAATAATCTACCCAGCAAAGCTAACCTTCAAAATAAAGAGTTCTCTCCCAGACAAAAATTAAGTTTCGTGACCACTAAACCAGCCTGCAAGAAATATTAAAGGAGAAATAGAGACAGAAAGTGGCAGTATGGAAGTAGGAATCAAATGCAGTAAAAATGACTTTCTATTAAAAAAAATCCTTCAAGGAACTTGCAAAATGTGACAACATATACCTAAAATCCGTGGGGAGGGGAGTCAAGAATGGGTTCAAACTTAAGCAGCCATCACTTTAATACAGACTGCTATATGCAAAAGTTATATGCAAACCTAATGGTATCCACAAATCAAAATACAAATATGCAAAGAACAAAGAAATTCAAATCGCTTAAGAAAACCAGCAAGCCATGAAAGAAAAAGGATCAGAAAAAAATCCCCACAAACCACCACAAAACAGTAAAATGACAGTAAATGCTTGTCACTATTTTGAATAGAAATGGACTAAATGCTCTAAATAGAAGACTTAGGGTGACAGAGTGGATTAAAAAACAACAACAACAAAAACCCATCTGTGTGTTACTTATGAGAGACTCATTTAAAAAAAAACTTTTAAGATTTTACTATTTAAAATTATTTTTTTTTTTAAGATTTTGAAGTAATCTCTACTCCAGCATTGGGCTTGAACTCAAGTGTACACACAACATTCTTTAGGGCACATCACCCATTAGCCCACAAAACAAGCCTCAACAAATTCAAGAAGATCAAAGTCCTACCATGCACTTTTTCTGACCACAACATTATGAAATTGGAAGTCAACCACAAGAAAAAAATCTGGAAAGACCACAAACACATGAAGGTTACCTGGATGCTACTAAACAACGAAGGGGGGGGGGGGAGGGACAATGATTGGGTCAACCAGGAAATAAAAGAGTACATGGAAACCAATGAAAATTAAAACAACCACGGTTCAAAACCTTTGGGATGCAGCAAAGTGGTCTAAAAGGGAAGTATACAGCAATACAGGCCTACCTCAAGAAGCAAGAAAGATCTCAACCTAAACTTACACCCAAAGGAGCTAGAAAAAGAACAAACAAAACCAAAAACCAGCAGAAGGAAGGAAATAATAAAGATGAGAGCAGAAATAAGGATACAGAAACAAAAAAAAACCAGAACAAATCCGTAAAACCAGGACCTGGTTCTTTGAGAACAACAAAATTGATAAACCTCTAGACAGACTTAAAAAGGACCCAAATAAAATCATGAAAGAGAAATAACTAACCAACACCACAGAAATACAACAATCCTAAGAGAATACAGTGAAAAACTATATGCCAACAACCTAGAAAAAAATGGATAAATTTCTAGAAACATCAACTACCAAAATGGAAACAGGAGAAAGGTAGAAAACTTGAACAGACTAATAACCAGCAAAGAAACGGAATCAGTGATCAACTCCCAACAGACAAAAGTCCAGGGTCAGATGGCTTCATAGGTAAATTCCACCAAACACTTTACAGAAGAGTTAATACTCTTCTCAAACTATTTCTAAAAATAGAAAAGGAAAAACTTCTACATTCATTCTATGAGGCCAGCATTACCCTGATAGGAAACCAGATAAAGACACCACTGAAAAAAAGAGCTACTACAGGCTAATATCCTTAATGAACATATATACAAAAGTCCTCAATACCAGCAAACCGAATCCAACAATTTATTTTAAAAATGATCATAATCAAGTGGGATTTATTCCTGGCTTGTAAGGATGGTTCAATATTCGCAGATCAACATGATAGACCACATTAATAAAGGGTTAAGAACCATACGATCATTTCAATTGATGCAGAAAAAGCATTTGACAAAGTACCAACCTCCATTCATGATAACAGCCCTGAACAAAGTAGGTTTATGAAGTGCACATATGAAAAACCCACAGCGAATAACATTCTCAATAGGGAAAAACGGGCAGCCTTTTCTCTTTGGTCAGGAACAAGACAGGGATGTCCGCTCCCACCACTTTATTCAACATAGTACTGGAAGTCCTAGCCACAGCTGTCAGACAACAAAAAGAAATAAATGGCATCCACATCAGTAAGGAAGAAGTCACAAATTTTCACTCTTTGCAGATGACATGATCCTCTATGCGGAAAACCCGAAAGACTCCACTGAAAAACTGCTAGGACTGATAAATGAATTCAGTAAAGTCTCAGGACACAAAAATCAATGTACAGAAATCTGTTTCATTTCTGTAAACTAACAAAAGCAGAAAGAGAGGGGCGCCTGGGTGGCACAGCGGTTAAGCGTCTGCCTTCGGCTCAGGGCGTGATCCCGGCGTTATGGGATTGAGCCCCACATCAGGCTCCTCTGCTATGAGCCTGCTTCTTCCTCTCCCACTCCCCCTGCTTGTGTTCCCTCTCTCGCTGGCTGTCTCTATCGCTGTCGAATAAATAAAATCTTAAAAAAAAAAAAAAAAAAAAAAACAGAAGGAGAAGGAATTACTCCCATTTTAGTTGCACCAAAAATAGTAAGATACCTATGAATGAACCTAACCAAAGAAGTGAAAAGACCTGTACTCCAAAAACTCTAAAATACTGATTAAACAAATTGAGGCTAACACAAAGAAATGGAAGGACATTCTGTGCTTACAGATTGGAACAAATTTTGTTAAAATGTCTACACTATCCAAAGCAATCTACACATTTAATGCAATCCCTATCAAAATACCAACAGCATTTTTCACAAAACTAAAACAGCGCCGAAATTTGTATGGAACCACAAAATAGACAAAACAATCATGAGAAGAACAATGCTGGAAGCATCACAATTCTGGACCTTGAGTTTTGTTTTGTTTTTAAAGATGTTATTTATTTGTGAGAGCAAAAGTGGGACTCGCTGTTGAGCAGAGAGTCCGATACGGGGCTTGACCCCAGGACTCTGGAACCATGAGCTGGGTTGAGGGCAGACGCTTAACCCCACTGAGCCACCCAGGCACCCCTGGACTTCGAGTTGTATTAGAAAGCTGTAGTAATCAAAACAGTATGGTACTGGCATAAAAACAGACACATAGATCAATGCAACAGAATAGAAAACCCAGAAATAAACCCACAATCATATAGTCAGTTAGCCTTCGTCAAAGGAGGCAAGAATATCCAATGAGAAAAAGACCCTCTCTACAACAAATGATGTTGGGAAAACTGGACCACTTTCTTAACATCTTACACGAAAACTCAAAATGGATTAAAGACCTAAATGTGAGACCTGAAACCATAAAAGGCCTAGAAGAGAGCATAGGCAGTAATTGCTCTGACACTGGCCATAGCAGTGTTTTTCTAGATAGGTCTCCTGAGGCAAAGAAAAACAAAAGCAAAAAATAAGCTATTGCGACTACATCAAAACTGAAAGCATCTGCACAGCCAAGGGAACAGAACAAAAAGAACCTACTGAAGGGGAGAAGGTATTTGCAAATGACATAAGGGATTAGTATCCAAAATTAATAATTTATTTAACACCCCCAAAATAAATAATCCAATTTAAAAATGGGCAGAAGACACAAACAGGCATTTCTCTAAAGATGGCCAACAGACATATGAAAAGATGTTGAACATCACTCATTGTGAAGGAAATGCAAGTCACAACTACAAGGTGATATCCCCTCACACCTGTCAGAATGGCTAAAGTTAACAACACAGTAAATAAGTATTGACAAGGGTGTGGAGAAACAGGAACCCTCTTGCACTGTTGGTAGGAATGCAGACTGACGCACTGTGGAAAACAGTATTGATATTCCTCAAGAAGTTAAAAATAGAACTATCCTAGGATCCAGCAATCACAATACTGGGTATTTTCCCAAAGAATACAAGAATAGTAATTCAGATGGATACGTGCATCCAGTGCTTCTAGGAGCATTATTTACAACGGCCAAATTATGGAAACAGCCCAAGTGTCGATTGATTGATGAATGGATAAAGATGTGGTCTAATGGAATATTACTCAGCCATAAAAAATAATGAAATCTTGCCACTTGCAACAACATGGATGGATTCAGAGTATACTACTAAGTGAATTAAATCCGTCCAGGACAAGTATCATATGATTTCACTCATGTAGAATTTAAGAAACAAAATAAGCAAAGGGAAAAGGCAGGGAGGCAAACCAAGAAACAAACTCTTAACTGTAGAGAACAAGCTAATGGTTACCAGAAGGGAGGTGGGTATGGGGGTTTAAATAGGTGATGGGGTTAGAGAATACACTTGTGAGGCACACCAGGTGATGTATGGAAGTGTTGAATCAGTATATTATACACCTGAAACTAATACTGTGTTATCTGGACTATTAAGATTTATTTATTTATTTTAGAGAGTGAGCAGGGAGGGAGAGGCAGATGGAGAGGGAGAATCTTAAGAAGACTCCATGCTGAGCACAGAGCCCCACACAGGGCTTGACTTCACAACCCTGAGATCACCACCTGAGCCGAAACCAAGAGTCAGAGGCCTATCACCCAGGCACCCCTGGAATAATAATAATAATTTATTATTATTTTACAGATTTACTTATTTTAGAGACAGTGCAAGCAGTGGGGAGGGGGAGAGGGACAGAAAGAATCTCAAGCCAACTCCACCCTGAGCACAGAGCCCAGTGCAGGACTTCATCTCACGACCCTGAGATAATGTCCTGAGCCGAAACCTAGAGTCAAACACTCAACCAAGTGAGCCACCCAGGATGATGCCCAGGAACGTGACTGACTGACCTGGCCCTTGAATCCTGTTGGTACTTACCGCCCATCCTAGTGACTTAGTACGGAGCTGCTTGAGAACGAGGCTCAGTCAGCACAGGTTCCCGTCATCTGTCATCTACGTAGTGAAAGCACCGGCTGCTCTGGCAGGAGGCGTCTCTAGGGCTCCAGGGAGCCAGCAGCTGTGGGGTACAGATTCCCGTTCTGCGTGAGGCGCGAGGCTAGATTTCTCCACTCAGCTACACAGCCAATTCACCTGTCGTCATTAGAGTCCGGTCAGAAATGGGGGAAATCTGCGGGAGAAAACGTTGGGGAGGAAGCCTGCTGATGTAGGTAGAGACTAATTTGTCCCTCATAACCAACAGTAGCCTTATTTCTCCCCAAATTTCGAAGGGTTTCCCTAGATCGGTGTGTATTCAGCCGCACTATCAGAGCTGGTAGGGTCTGTTAGGGGGAGACCAGGAACTGGTTAATTCAACCCGGGCCTCTGGCCGACCCTGTTGCAGGCACTAGAGGACGCTGGCCTCACGCTCCCTAGGGATGGGGGGTTGGCGGAGGGGCAGTTGGTGACACACGTGGCTATGTTGAGCCTGCCTTCTGGTAAACTACTTCCCCTTAGCAATGCCTTCCGGAGGCCTCGCAAGACTGAACTGGGTTGTATTTTTCCTTGGGGTCCCGTATATTAGATCTTGCCACAGTTGTTCACAAGCAAACTTGATGGCACCCCTCTCCACCATTTTGTCGTGGGCAGGGTCCTTTTGTTTTCACCCTGTTTCCTTTATGGGGGATTCTGTCAGTTTCACTTGAGTCAGTCACCACGGGGCTGCTGGAGAAAAGCGCTGACGACCCATGGCGGCCAGGACAGACGCTGAAGTCCCGCACCCTGCCCCTGGCCCCTGGCGCTGCCTGGGAGACAGTCTCCACACCGGAGGAAAAGTCTCCCCGGGCCTCTGAACGCCGGCGGTAAAGGGCAGGCTGCGCTCGCAGTTCGCGTGTAACTTCTCGTGGTTCCTTCTGTAGAGGCCGGCTTAGCTCAGTGCTAGCATTTATCCAGTCAGATTAGCCAAGAGCCTGCCGTCCCCACCCGCGCCTGCGGCGTGGAATCCTCGTGGCAAGGCGCGTGGGGCGGTGACGAAGGCCTTTGTTTTACGTGGCAAACCCACGTAACAGAGTACCGGCGCCCCGGTGTCCCACGGCCTACCCCCAAGCTGCCGCCCCCGCTCAGCCCTTCGGCTTCCCCGCCGTCTCCGCACGCTTAACAACTCCTTGGGCGTCCGAAATGCTCCGCACAGCTGGCCAGGTCTCCCCGCGTGGTCCGGCGGGCCCGCGTGGGGCTTTGAACCAGCAGCCGGCCCCCCGCCCAGCCCTCCCCAGACAGCCGGCTCTCCCCCAGCGCAGACCCTTCACCCAAGCTTGTTTCGTCTTCGGTATGCTGCCGACGACCCCGATTGTTCACAGGTGGAGGAGGGGCACTAACACACCCTCCAGCCTCGGAAGTCCCCTCTAGACCCGACAACGAAGCAAGCCACCGAGTTTGAGACCGGTTGACTTAACCGACACGGACGGCGTGCGGAGCACCGTGCAGCCCCCCGCCGCTCCCGCTCTCTGCGCCGGGCTGCCCGCGGCCGTCCGGACCTTAATCTCCGGCTCTGATGGGGCGCCGCGCATGCCGGTGAGGGCCCGGGGTAGTTACCGAAGTGGGGCCACCTGTGCGCCAGACGGGAGAACAAGATGGAGGGCCAAAGATGGCGCCGGTGTCGTCTGCACTCCTACTCGATCTTTCTCCTCTACAATTACCGACAACTGTAGTAGAGGGTAGAAGTTTAGTCAAATTTGCAAAAGCCTCTGGTCCTCTGGGGACATCGTGCTGCTTCCCTCGTTGAGGCCTTTGTTCTACTGTCATCAAGCATTTCCCCCAAAGCTGAAACTTGAGGAAGGAAATCCTCCATTTCTAAGTAGACTTGTTTTTTTTTTCAACAAGACTTTCTTACTCCTCTGATAACCCTAAAACTAAGGTTTACTTTTATCATTTCCAAGTTCCTGTTTTTTCTCTCCATGTCTCATTTTAAGAGTCTGCTTTCATATAAACTGTTTAATGAGAGCTTTCAGCGTTATCCCACTGAGCCAGAGCCAAGTGTGCACTGCAGTTTCAATGCTTCTGTCAATCATTGTGATAGTTTGTCATTCAGTGTGACAAATGTGATTTGTCATTCAGTGTGGTACCTTGTGAAATGACAGTTGTAAGTAATGGCCCATTTTCATTATGGTAAGTTTTTGTAAACGCTGGTGACAGTTTGAGCAATCAGAATACTTGATCGGGTTTTTAACATTAAAAATCCAAGTAAATATTATATATTTAAAAAAATGTATACATATCCAAAATGGATATTCAGCTGGTGTGTGCTGGCGTGGGACTATTCAAGCACTGAAACGTGCCCCTCCAACTGGAAAGGGGCTGCTGTCGTGACCTTGAATGACTCCCCCCAACCCACGCCCATCCTCACTTCTCACGGTTGACGTCTGGCACAGCGGACCGTCTTCAGAACCCGGGTCCACCACAACATGCATACTGGCTCAAATGCTCTGAGAAACATTCTTGTCTGTTTTTTCCATCTGTAAAAACAAGGCTATTTACATCATGATTTTATTATATCTTGACTATGGATGATATTTAGAATCTCCCAGAGTATGAGAAAGGCAACACAAAGTTGCCCTCTGTTCCTTTCCAGTTCTTGTTCTAACTTGAAAACAAAACAAAAAAAACCCCTCAGCTTCAGGGGAGTTAGGAAAGGCAGGAGAGGGCCGAGAGCACAGGGTTCTCATGGCAGAGGCCAGGCAGGAGGAGCCAACCAGGCAGGGCCCACCAGTAGAGGGGAGAAGGGGCCTCAGGTGAGGAGGCCTTGTGGGGTACTAGCACCAGCAAAAAAGGATGTTCTGGGTTTATAAGTACTTATAGAGATCAGACCAAACTGATGGCCAGCACAGCCGGGCTTTGGCTGAAAGCAAGACACTCAGCCTCAGAGTGGGCTCTCCGTCAAGGGTCCAGCAAGACAAGGCCACCTAGGAGAAGCCCAAGGCTGGAACCAGCACCAGGCTCCTCCGATCCTGCTTTGGAAGAGTGGCTCTCCAGGTCCCGAATCGGCACACTCCTGCGGCTGGATACTACTGACCGCCTGCAACGTAACACTTACCTCAGGTGGGCTTCAGCACTGTCCCTGCTGGCTCCTGACTGAGTTCCTGTGACTGCTCCAGCCGTAGGTTAGCACCTACGCCTTACATCCGGATGAAGAGAAACCATTCCATTTTGGGTCTCAAAGAGCAAGGCATCTTTTCCCAGAAGCCTTGGGTACGCTTTTTCTCCCCTCTCTGTGACCCAGACTGGGGGAACTGAAGCCAGCCGGGCAAGGGCATCCCTTGACCGGCGTAGGCCTGGGCTCTGGAACCCAACACTGGCCAGGGGTCTGGGACTGCAAGGCTGGCGGGATTGATTAGGTGTGTCGGGTGCCTCCCACACTATCCCCCCTGCACCCCCACCGCCAAGCTGGGGTCACTGCCAGACCACATGGGATGCTCCACAGTGGAGGGGGGAGAGGGGGGAGCAGATGAGGGAGAGACAACCCCAATGTCCCCAGGGATTCCTTTGCTGGAACACCCACTGTGGTGCTGGCAGCCAGACCAACTGCTGGGCCAGAGAACAGACCTTGCTTTCCGCATCCTCCCGTGAGCCTGGTACAGAGGCACAGCCAACGTGCAATAAATGCGGAACAAACGAAGTGCCTCAGTAACCACCGTGATTTCAGTGGGTTCATACCTCACTTTATCGTAGCACTACACCCACGTTACGGGGTAGGAGGCTTGGCCAAACCAACTGATCAATCAAAGTCACACTGGGGCACCTGGGGGGCTCAGTAGGTTAGGCGTCCGACTCTTGATCTCAGCTTGGGTCTTGGTCTTAGGGTGGTGAGTTCAAGCCCCATGTCAGGCTCCAGGCTGGGTGTGGAGCCTACTTAAAAAAAAAAATGTCACAACGAAGTGGACACCTTTTTGTTGGTGAGCCTGGGGCTCTTCCTGGCCTAACATGACGGGTATGTCCTGAGCTGGGAGAGGCAAGAGGGGATGAACGAACATCCCAAGAGGGAGGAGAAAAGGCCCAAACAGACGATGGTGGGATAGTATACGGCACTAGGTATAGTACTGTTCCATTTCTAAAACCCTTTTCATCATCTCATAGTCTCGTTTCACTTTGAAACTGCCTCTAAAACTGAGAATAACCGATGACAAGCCCATACGTATCCAAATTGGGATACATGCATTTAGTCCCCTGCATTTTTTGAGAAAATTTTGGTACAAATTGCTTGAAATCAGTGTTAAAAAATCTATTGAGTGATAAGAAGTACCCAGTGTTAGAACGTATTCCTGTCGAAAATGTTTGTACTGAATCTAAGCCTAAGTCCTGCAGCTTACGGGAAGCGAGAGAAATCTAGAATACTTGTCACTCTACAAGACAACTGGCCTTGTCTATTCAAAAAGTCAGTGTTTCAGAAAACAAGTTCTAGGTTTAAAGAGATTAAAGGGACAAGTAACAGTGCTGAGACCCTGACTGGATCTTCGCTTAAAATATATTAGTGGAACAACCAGGAATATTGGAACATGGATTGAATGTGAATTTAACAGTAATTTTATTAAGTGTCATAATGGTGGAATTACAATTACATAGAAAAACACGCCTATTTTTAGGAGACGCATGCCAAAGCATGTAGGAGTGAAGTGTTGAAGTCTACAACTTATTTTCTAATGGTTCAGCAAATTTATACACACACATAAAGAGCAAATCCACTCCATCCATGTTACGTTGTGAGATCTAGGTAGAGGGCATATAGCATTTTTTTCAATGCTCCATTTTGAAAATTTTCAAAGTTGAGGGATATCTTTAGAGTTTCCATTTAAATCATCACTTTAAAAATGTGCTGTCCTTCAGGCAGAGTTTTTCCAAATATGGTCTCTGACCATCAGTATGAGAATCACAAAAGAAAATAGAGGAATGGGCAATGAGCACATGAAAAGAACTTCAACGTCAGGCATCCAGAAAAGGCCAATCTGATTACAGACTCGTGGTATCACTGCAGTGCGCTGAAACTAATGTAACGTGTGTGTCGATGACAGTGGATGAAAACGAGTGCAAACAGCAACTACACTGAGCGAGCACTACACACCCACGAGAATGGCTACACCAAAGACGACTGGCAACACCGGGGCTGATGAAGATGTGGAGCGGCGGGAACTTGGATTGCGCTGGTGCGGGGATTGTAAAATGGTACAGCTACTTTGGAAAACGATTTGGCAGTTTTTTACAAACATATTCTTACCATACAACCTAGTAATCCTTCTCTTGGGTCCCAAGAGAAAGGAAAACCTACTTTCAAAGACTTGTATGCGAACGTTCATAGCAGCTGTGTTCATAACAGCCCAAACCTGGAGACGACTGTGATACCACCAACCCGAGCAGAGAAACAGGGCTCTGCCCCTGCAGAGCAAGCAGCCTGAGACCTGTGCAGCAATGCGAGCAAGTCTTTGAAAGCAAGAGTACATACTATATGCCTCCTTTGTCTATGAAATCCTAGGTTCAACTTCCCTGTAGAGACAGAACACAGATTCCCCTGCGACTGGAGGTCAGGGAGAATTGGCTGCAAAGGGACAGGAGGGAACTTTCTGGGGCCTGTGGGACATATTCTCTGTCTTGTTTGGCACTGGTGACATGGGCAGCTACGTTTGTCGGTAAGTACTCCCGAGATAGGCACATTTTCTTTTGGGCAAACTGTATCTCAATAAAGTTGATTTAAAATACATTTACACATCTTTTTTTCTTCGCTTCATGGGCTCTTTTAGACAGGGTTTCTCAAAATGTGGTTACTGGACTATCTGCATCAGCATCACCAGGAAAGCTGGTAAAAATCTGACCCACTGAATCAGAATCTCAGGACAGGGTGGAGGAGGAGTTGAATATGCCTGACACTGGTGGCTCTTCCACCACTGGATGGCCATCTGAACGGACCTCAGAGGCTGCTGGACCGGCCCATGCCAGCAGCCAGTCCCCACAGCTCCGTGACCCCAGCCAGTGCTGGCAGCACCACAATGACGTGTGGCTCCCATGCACTAGCAGCTGGTGGTGCCTGGTGGGAAAAGAGACTAGAGAAATTACTCAGGAGGAATTCCATACAGACCAACCTGCTGCGTAATCTCCCAGCTTCAGTTTTGCAGAAAGGGAAAGACTCGCTCTGAAGGCCAGGCTGGAAACTGCGAGAAGGCCCGTCCGAGAAGGAAGTAATGACAGGCTGTAAGAAGGGGTGGCCATAGGACTCACTTCTGAAGCCAGCAATTCTCAAGCTGGGCTGTGCAGCAGAAGTTTGTGGATCTTTTTAAAAAATCTAATTCCTCTTTCAATCACAGTAGTACATTAATATGGGCTCTTAAAAAAGAAAAAACAACAAACCCGTGAATATGGCTTTAGTAATACTAAAGTATGCATATTTAAAAAACAAGGATTTGTTCCTCTGTAATCTTATTCCTGCTCTTTGGACATACTGAAGGTTTTTAATCTTAAGTGTACAGCTTGATGAACGTTTGTATTTGTGTCCACCTGACCCTGCCCAGATCAAGACCCAGACCACTTCCAGCACCCTAGAATGTTCACTGGGGACCCTTCTCAGTTCATTATTTCCCCCACATAACCACTATTCTGACTTCTGTCACCATCAATTAGTTTTAAGGCAACTACTTTAAATTATTTTTGCCATTTCTTCTAGTATTGTTTCCATATTTCTTTTGGTTTAAAGATTTTATTTATTCAATTGGGGGGGAGGGGCAGAGGAAGAGGAAGAGGAAAAGAGAATCATCACACTTGAGTACAAACCCTGAAGCGGGGCTCGATCTCACGACCCTGAAATCACGACCTGAGCCAAAACCAAGAGTCGGATGCTGACCTACTGAGCCACCCAGGCATCCTTCCAAATTTCTAAATAATGTGCTTACACTGCTATTTCTTGGTCTGCCTACTTTGGACAGGAACTAGTAGCTTCTTAGGACAGTAGATCAAAAGTTCACTCTTCTTCTTCCTCACCACGTGAAGCTTAAACACTTTTAAATGTCCAGGCTCTGGCACCAATCACCACGCCCTGGCCACCTGTGCCCCGGATGTCCCCCACCTGTGGTCCCTGGTCCTGAGCTGGGAGCAGCTGGAGGGCTGCCAGTGTCAAACCAGCCTGACGAGCCAGGCTCAAGACCTTGCTGAGTAGGGCTCCGAGGTGTGAATGGAACCTGTTATCAAGCTCCGGGAATAAACTGTAGTTGGAATAAGAAAGCCATGGGAAACACCAGAGTGTTTCTAAGATTTTTATAGCGCTCTTAGGACCCTGCCCCTTTCTGCCAGCTGGCCCGTGCATGCTGTACCAGCTGTTGGTGTGAATGGACCAGTAAAGGTTTCCGTTTGAGAGGAAGCTGAACGCGCAGGCTGCCTGTGCAGGGGACGTTCGGTTTGGCCAGGACAGCTGTGTCCAGTGCTCGGCACCAAGATAAGGTTAAGGTGCAGTCTCCTGCCACGGGCACAGAGGTCTGGACAGGCTGCAGAGACTAAACCAGTCCTTCCGCCCCCCGCAGCGGCCCCTCCCTCTGGCCTGAAGGCCCCTCACTGAACCCCAACACAGACATCTCCAGGCTGGTGTCCCCACACTTGTAGGTGTAAGAGCTGCCTCAAACCTCCCCACAATTCTGATTTCCTTTCTCACTCACACCCTATGCTTTTCAGTTCCCTGGTTCTCCAGCCCAGGGCCCGGGGTCGGGGGTCCTGTCCTCTGCATCTTCCCAGCCTCGGGCATCAGCTGCTCAGAAGCCCCGCCAGTGCTGTGCACCGTGAACCCTACCCTCTGCCAGCTTGGGGCCGGGAAGGAAACCCTCCACTTCCCTCCTCCGTGGGCGACCACTTCTTACGTGCTGTCCTCCAGACGCTGTCTGTCGGCAGTGTCGGCCTCGTGCCCGGCCGCGGCATTCACAGCGGTGCTGATCGCCCCGCATCACAGCGCAGGCTCGGTCCCTGCGCTCAGGTGAGAACCGCTGGGAAGCACCTGCGATTGCAGAGGCCTCCTGGTCCTCTAAGGCTGAGCGGGTGTGCAGGTGTGATTAAGCAGGTGAGGGGAGAGGATGGGAAATGGCCATTTTAATGAGGGAGAAACCTAGACTCAAAAATGCTCAAAAAAAACACCCCAAGGTAACCAAACAAATCCGTTTCAGAAGCTGGACGGTCAGCCCAGGGCCGCAGAAATCCTCCTTTCCCTTGGATGCGATCTGCCTGAGCCGGAAGTCCAGGCCCCGGTTGGCCCAGAAAGGGTCCCTTGAGCACAGAGCAGGGAGACCCGGAAGTCTTGGTCCAGGGAAGAGGCTACCCCAGCTAGCAACCTGGCTTCCCCTGGGGGAGCTGCATGCCCCCCAAGTCTCAGGACGGGCAGAACCCAAGTCACTTGGTCCCCTTGGCACAGACCCATGGTCTTGGAGAGGCACAGTCCAAAGCCACCAGCTTGCCTCCCTCCAGGCCCCCGCACTTGAGATCTGGCTGGTCCTCCTCTTCCTCTGGGAGTCTGGGGAGGGTGACAAGAGGGGACAGAGCTCAGGATGATGGCCCCTGCTGGCCTGTGTGCCTGCTGCCGCTGCATGGGTACACTGATCATTGCACAGTGCCAGGGGAGTCTGGAAAGGGCCCTGGGGTGGGAGTCATGAGGATGCCCCATAGCTCAAGAGAACCACCCGAACCCCTCTGAGCAGCACCCCTTACCTACAAAACAGGGTGAGGATCCTGCCTGGGTGAATGCTCTGGGGGCCCAAACAAGGGATGGAGTGACTGGGACTAAATGAAACTAAGGCTCCCAGCCAGCTAGGCGAGGAGGGTAAGGTGTCTCCCAAGAGGTACCCGAGGCTGTGGTGGGACAGGGGGCTGAATCTGGGAACAGACAGACGGAGGATCCAGATCAACAATGGGGGAGGTGTCAGCAGAGGGGAAGGCCCCAACCCCTCTTCGGCATCTGCTGTGATGTCATTCTGGTCATACCGGAGACAGAGAGGCCACCCACCCAGGCCCAATGGTCACTTACAGCTGGGGCGATAGCGGGGCCCCGTCGATCCACTGCCAGCCCTGGGGGCCTCGCCGGGCCCCCACCCAGGAGTGCTTGGTGACTGGGTATCTGCTCAGGAAGTCCTGAAGGAGAAAAGCAGCTGGTCACCCCTCTGCCGACACTAGTAAGGCTCACCTGCGGCTTCTGTGCCCCCTCCCCCGCTTCCTCCAGCAAGTTCCCAGCTCGCCAAGAGAACGGGCCCAGCTCAACCCAGCTCTCCCCAAACACCAGGAATTGGGAAGCTGTACTGGATGCTTGCTGGTTGCCAGACACTGGGGACTGGAAATGGGGGGGATCCCATCTTAGCCTCAAGGGGAGAGAGCATGTTAACGCTGGTCCCTACCAGGCAGTGCGAGACGGGTCCTGAGGGGACAGAGAAGAGGGGAGAGAGCACATGCAGCACAGGGATGCAGACACGCAAGGAGCGGCAGCAACCGCATGTATGTCGGAGAGCTGTGAGACATGACCCTCCTCTTCAATATTTGTCCTGGACGTCATCTCGGTTTCAGCAACAATTTAAAGGAAAAAATGGTACTTAAAAATGTTTAAGGTGGAAAAAGATGTTTTAATGTTGTAAGTCCAGGCATGAGGCCGCGAAGCTGGCATGGTTCCAGAACCTCATTTGCTGCCACGTCACACGAACGGTCCCATCCTTCCTACCACTCCGATGAGTGATTCCACTTTGGAGAATAAACCCCAGAACATAAGGGGGAGAAAATGAACTTACCCAAAGATAACACAGTGTTACTTAGAAAGAAAAAATGGAAAGCACCCAATGCTCAGTAATCAGGAAATCACTGGGCGTGCTACAGGACCGCAACACGATGGAAAATTACAGGGCTGGTCAAGGTGCCGAGGACACAGCACGTGTAACTACGAAATCACGCTGAGTGAAGGGAAGCCCACAGCACCAGGAAGTACCGTTGCTCACAGCATCCAGAAGCCTCTATTCACCAGTGAAAATTAGAAGGAGACAGTCCTATGTGAGTTTAATGTATGTCCAGCTGTTCCCTAGAAAGCTTGTTGAAGTTGAGAAAGCCCAAACCTCCATATTTAACCCCGGTTGTTAGAAAGTAAGCACGAGAGTAATGACCATCCCCCTGGTGCCACTTCTAGTGGTCCCTCGGTCTCAGGGTGAAGGTCACTTCCAGTAGGGACACCGGGCCGACCCCCTCCAAGGTGAGCTCCCGCCCGCGTGCTGCCGTAACCGTACTCAGGGGCTTGGTGCGCTCCCATCTGGGACCATGACCGTGACCGTGACCGTGACCGTGCCCGTGCTGAGGGCTGTGAGCGCCCCGCACACAGCAAGCCAGCGCCACAGTCCCGCCTGCCTGCGCTCACGGCCGGGACGCAGCCAGGGCCACGGTAACACACGTGCCATGGGGCCAACCACGTGCCGCTCCCCTTGAGGAAGCACCAGCTGGCAGGCCACTGAGACAGAAGCCAGAAGCCACCTCCGGGCTGAGCGTTGCTAACCTTTCTGCCGCTGAACCCCCGAAGGTCAGACCGCGGCCGAAAGGAGAGGCGAGAGCAGGGAAGGCGCACCCACGGCCGCACCTTGGCTGCACCCCAGGCTGGGGCCCGCCAGCAGGGCTGGGCAGGGAGTGCAGAGAGGAGCCCGGGGACGGCTGTGATGGGGGTCAGAGGACAGAGCAGCTCTGGGCAGTGGCTGCAGCAGAGGGGGGGCTCCTGCTGGCTGGCACCCTCCTCCAGGGAGCCCTCGGCCGCCGGTTCCGGAAGGCACACCGTGGCGTGCGGCTTCTCCCAGGGCTGGGACAGCCCCTATTCAAATTCCAGTTCTGTGGGATCTTAGGCAAGGACCCGACCTTTCAGAGCTTCAGTAGGGCCCTCTAAAACAGGGGCACGTTCGTAAGGAGGCCCGAGAGGATCTGTATAAAGCCAAGGGCATACGGTGCACGCTCACTACACGAGAAATCTCCGGTCTGGGCCGGGTGCTGAGCAAACCACACAGGGGACCTCATCTGATGTTCCCAGCATTGCCAAGAGGCTCCTGCACTCGGTCCTGGCCCCAGGCCAACTGGCTCTCCCTCGCTCCCACCTCCCAGCCTCCCGCGACAGGAGGCACGGCCTGTCCCTGCCCACTCACTCCTTTCCACCCTTCCTTCCTCGGGGGCTCCATTCACTGGTTCTCACCACTAGCAAAAATTATGGTGTGGGAAAAGCATCATTCAGAGACGTAAATTCCAGAAACTTGTGAATCGTTTATGGTTCAAAAAACTGCTCTGTAATGATGCCACCGACGTCGCGGGGCCCCGCAGCCTTCTGCGGGTGCTTCTCCAACTTTGCCGCCCACGTTGGGACACGTGGGAATGGGGTCCCGAGCAGCACGTACTTGAAATCCCGTATTTGGCGTCTTAAAATGGAGATAAATTACCTGCTCTGCCGTCAAACATTTCTTTTTTAAAAGTTGTGGTAAAATACTTCTCATGGAATTTAGCATTTTCACCATTTTTAAGTGTCCAGGTTGGTGGCATTATGGTCATTCACACTGTTGTGAGACCATCGCCTCTGCCCACCTCCAGAACCTTTCCATCTTCCTCGGGGGAAGCTCGGTGGGCATTCGATACCTCCCACTCCTCCCCACCCCCCGCCTCACTCTGCTATCTGCCTTCGTACATTTCCGCTTTAATATGCAAATGCTCCAATTAGTTAATTGTCTTAATCCTATGGTGTGTATTTCTTCATGTATTTTTCGCCTTTCTGTGGTCAGCGTGTGTGGCTTATAGTTTGTGTCTGTACTTCGTCTTCCCTGTACCCTAGGAAACAGCCGTGCTGAAACAACGGCATAGACGGCGCTTACATTTGCTCCCTTTCTTGAACCGTGAGCAAACCCCACTCTTGGGGAGGATGAGGCCTGCTTCTTGGAGGGCCATGCACACCACTGGGACCACAGGTATGTCCCTGGGTGTGTGTGTCCCAGCTCCTGGAGCTGGCCTCTGCCCGCTGCCTCTGCCAGTCTGTCCTCAGTTGCTCCCCTCCCCCGCCCCAGTGCCTCCCGGAGTGTCTGGCCTTAGTCCAGAGCTCGGAAGGATTCCAGAGCTCCACAGTCATATTCCAGAAGTTAACTGCCTGGGACCCAAATCCTTGCCTTGGTCTTTTTGCAAGGAGCTTACCCAGACTTTTCTGTATACTTACTTGTTTCAAATAATTGATCCTGTATGCTTAGTTTTAAGAGAATTCTTTATCTCAAGCTTGCAATTTGGATGGTGTAAGCCCATCTCCCCCCTGAAGGAAGCACCATCCACAGGCAGGTTTTTGCTTGGAGGGCTGAGGTCATCCTGAACTAAACCCGTGTACCCAGAGGCTGGAGGGTGGAGGCAGGCTTCCTGAGGACACTTCCTGGGCTCAGTGGGTCCCTGGCAGGCTCGGCCCCCTCCCCAGCTCCATTATTTGGGGCTTATTTGACAAATATAAGAACTCTGGGCCTGACCCAGGCCCCTGGCAAAACCTTTATATGATCTCCTTCATAGGCTACCGTCCCTCTGGCATTTCCTCCCAATTACACATAGCACACATTATTTGCAGAACATTAAGGAAATTTTTAAAAAATTAAAACTTTAAAGAAGAAAAAAAATCATTCATAATCTTGCCCCCAGTGGTAACCACGGTTAGAACAATTAGTATACATATTTCCTTTCTGTGTTTTTTCTTTGCATATCTATTTTTACCATACTGAGATCCCAGATTTGGTGTTTTTCAATATACATTGTAGCTTTTTCATTTCCCCGTGTTTTTTGAAACATAAGTTTATTCCTAGTGATAAAATAACCCACGGTAAAGCATTTTCTTCAGCACAGTTTTATATCCATCTCCAGGGAATTTTCTCAGAGAGAAAGAGAAAGGCAGGGACCCCCTTCCCTGTTGTACAGCGCAGAATAGCTTTGGGGTCAGGACTGGGCAGGAACAGTCCAAGAAAACAAAATGTCATATATGAGAAATCATAAGTAAAATATTAACAAGTCAAATCCAGAAGTCCTTGGGGAAGAAAAAATCAAGGCTAAGTAAACTATCACTGGAGGCCTAGAATATTTAAAAAAAATAAAATAAAAATCAATGTCATTCACACAAAAAGAGATTCAGGGAGTAAACAGAAAGATATCATCTCAATAGACACACAAAAAAGCATCCAATGCAATTAAACTCATTCATGTTTAAAACTCTTAATAAAATAGGAACAGAAAGGAATTTCCTGAACTGATAACAGAAGGGGAAAATAAAAGACAAGAATGGGAGATGATAGCTAGGAGACATGTCAACAGAACTTGGGTAGCTGGACAACTGTAAGTGGCTGAGCAGACCCAAGAAAGCTCTGTGGTTTTTCAAGGAAAAGGTCAAGCGAGAGGAAGCCGAGAAAGACACCATTTTGAATTGAGGAGCCCCAAATGCTCAAATATTAGAGGCAACAGGTCTCTTTGGAGGCCAAGGTACAGGAAAAGGGTCCTGGAAGGAAGTTCTGGTTAAAAGTCTATGATCCAGCCATTGCACTACTGGGTATTTACCCCAAAGATACAGACGTAGTGAAGAGAAGGGCCATATGCACCCCAATGTTCATAGCAGCATTGTCCACAATAACTAAATCGTGGAAGGAGCCGAGATGCCCTTCAACAGATGACTGGATTAAGAAGACGTGGTCCACATATATAATGGAATATTACTCAGCTATCAAAAAGAACGATTTCTCAACATTTGCTGCAACATGGACGGCACTGGAGGAGATAATGCTAAGTGAAATAAGTCAAGCAGAGAAAGACAATTATCATATGGTTTCTCTCATCTATGGAACATAAGAACTAGGAAGATCGATAGGAGAAGAAAGGGATAAAGAAAGGGGGGTAATCAGAAGGGGGAATGAAACATGAGATATGGACTATGAGAAACAAACTGAGGGCTTCAGAGCAGAGGGGGTGGGGGAATGGGATAGGCTGGTGATGGGTAGTAAGGAGGGCACGTATTGCATGGTGCACTGGGTGTTATACGCAACTAATGAATCATCAAACTTTACATCAGAAACCAGGGATGTACTGTATGGTGACTAACATAATATAATAAAAAAATATTATTATTAAAAAAAAAAGTCTATGTAAAAGAAGCAGTGAAGGCCTCTCTCCTACCCTTTTCCCAGGAAATTTACAACGTATGTGCTCCACCAAGAAAATGCTATAAACCAAGAAAAAGTCTTGAGATCTAGGAAGTGGGGATCCCACATAGGACAGGGGTAAAAGCACACCAAAGGATGGAGACGAGATCCCAAGCCAACAGCTGTGTAGGAGGCCTAGTTAGCAACCAGCCCTGACTGGAGCGAGAACAAAGCACTCCAGGGGGTTGTCTGGCCATCTCCCTGACATGTTTCCATGGGTTTTTTGGTTATCTTTAGGTCCATGCTGCCTGGTCCACCTTGACCTTCAGATCACATCCTCCTGTCACATACCTTGAGTGCTGGGCACCTTCCCTCCACAGGACAGATCAACACAGTAATTAAACACCTATTTCTGTGGGTCCTTGATGAACGGCTGCCACACTCGCTGCTCTGTTAGCCGTGTGAAGGTGGAGGCTGGGTGCTCTGGCTCATCCTTGAATCCCCAGTGTAGGCGCTTGATAAATACTTAGGAAATCACTGACGGAAGGAACGCGCACTGTTCACTGCTTGGCCACAGGCTGGATGGGAGCATCTTGCTCCCATCTTCCCAGCTCTGCCTCTACTTCTTAGAATGAAGAGTAAGTTGAAGACCAGAAGCCCTGCTGTCTGGTCCTCCCGCCTGTCACGCTATTTCCCCAGGCGTGGTGATCTTCTCTGTAATGCAGAGTGGGACTAGATCTTTGCTAGGAATCTGTGATCTGTATTGATACCTACATCCTTCTCACCTGGCTGTGGCTCAGCAGCGGGAGGGTAGCCTGGTGAGCCGAGCAGAAAGCCTGGCTGGCCTCCCAGGCCTGAGCTTCCGCAGAGAGATAGTAGCAGTGCTCCTCGGACCACATCCAGCCCTGGGGGCATGGCCGGCACCTGGTTCCTGCAAGCACAGAGACCACTGTAAAGAGCTGAATGTGTGCATGTTAAAAAAATCAAAATCTAGGGCGCCTGGCTGGCTCAGTTGGTTAAGCATCTGCCTTCGGCTTGGGTCATGATCCCAGGGTCCTGGGATGGAGCCCCTCCTCAGGCTCCCTGCTCAGCGGGCAGTCTGCTTCTCTCTCTTCTGCTTCCCCTGCTTGTGCTCTCTCTCTGGTTCTCTCTCTCTCAAATAAATAAAAATCTTTAAAAAAAATGAATAAATGAATAAACAAATAAAAAATCAAAATCTAGCCACTGTTTTGAGTGAGGGGGCAAGTCTGAAGCACGGAACTGGTAAGCCTTGGGACGGCAAGCAGGGCGGACAGGGCCCCCAGTAGGCTGTAGAGTTTGTGCGGTGCACAGAGCCCCCCAGGTGGGGGCTGTCGCCCCCCTGCTTGTTAGAGCACAGGCTGTGTCCAGCGAGAGGCAGGAGCTCTTTGTCCCTCTCTGTGGTCAACAAGCCCCGCGTCTTCACGCTGCATCTGCCGGTGGGGATGTCTTTTTCTAATGCTCACAGAGCTCCTATCAGGACTAGACGCCGGGGGTGGACAGAGGAAGAGAGGGGACCGGGAGGAGGCACGCACCTGCTCTAGAAGCCAGAGCCACGATGGCGACTGCGGACCCGGCCAGAAACACAGCCATGACCGCCAGGGCCCCACGCAGGGACTTCAGGTACAGAGGCAGCCCTGGGGGAGGGGACAACCAGGAGAGACGGGTTAGAAGGAGCCAATCCAAACTGCACCCAACTCAGAACCACACTGACTCATGCATCAGCACCCCACCCCCTTGGCCCAAGACACCACAAAAACCCACTCAATTTAGGTTAGAACTTCCTATTTGGGAGAAAAATGCTAGAAGATACTCTGCTTCTTAAATGACTAGAAGACCTTAGAGTCTGTTCAAGAAAGAGGACAAATGACTGGCTGACAACCATTTGCCGAGCACCGAATGTGCACAAGGCACGGGGCACAAATACCAAGAACAGGACAAGACCTCCACGCTCACGGAGCTCATGGTGCCGGGAGCTACGACTCCACAAACAAGACAGGGATGCGGGTTCCATTTACACTTCGACAGACCTGGGTTCAAGTCTGCACTCCAAGGGCCCCCCATGCGTTTTTGGTCTTCTCCCATTTTGACCATGAAATCACCTGCCTCTTCTATCTCTCCAGGTCCCTGGAGGCCACTAGGGAAGCATCGTGCGGGCGTGCTTTGCAGACGGGAGAGCAGGAGACAGATGTGAGCGGCCGGCAGCCCGAGCCCCCGGGGAACCCGATAGCTGCAGTGAGGCTGCAGAGGGGAAAGGAACTCCGGAGACAGAGCTGGGCAGGGGAAAGGCGGCGGCAGAGGCTCAGAGAGAGAATACGTTCGAATGTCAGCTGCTGCCCTGGTGGCGGAGTGACCAGGGAGGCCAGAGGGGAAAATGGGGAGAAGAAAACACAGTAAGTGGTTAATCACAGCCATCACAGTTGTCAGCAGCTTTCCACCCGGAAACATCTCAAGTAACCGAGCACTCCTGAATGTGATCTCTGCTCGAACACAGAAGCATGAAAGTTGAAGCGAAGAGGCCCCTCTTTAAATGCGGGTTGAACTTAAACTTCCCAGGGGCGCCTGGGTGGCTCAGTGGGTTAAGTGTCTGCCTTCAGCTGCGCTCATGATCTCGGGGTCCTGGGATCGAGCCCTGCATCAGGTTCCCTGCTCAACGGGGGGGGGGGGGGGGGGTCTGTTTCTCCCTCTCCCTCTGCCCCTCTTCCTGGCTCGTTCTCAATCTCTCTCTCTCTCAAATAATAAACAAAACCTTTTACAAAATTATAAAAATAAACTTCCCAGACACTTGGCGCCAGGGGCTGGAGGACCTGCCCCCATCTCAGGGTTGAGGGTTGGGAATGCCACATATCCAGCGTCAGGGCCCCAAGAACTCAATCACCCCATTTTTGCCAAAACCTGAAACAGCAGAGGTTAATTCTCCAGCAAATATTCTATTATTTTGAAAAGACTAATTCCGTTTTTAAAACCACATGCATATTCGTATATGCCTCCATATGAATACACACAACACATACACAAAGAAAGTTGGGACACATTTCCAAGGTTTTTCATAAAACATGTTTTCAATCATAACTCAACTTTAAAAGCACTTTTGAAGTCCTTGATTTCCCATTTCCATTAGAAAAAAACACTTGCTTCAAAGACTGAAAAGGGAAGTGTGTTATACCGATATATATACGAAGAGTCACATTCCATCTGTGACCTTTTTGCAGTTTGCTATTATTATTATTATTATTATTATTACATAATCTGCTTCTTAAAGGGATCTGACCCAAATTTTCATCAACTGATAAATGGATAAACAAAACGTAGTCTATCCATACAGCAGACTATTCAGCCATAAAAGGGAGGAAGTGCTGGTGTGTGTTGGACTGTGGCTGAACACGGAGAACCTTATACTGCCAAGCAGGAGAAGCTTGTCCCAGAAGGACGCGTATTATGAGTCCATTTATGAAATGTCCGGAACAGGCAAACCCCAGGGACAGAAAATGGATCAGTGGTGGCCTGGGAGAGGCTGCGGTGGTGGTGGTGGGGGGTCGATAGCTAAAAGATATAGCGGTTTCTTTTTAGGGTGTTGAAAATATGCTAAAACCAACCGTGGCGATGGTTGTGCACCTCTGGGAATGTACTAAAGACCACTGGACTGTACGCTTGACGTGGGCAGATTGTGCAGGTGTGCAAATTATAACTCGATGAAGCATTTGCCAAAAGAAAGTGATCTGAAAATGCTTGGAATAAAAGATACATATAAATTGTGCGTCTTAAAATAAAAACAGCACTAAAAAGCCTGGAGAAGAAAAGGAAAATCTACCAATCACCTTGGTTAATGTAACTACCGTGACTGCACGCTGGACTCAGCTCTGGCCTTCCAGAAAAGAATGCATAAAAGAAATACAGCAGGTTACACAGTCCCACACACCTTCCACTCACGGCTGCTGCATGGCTGACCTTGGGAATGTCCCCCCACAGAACCAGTGTCCTCCCAAACTTCCAGACAGAGGCAGTCCCGCCTAACCCCTTTCCAAAGCAATTCCTTTTTAAAAAAATTTTTTAAAAGATTTTATTTAGTTATTTGAGAGAGAGAGAGAATGAGCAGGGCAGAGGCAGAGGGAGAGGGAGAAGCAGACTCCCTGCTGAGCAGGGAGTCCCATGTGGGAACCAACTGAGCCACCCAGGTGCCCCCCAAAGCAATTCCCAATTACATAGGTAACCCAAAACATTCTTCTTACAGAGAAATGAAAATACACTTAAAGCTAAAGTCCCTTCTAAACCTGTCCTCTCCCCACTTCCAATTCTGGACCCCCTTAAATTGAATTCTCTCCATGTCTGCAAATGCACCGAGTCTCACATGGCAATAATAACACACATTCCCTTTCTCTCCAGCACCTTCCCTCCGGCCCCACTCTCTAGCTTCTAACCCCATTTCCTTTCCCAATCTTGGAATGACACCTCTGATGTCAATCGTCTGTTTACTCTCCAACTGCCAGTCCATCTGACTTTGCCACATTTCCTACCCACAGCTGAAACAGTATCTGCTTCTCCCTAGTCAGATGTGGTGGCCCAGGGTGGAACCAGGTTTTATGGGACTTAAAGGTTATTCAATTTGGCAGGGAATCCTACAAAAAAAAAAAAAAAAAAAAAAGGAAAACTTCCAAATACAAAGCTCGGCATAGGACTAACTCAGAGGGCTCGTGCCAACGAGGGTCTGCTTTTGTGTCATTTTTTCGGGTAAAGCTATTACAAATGCCTCGGCTCCTCCAGCTAGGCCTGACTGTGCTGGGCATCACCGTTCAGGGCCCCACTTCCTCCAGGCACCCAGGGCTGAGTACGTTCTTCCTGCCCATCCCACCAAAATTCTAACTACCTCTCGAGTTGCTAGGCCACACCGACCTTCTCCAAAAGACACCTCCTCCCCCAGCCTCTGTTCTCACTCTCAGCTCCAGAGTCCTCCCTGCCCAGACCCCTTCTGGCTCCATCCCTGCCTGACCTGTACTTACACTTTTTTTAGTCCTAGACTCTTTAATTAATCTGACAAAAAGGTGTAGACTCATTGTGATAGAGAGAATAATGTGCCCCCTCTTCCCCAAAGGACATCCATATCTTAATCCCTGGAACCTGGTGAATAAATTAGGTTACATGACAAAGGGCACTTAAGGTTTTGGTTGGAATTAAGGTTGCTTATCAGTTGACTTTAAGACGAGGAGATTTTCCTGGATTTTCTAGGTAGGCCCAACGTAAACACAAGGGTCCTTAGAAACAAGACAGGGCAAGACAGGAGAGTGAGAGAGGGCAGCAGAAGGAATCAGCCGAACATTGCTTGCTGGCTTTGAGTCTTCTGAGGGGCATGAACTCAAGAATGCAGCATCCTCCAGCTACAAAAGGCAAGGGAACAGAATCTCCCCTAGAGCCCCCAGGAAGGAGCCCCCAGGATCTCCCCTAGAGCCCCCAGGAAGAAGCACAGTGCTGCTGACAACTTGGCTTTAGGCCAGTGGGCCCATATCAGACTTCTGATCCACATAACTGTAAGATTAAAAATGTGTGTTGTTTTAAACCACTAAGGTTTGGCAATTAGTTATGGCAGCGATAGAAATACATCTTCAGGGTGCCTGGGTGGCTCAGTGGGTTAAGCAGCCGGACTCTTGATTTTGGCTCAGGTTGTGATCTCAAGGTTGTGAGATCAAGCCCGGTGTGGGGCTCCACACTGTGCTTGGAGCCTGCTTAAGATTCTCTCTCCCTCTCCTTCTGCCCTCCACCCCGGTCTAAAAAAAACCCAAGAACAAAAACAAGACAATAGGGGCGCCTGGGTGGCACAGCGGTTAAACGCCTGCCTTCGGCTCCGGGCTTGATCCCAGCGTTGCGGGATCGAGCCCCACATCAGGCTCCTCCTCTATGAGCCTGCTTCTTCCTCTCCCACTCCCCCTGCTTGTGTTCCCTCTCTCGCTGGCTGTCTCTATCGCTGTCGAATAAATAAATAAAATCTTAAAAAAAAAAACAAAAACAAGACAATATACCATCACTCAGGAAATGTGCTCACATCAAACTCTGTAAAAGCTGGAGTGATTTGTGTCCAAGGCTTACTCCAGGAAGCTTTCCCGTGCCCCCAAGCTCACCAACCACTCCCTCCTGGCTCCTTGTCCAGGATTGTTTATATCTTTTCCAGGCTCTCTCTCTCTCTCTCTTTTTTTTTTTTTTTTGTAAGAGAGAGAAGGGGGGGGGGGCGGCAGAGGGAGAGGGGGAAAGAATCCTAAGCAGGCTCCACACCCAGCACAGAGCTGGGGAGTGGCTCCATCTCACTACCCTGAGATCATGACCTGAGCTGAAATCAAGGGTCAGAGGCATAACCTACTGAGCCACCCAGGCGCCCCTCCAGCCTCCTTCTTTCCCGCTGACAAGCACCCCGCCCCTCAAACGGACCCCACTCCCCCCACACACTGCCCCCAGCAGTCTGGACCCTAGTCCCCACGCAGTAGCTGCTGAATGGAGGAGTATTTGGGGCCAAATGCTCCTCAGCATAGGTGGAGGGAAAGAGGGAGCCGGGGTCGGAAGACCCGGTTGCCGCCGGGGCCGCCACCACCGTCAGGTGACCCTGGAGGTGACCTCCTCTCCTGGAAGTCCTCCCGCCTCTACTTCCCAACGATGCCGCGCACACGAAGAGGGAACGTGAAAACCCTCGCGGTGGGGAGGCGTAGTAGTGGTGGAAATAAGAGGTTTTATTCTTTCACCGCAAACAAACGCAGTACAATGACCTATCCCAGGCCGGACAGGCCAGGTGGGGCCGGGGCAGCGGGGCGGTCGTCCAGGTCCCCTCGGCCCTCCGCCCCAGTGGCCCGGCGCTGGGCGGCTGTGGGGGGCGCTCAGGCTGCGTCGCCCCCTCCCCGGCCGTGCGGGCTCCCGGCCCTGGCGCGCGCTTACCTATGAGCTTTACGGCCCGGGGCAGCTTCTCGTCGCCGCCGGTCTCGGCACGGTGCAGCAGCGCGGCGTCCTCCTTCTTCTCCAGCTCCAGCTCCCTGCAGCGGCCGAGGCACGTGGGGGAGCGCGGGGGCTCCAAGCGCCCGTCGGCGGGGCTCGCCCGTCCCTCGGCGTCGAGGCCGCGCTCCGGCCGGGCTGGGGTCCGCGGCAGGAGCGGGTGGGCGGGCAAGGCGTGGCGGGAGAAGGCCGGGGACTCTGGCACCGGCACGGTGAGGAAGCGCGGCGACGGCGCCGGCGACGGCGCGCGGCTGCCGCCCGCCACGCCCACGGACTTCACGCGCACGTCCACCTGCAGTTCCACCGGGGCCCAGGTGCCCTGCTGCGGCTCCCCAGGCACCGGCTCGGCTCCCGGCGCCACGCCCTCCCGGGGCTGCTCGGCCGCGACGGGGCCGGGCGACGGCGGCTCGGAGCCGGCCGACGCCTGGCGGCGGAAGGCGCCGTAGCCCAGGCTGGGGGGCGGGAGCCGCAGGAGCGCCGGGCGAGGCGGGGGCAGCTTTTTCCCGCCGGAGAGGTCCTGGCCCGCGCCCGCCGCCTCCTTTACGGCGCGGGCCAGACTCGGGCTGCTCTCGGGACTCTCGAGCCGTCGCTCCTCTGCGCGGGCCTGCGGCTGCTCTAGTCCCGCGACCTGGCTCCCCAAGGGCTCCATTGCGAACTCGACCCCGGGTTGGTCTCCTCCGGACGCCGCTTGGGCCCGCTCCATCCGGTGAAGGAAGCGACCGAGAGATGCGGAGCGAGCGCACCTGGGCCCAGGTATGGAGTCAGCTTCACCTGCCGGGTCGGGATTGGTCCAGCCGGGTCGCCGAAGTTCTCAGGCCACACCCCTCTTCCCCCTGCCCACCCGAAGGACCCAGCTGGGATTGGCTGTGGCTGCGATTTGTTGGCCACGCCCCTTCGGGCTACCCCGCCCCTTTCACAGGGCTGCGGGAAAGGAGAGGAGCAGAGGGCCTACCCGCGGGGTTACCGAGAAAGACAGATCTGGAAGTAGAGAAAGAAAGGAGAACCCAGAGCCTCGCCTCTTTCCTCTTCTTTGTCCCCAGTCCCACTGCCATTGCGCTGATTTTGAGGGTTACAGTTTGGGCTGAGAGCGGTTGGCCAAATCTATAAGAGATCCTGGGACCTCAAAAAAATCAGCGGGGCCAAAAAAATTGGGCGGCCTGAGGAAAAGTACCAGAGCTCGTTGTCCTGGCAGTGTAGTGGGGGAAGGGGCACCACACCTAAGAGGACTTCCCTACAGCAGAAGTCTCAGGGACAGCTACTCTGGAGGCATGACTCCTACTACCCTAACTCATTAAAAACTGGGGGTTGAATAAGCATGAACATGTATTTTCACGGGGAGAGGAGCCTGGCCCCCAGTCAGCTTGGTGTGGTGCAGTACAGGGTTCCCAAACCTGGCTAGTGATCGGAATACCATTTAAAAGTATACATATTCCTGGCTGGGCTTCAACCCAGACTTACTGCATCTCATAAGGGGAGGGGGCCAATGGTATTTTTAACAAGTGCCCCAAGGTAGGCTTGGCAGATGACATAGAAGCCACTCTGTTAAATCTGAGTTTCAGAAAAACAGGAGATAGTTTTTTAGTATTAGTATATCCCAAGCACTGTGTGTACTTATATTTAAAAATTATTCATTATCTGAAATTAAAATTTAATCTGCCACCTATATATTTTTTTTAATATTTATTTGAGGGGGGAGGGGCGGGGGGGGGGAGAGAGAGAGAGAAGCAAATTCCCTGCTGAGTGCAGAGCCCAAGGATGTGGGGCTCCACCTCATGACCCTGAGATCATGACCTGAGTAGAATTCAAGAGCTGGAGGCTTAATTGACTGAGCCACCCAAGTGCCCCTGCCACCTATATATTCTTTTAAAGATTTTCTCTGAGAGACAGAGAGCAAGCACATGAACGGGGGAGGGCAAAGGGAGAGGGAGAAGCAAACTCCCCACTGAGCAGGGGGTGCGAGGAGGGGCTCGATCCCAAGACCCTGGGATCATGACCTGAGCTGAAGGCAGCTGCTTAACTGACTGAGCCACCTATATTTTTATTTACTAAATCTGGCAACCACACCCCAGGGACTTCTATTGGATTAGTTTTAGGAGAATTTGTTAAAAACCAGGCGCTTGTTATTCCTAGGGGAGAGGGAAGGAAGGAGGGTGTGGAGGAGGAATGCTAGGAAGGGATGGCCCCCGAAGACAAGTAATTGAGAGAAAAAGTCCAGTGGAAAGAAAGCACTATATGAAAATATGTTGTTTAATCCCTTCAAAAATCTGGACTATATATTGAATGTGGGGACATACCCATGCATGAAAGTCCATTTTAAAAAGGTGTGAAATGAGGGGCACCTGGGTGGCTCAGTCGTTAAGCATCTGCCTTCGGCTCAGGTCATGATCCCAGGGTCGTGGGATCGAGCCCTGCACTGGGCTCCCTGTGCAGCGGAAGCCTGCTTCTCCCTCTCCCACTCCCCCTGCTGGTGTTCCCTCTCTCGCTGTGTCTCTCTCTGTCCAATAAATAAATAAAATCTTTAAAAAAATTTTTAAGGGGCGCCTGGGTGGCACAGCGGTTAAGCGTCTGCCTTCGGCTCAGGGCGTGATCCTGGCGTTGTGGGATCAAGCCCCACATCAGGCTCCTCTGCTGTGAGCCTGCTTCTTCCTCTCCCACTCCCCCTGCTTGTGTTCCCTCTCTCGCTGGCTGTCTCTATCTCTGTCGAATAAATAAACAAAATCTTTAAAAAAAAAATTTTTTTTAAGAAGTGTGAACTGATATGCACCAAAGTGATAATAATAGTGGATTCTGCTGTAGATTGTTTGGGGGGTGGGCAGGGGAGACAGTCTAGGAGACTTTAATCTTATCCATAATGTTTCCACTCTCTAGAAAGAGAATGTATTTATATATATTCTTAGATAAAAATCAATTTTTAAAAAGATGGCGTATTGTAAGATTTTTTTAGACCTGATAGAGATTACTATAAAAATTAAAATAACTCACAAGTATATAAAGTATATAATATAAAGGAAAGGTCTCTACCCTCCCTTTGACCTCTCAGAGGTAGCCACGGTCCCTGCTGAGAGTGGTTGCTTGTCTATTTCCTGTGTGACCTGGAGCTAAGAGAGGAGCACCCTGACTTGCTTTCCTGCTTACATATCTTCTCCTGGGATATGAGTATCAAACAGTTTATAACATCAAGGATCTCTAACCTTCCAGATGTTTGGGCCCAGAGAGGGTCAGTGAGGAAAACACAATGGGCTTAACATTTAGACTTGCTCCCATGACCTTGTGGGGGATACCCCAAGGCCTGGCTCCCCTGGCCGCAGCCCACCGAACTGGGCTGGGCTCCTGACTCAGGGGTGCCCAAGGACATCTAAATTCCATCTTGAATTTGAACGTGGTTGGCACTGGCATCAACCAGGCCCAGAAGTGGAGCCAACACCGGCAGCAAGAGGCTGGAGCAGAGCCACAGTGGCTCGAAATGGGGCCCTGGCCAGTCCCTCCAACCTGCTTTTTGGATTCTGTCCCCTCTTGTGTGCAGTCACACTTTGATTTCACAGACACTGAGCAGGGTCCCTGGCCTGTGGTACACAGCTCTGGCACATTCTGGGGTGCTGGCACCGTGATGACCTCCTCCCCATTAATCTCTCCCTTTCTACTGGTACTTTCCCATCATCAGTAAACACGAGCAGGTTGTAAAAGCCTCCTTGGCATCTCCTCCTCCAGCTAACATTGATTTCTTCCTTGCACGACCAACCTACTCGAACACTCACTTTCTCCCTTCCGTCATATCCTAAGCTGTCCTTGTATCACTGCAGTGTTTCTCGCCCCGGCTAGTCTGCCAACATTTTCCCTGTCAAGGACAGCACACGTCACCAAATCCGGCAGATTTCTGCAGTGCTTGCTTTATCTCGAAGAAGCAACGCATCTCTGGCTCTCCTCACACTGCACTCGGCTGGTTTTCCATCTGCTCCCAAAGGCTTCTCACTCTCCACCAGGTCACTGACTCTTCGGCTGTCCCTCTAGCCCAGATCTTTCTCTGGACCTGGACCATAGCAGTTATGCTATGGGTTGAATTTTGTCTCTCCACCCTGCCCTGCCCCAAATTCATATGTTCAAGTCTTAATCCCCCAAGCCTCAGAAAGCGACCTTGTTTGGGATTAGGGCGGTGACTGATGAGGTCATCCCGGAGTAGGCTGGTTCCATAATCCAACATGACTGGTGTCCTTATAAAAAGGGGATATTTGGACACAAACACACATACAAGGAGAACACTGTGTGGACATGAAGGCGGAGATCAGGGGGATGTATCTACCAGCCAGGCAAGGCCAAAGATTGCTGGCAAACCACCAAAGATAGCAGACAGGCCCAGGGCAGATTCTCTTCCCACAGACCTCAGAGGGAATCATCCCCGCGGACACCTTGACCTTGGACTTCCTGTCTCCAGAGCTGGGAGATAATACATTTCTGTTGTTTAAGTGGCTCAGTGTGTGCTACCTTGTCACCGCAGGCGGCCACAGCAAACAAGTCACCTGTCCAAATGGCTTCCTGCCCTGGCAACAGCTCTCTGGATGGATGCAGGTGGTCTCTGTGCTGCCCCCCCCGCCCCCACCCTTCACTGTGGCTGACACAGCTGGGCCAATCAGATTCTCCCTCGCAGGGATTCTGGCACCTGATCTGAGACTTCCAGGGCGGGGAGGTACCCCAACTCCAACAGGGCAGCTCCCTGGAGAGAAGACCCACAAACCCCTCTTCGGGTCCCTGGCGTTTCCCTGGTTTCAGCCCTTCCTGAAGCTTGCTTGTCCATGTGTGTGGATTTCATGAGACCCCGCAGTATCTCTCCCCTACCTCCCTTTTTTTACCTCAAGTTAGGATATGATTTACCACTCTGACTGCAAGTGGCGGAAAACCCAAGTTCCACCACCGGCTGCCCTGGGCTCAGTGGAGCTCCCTTCAGGTCAGGGCCAGGCTCTGGAGCCACCTCCATTGTGCCTTCCATGGCAGAGCCACGGGGGCTCTGTGGTCAGAAGGCCACTGACAACTCGTGTGGTAGGAGCCCCTAAGGCAGGTGAATGCTCCAGCTGTTTCAAGGGGGTTCAGATCCTGGCTGCCCCCAGAGAAGAACCACTATCTACTTCCATCCTTCCATCCTTCTCACTTTAAAAATCCTTATTTTTTTTCTGCTTACAATAGCCATATACGCTTGCGACACAAAATTTAAATATTATAGAAATGCATGCTATAGAAAGTGATTTCATGCCCCAGACATCCCGTTATTAACATTTCAGTGTAGATTCTCGACTTTCTTCTGTGCCTATCTTACCTGTGTTGTTATTATGTGTTCCATATTTTATTTCTAAAACTTTACTGATATTAAATCCATACCCTACATCGTTTATTTAAGCAGTCTCCTGCTGGCAGACATTCGGACAGGCAGTCCTGTTTCCGCAAAATCGCTGCAAAAGCCGCAGTTATAATTCAGTGCCATCCTTGTGCCTTGCTTTTAAAAATCCAGCTGATGACATCTTCAGAATAGCTTCATCGAAATGGAACTGCTGAGCCAAAGCGTGGTCACAATTTCACATTTGATGGGCAGTGTCAAAATCCCCAAATTCTCCGGGAGAAGCTGAAGGAACCACAGATGAGGGGCTGTTCCCCACAGCACCCTGGCAATGGATGTTATCGATTTTCTTAGTCTTTACCAATCCGATGGGTGAAAATACACAATTTCGTCTTGCGTTTCTTTAGTTATGAATGAAGTTGAACACATCTCCATTTGTGAATTGTGTTACCAGGAAGTGTCTTTACCAGTCTCAAGGGCTGTGTAAAGTGCCACTGAGACTGCCTCTGGGGCGAGTTCCAGATCCTGTGTGGCTTCCAGGGAGTGGCTCAGCAGGCACCCTTGTCCCTACGTCCTGCCCCCACACCATGGAGTTCACTGGTCCAGGGAGAGTGATGGTATCAGACTGGTCTGAACAGACCCAGGAGTCAAAAGCATGAACAAGAGCATGGCTGGTTTCTCCTAGGGAGGAAGCAACCCCCCTCCCCGCCCCCCAGGCTCTAGGCTGATGTCCCCTCTGGCACCCTGAGCCCTTCTAGGGCTCCTGGACACACAGATGAGAGGAGGAGGGGTAGTTTCTGCATGGTCGGCTCCCTGGCATGGCCCATCCTCGCCTCACATTCCACCTGCTCAGAGGCTCTCCCACATCCCCCCTCCCCCCGGGGTCCCCTGTCCCTCACCTGGGGATTGTCTTCATAGCACTCCAGCCCTCTCTTTGGTTAACAAGTTCACCTACTGGTTTGGTTGTTTAATGTTTGTCTCTGGCCTTCATTGCTTCAAATCATTGCTGTGTTCCCAGAACAGTATCTGGCATGTTGGTCTCTGGGTCTTGGCTGAAGTCGCCCCCAGTGGCTTAGTGAATATTTATGCTGAATGGGCATTGTGTAGGGGGCTTGGCGTATCTTGCTCATTTATTCTTTTTCTCCCCCATTTGTGACACACTTTAAACATTAAGAAAAAATGGAAAGGATAAACAGTGAGCACTTGAACACTTTCCTCCTCACTTCAGCAGTCAGCATTTCACCAGGTTTGCTCTGTCTTTGTCTCCACGCAGACACACTTTTGGTTGCTGAGCCATCTCGGTGCGCTGCAGACCTCAGGAAACTTTGCCCTCAAATACTTCAGCACCCGTTTCCGAAGAACTCGTGTTGTCCTAAATAAGGCCAATACCATTCTCAAACCAGCAATGACTCCATACCAGACGGTACTAAAGAGGTCCTATTTGAATTTCCCCAACTTTTTTCAAACCAGCATGCACTCAAGTTTGTACGTGTCATTCAGCTGTTGCGTCTGTTTACTTTGTCATAACTGTGAGGAAGGCGCTAGAATTCCTATTGTAGGGGTGAGGAAACAGAGTCAGAGAGCTTGAGGAGCCTGCCCAGGATGCCATCACGCATCTCTAACTCCCACACTCATCTTTTCTCCCCCTTTCCTGCCTCTGGCTCCCCTAGTCCCTCCCTCTTCAGTCCCAGCCTCTAGCTGATCTGGTCCATGCAAGTCCTGAGCGGGGCTGAGGTCGAGGTGCTGACCCAGCTACTCAGCAGGCTAGGCCTAGCTTTCAAGTTCCTCCAGCCACACGCCCGCTCTGCACCCCTGGCCTTGTCTCTGTTGTTCTCTGAGACCTCAGCCAACAATTGGGAGTGACAGGCAGTCCTGCTCCTGACTCATTCGGCGGACGATCCACCTGCAGAAGCCTGGACAGAGGAGAGACTAACACGGCCCCAGTGCAGGACCAAGAGGTGGCTTCCAGTCAGGTACGGGGCCACAGCCGCCACAGGGATTGAGAAAACCTCCCACCTGGAGGCACGCAAGCTCACCCAAGGAGACTTCAAGAAGGCAGGCAAACATCTCCCTGAGTCATCAGCGGCTTGCCTTCTGCAAGTCGAAACAGAGATCTTCTCTTGCTGGGAGCCCCACGCCTCAAACTGTTCCTGTGGAGAGCAGTGCATGCATGCTGGATCACGCGCAACGTGTGTGTGTGTGTGTGTGTTGTGTGAACAGACAGCCCCAGCTTAGTGACATCTGCGGCAGAACTAGCTCTCCTGTGGATAGCTGATCTCTGTGCATTTGGGGCTCAGCACTTGAAACAACCTGGATGGGGGCAGGTGTAAGCACCAGGAGACCAGGAGACAGTGGACAGGGGAGGCAGGGGACAGGAGACTCAGAGAAGCACAACCATCACCTCACACCACAAGTGTGTAAGAGAGTCCATCAGGCTGAAGGGAGACCCCCATCACCGGAGTCTGAGAGCAGTAAATGCCCAGGAGCTCCTTGGTGAGGAGGCCCCCAAATTTGGCCTAGTGGGTCTCCAGCCTGCTGACTACAGACCTCCGGATTTTTTAGCCTCTATCACTGGGTGAGCTACTTCCTTATAAGATTATGTAATATATATCATTCCTTTTAATATATACAAGGGATTGACTCACCCAGTTAGAGAGGCTGAGAAATTCCAAGATATCTCTTATTGATTCTATTTCTCTGAAGAACCCCGACTACCACAACCTTAGTGTGTGAGGGACACAGGCTCCCCCTCCTGGCTGTCCTTCCCACACGCAGCACGCAGAGCCAATCTCCACACACACCTGTTGGTGCCCTCCCCAGTGGGAGGCCCCGCCACCTCCCTGCCCTTCGGGAGCAGGTCTCTGGCACTGTGGGAACACCGGTCCCCACCCAGCATCTTCCATCCTTGGGCTGTTCTTTGGATTCAATCCAGAGTCCTCCTCTATCCCAAATCTCCTGTGTTATGATTATTTTATAAGCCTAGGCTTTTAAAAATAAAACACTCAACTCTCCCTTGGGGCTAGGAACCCTATCATTTTCAGGACAAAAAGTCCAACTGTCCCGCGAAGAGGAAGAAGCAGAAAATCCCTCTTTTTTGGTAATGAGTCAGGAGGAGAGTAAGATGGCTCACTGGGAATCAGACTGTTCCTACCCACCGACTTTGTTCCCTTACCGGGCTCAGGAGCAGGCGTGACGAGGTGCTCCGCTCCAGGGGGTTCAATCCTCACGCACGTTAGAGTCTAGGTGAGTGGCTCCCCTGGGCTAAGCAGTTCACAGTCCGCGCTGTTGGTGCGCACCCCGGCCAAGGGCCCTCTGCGGGACCCTGTGCCCCGGGCCCCAGCGGGTGACTCACTGCAGAGAGGATGAGGGGCGTCTTTCTGCAGGACCCCGACTACCCACTCCAGGCTGGACTGTGCAGAGCTCAGTGAGGCCAAAGAACCTGACTTGATTAACCCCACCTGATTCTGGTTCCATCTGGATCTAAAAGGTGGGTCCTCCCAGGGAAGCCAGGCCGCTCCTTGTCAGGCTAAGGAGCAGCGCTGGAGCCAAAGGGCGGCTCTGGGCTGCTCGGGATGAAAGACCAGACACAAGGCCTCAGCAGCCCCATCGCCAACTGGGGGTCAGTCTCCCCTGACTGTCTTGGGCCCTGAAATTGGCTCGATCCGAACTGAACTGAGCTGGCTGCTCTGCCTGTTCAAGGCATGGGGTCACCTGTCTGAGGCGTGGGGCTGCCTCTCTGAAGCGTGGAGTTCCCTGCCCTCCTAGGCCTGGTCCTTCTCAATCCTGTTCTGCTTCTATGATGACTCCCTCTCACCTGCCTCTAACTGTCCCCCCAAACCCCTCTGCTCACCTCAGATAGGTGGGCCTGCTTCCTGAGACCTGTCTCAGCATTCAGAAGGGCCTTGAACACTTGAGGGCTTGTCCCTGTGAGAGAAAGGAGCGTCCTGCATGAACACTGTGACTTCCCAGGGACACTCTCTCCCCTCTCAAGGGAACAGCCCCAGAGTTCAGGGATTCTCCACAAGCTGCCCCCCCCTCGCCCGTCATGGCCACTCCTCCCTGCCAGTCCTGATGCCAGCACACCTCATGGCCAGATTGTCCCTCAGGCCTTAATCAAAACCATGCGTCCCTTTTCTCTACGGCCTCAGGAGTCGGACCCCACCTCTCACCCACAGACCCAGCCATGCCTCAGGGTCCCCAATGACCCAAGACTGGCAGGAGCAGAGAAGCCCACAGCTGGGACATTGCTTGACCATGGACGTTTGTGCCAACCTCTCCTGGACCTGTTGGGACGACGCTCAAGGTGTAGACTCTTCCCATCTGACCAGAGATGGCCCAGAAAGAGCCTGAAATCCTCTCACTGCCCCAAAAGTGGGAGTTTTTAGGACCTTCGGTGGCCCAGATTAACAACACAGGTAATGACTGTGGCATTTAATGGAGACCAGGAGCACCGGACAGGAAGACGCACTAATGCTAACACGGCTGCCTAAGGCCTGGCAGGGGAGGGGGTGTTGTTAGGCCGCCCTCTTGGTGCTATTGTGCAAATGCTTTCCAAGCAGCAAGAATATTTGGGCAGACGCTGTACAGTCCTGCATGGTGACAAGCACGATGGCCAGGCTGTCAAGTACAAGGAGAGGAAGGCCAGATAGAGGTGGTCAGAGCACACGGTAAGGTGGAGGTCTTTCCGGGGCCTGTACATATGCATCAAAATGACCCAAGCTTTCTAGAAGACATTAAAGAGAAAATGCAAGCAAGTCGAGAGAAAGAAGCTTCTCTCCCCAAAGTAAAAGCCAGATCCCTCGGTTAGTGAAGAAGTGACATCTGATGGGGAGGCTACTGATCTCTGGCTGTGAAGGAAATCAACTAAAGAAAACAGTTTAAACAGTTTGCTGAAATTTCCTATTTCTGTAAAAGTTGATACCCGGTTGTCCTTTTTGTAATCCAGACAGAACTTTATATAATATCTATATATATATAGATAATATCTATATAATATCTATATATATATAATAGGGTAGAGTGGTGGAGGAGGGTGAGACAAATGGGAGCATGACTGAGAGAGAGAGAGTGTGTATACTGCGTGAGTGTTCTGTCCTAATTATAAACATGTGAATCCTTTGGTCAAGTAAAAGTCATCTGCCACTCAAATCTAGCTGACACGAACAAAAACCCTCCACAGAGTCAAACTTCTGGGGGGAAGGGCCTTACATCCCTAACAATTTTGGGACCAAGTCCATGGGCTCCATCAAGGTCCCTGCTTCTCCATAAAGGAACAGACACTTCTACTAGTGGGGACCCATCAGAGGCCCCAAGACACAAGGGACCACATCATATGCTAATTCGTGGCCCTAAGAACCTAGCCCACACATTCCAAATTATAAGTCCATATAGATAACCTTGACAGGAAATCAAGGTCCAAACCAGGAGATGGACCATGGTCAAGTTTAAAGGTCTTGCTCTCCTTGCTAACAATTCTAAATTTCATGATGAACTTCAACACGTTAGAAGAAAACTGAATTTACTGTTTTACAGTAAAGATGTGCGAGGGGATGAGAGTTCCTTAGGCCAGTAGTTCTTCACTGGTTTGTAAATAGCTTCCTTTGAGAGTGCGACAAAGGCTGGGAATCTTCTCCCCTCTGCAGTAAAATACGCATATCTTGCCATTTTCAGTTTAGGGGGTCGCAGATTCCTAGGCCACCCACGAACAGCAACGCAAGGACGTCTGGTCTACGGGATGAAGCTCTCACCAGTCTTATTGAGCCCACCGCATCTGTGCCCACGAAGCGCCCACAGGCCATTGGTGGCGGGCTCTTCCCCACCTGCCTCATCAGAGCCCCAAACTGGGATTACGGGTGACTTTGTATGTGACAGATTTAAATAACTCAAATGCCATGCCTCAGCATGACAGCCCCTCTGGCCACAGTGCTGGAGAATCAAACACGGATGGGCAGCCAGAATTAGGACATTTCTGCAAGCAAAACCCATCCACTAAAACATTTAAGTTATCGTTAACCTTAAGGAGACCTTCACAACGATGATTAAGAAAACTTAACGATTTAGGGGCGCCTGGGTAGCGCAGTCGTTAAGCGTCTGCCTTCGGCTCAGGGCGTGATCCCGGCGTTATGGGATCGAGCCCCACATCGGGCTCCTCCGCCGGGAGCCTGCTTCTTCCTCTCCCACTCCCCCTGCTTGTGTTCCCTCTCTCGCTGGCTGTCTCTCTGTCACATAAATAAAAAAAAAATAAAATCTTAAAAAAAAAAAAAAGAAAAAGAAAACTTAACGATTTGAAAAGCCAAAGGCCCAACATGCTGCGAGGCCCATGACGGCTCAGGCAGGCCAGGTCCGCTAGGCCTCCTAGAGACGTACATTTCTCTGGCTACTGAGGCAGCCCATGGCCTATTCTGGTTACTGAAATCTCTCTCTCCCTCATGGTCTGGCCTGTCTGGCTTGGAGATTTTACTGTTTACCTGGGGATAAGAACACAATCCTGATACAAACCTGATGCAGAAAGAAAAGCTTTCTTGCAGCTTTTACGAGGTGAATGTCCCCTCCCTCCCACATCCCTTTTCCTGTCACCATGGCAGTGGGTAGAAGATGAGGGCTTTCCTGCCATCTTGTTCGGGGATCTTAATGGTATCAGTTGAATTGCATCCTCCCAAATTCATATGTTAAAATCCCAACCCCCAGCACCTCAGAATGTGACCTTCTTTGGAGATGTCATTAGTCAAGGTGAGGCTCTTAGGGGGCCCCTAATCCAGTATATCTGAGTAATTACGAAAAGGGGAGAACTGGACACGCATCCTGGGAGAATGCCATGTGAACATAAAGGCAGATGGGTGTAATATATCTTACAAGCCTAAACCCACCAGAGATCTCCAGCAAAGCCCTGGAAGCTGGGAGAGAGGCCAGGAGCAGGCTCTCCCTGAGAGCCCTCAGAAGGGGCCAGTCCTGGTGACTGGTTGATCTTGGACTTCTTGTCTCCAGACCTGTGAGACAGTGCATTTCTGCGGTCCAGGCCACCGAGGTGGTAGTACTTTCTTACAGCAGCCTGAGGAAATGCGTATGTTTCCCTGGTCCTCTGGTAGGCCAGGAGGAAACACCTCACCCATTTCCAGCATCAAAAAGTGCTTAACCACTCAGATTTTAGAGACCAGGTGGAAGAAACATAAACCCACCTTCGGGCCCTCCTTAATCTTTGTCCACTGGGACGATACTGACCTTTCAGTCTAGCAGTGTGTCTTTGCACCTAAAGGATTCTGGGAACAAGAGAAACGAGGGTAGGCTGTTCACAGCTTGGCTTAAGGAACCAGGCCAGAGTCAACAGAACAGTGCAAACACATGTTTTCTGGCTGAAAAACCTTATAATCAAACACCAGGCTTCGACACGAGCACTGACATTGCTCCCCAGCAGTGCCCCTGATGGAGACCACAAACACCAGAAAAGGTCGGACCCTCTGGCTAACACGCTGTGTACCTCCAAGGGAGTTTCTACTTGTGGGAGAAGCGAGGTGACTGTAGCCCACAGAAACCAAAGAATCCTGGGCTGGGGCTCCATACAGCAGCCTTTTCTCCAAAGGCAATCACCTAACTCCCCAAGGGCAGCAGCCTGCCCTTCTCTGTGCCTGAGAAGGAAAAGGGGGTCGCTGTGGGCAGACTCTTGGAGAGCAGGTGAATCTGAAGAAGGCTCCCCTCCTCTTGGCAGACACAGCCCTTGCCAGGCTTATGACTTTGTGATCAGGTAAGGGCTGAGTTCCAGATCCCAGTGCCCAGTGGCCACCCCTCCACTCCCACCAGGTGCCCTCGTGCAGTGAGCAACTTGCACGAACATACATGGCAGCTCTGATTGCTCTCTCTGTCCTCAGGGCTTCTATAAAGGCACTTATCTCATACAGGTGGGGGATTTGTCCTGTTGCTCAAGAATGGCAATGAAGGTCTAAAGCTGTGGATAAGAGGTGCTAAATACCCCATATTCTAATCCAAGGAACCCTAGCAGCCCAACCAAGCTTATGTACAGGGCTCAGTGAGTGGTGCCTATTGAGAACTTTCTTTCCCTCCCAATATAAGATCATGCAGGGAAGGAGGACGTCAGCCTTTGGGAGTATAACGCTTGTAGAGAGAAGCTACTCCCTTAAAGGGGGTGGGTGCTTTTGTGACAGCCTGCCAACCGGTCTTAAGGGTTACCTTCCTTCAAGCTTATGCACTCCTTGCTTGCTGACCTAAGTCCCTTGGTCTGTAGCAGAACTAACTTTCTTGGAGATTTGCAGACCACTGGCCTTGAGGGGTGAAGGGGCAGACTTTGCTAGAAGATCAGATCAGCTGTTCAGGATCATGCCGACAACAGGACTAAGCACCAGGACACCTACTTCTCCAGCATGCAGACCCTTCTCTCCCCTCCCCCTTTCCCTTCCCCTCTAAAACCCTCTGGCTTCGCCTGGACGGAGAAAATGGTCTTTGCGACGTGAGTCCACCCGCTTCCCAGTTGCCGGCTTACTGAACAAAGCAACCTTTCCTTTCCCACCATCACTTGTCTCGCGAGTACTGCTCTTCCAGCAGCAAGCAGCCCAACCTGAGTTCGGACCCGGTGCTGTGTCCGGTAACACTTTCCCTCCACGAAGCCAACCTGGCAGATGCAAGGAAACTCCTAGTAAAGTTTCGGGGGTGTCTGCAAATAGGCGCCTGGAGTCTGGTCCCCACATGGATGCGTGCTGCAGTGTGCTTGTTCCTGGGCTCTGTGCTGCAGCAGGTGGGGGGGGGGGGGCGGTAGGTGGCTCTCCCAGAGGCCGGTTCAGGAACCTAGGAGTTCCGTCCTCCCCTGCCCTGTCTTCTGGAGGTGGCGCTTCGGGAGGCCAGGCCTGTTCTGAGCTGGTGGAGCTCCCTCCGGTACCCTCTCTCCCTGAACGCCTTTCCCCGCTCCCGACAGAGTGGGCTTTCCTAAGCCAGCCCTCCTTGCAGACAGGTCTTCCGCCCAGTGGCGGCTCTCAGAGCTAGGCTCACGGGCGCCGCGCACACGAGGCCTCCCTCAGAGATGGCCCAGGCCCGCCTTCCTCTGCGGAGGGGGCCCCGGGCTGCGGGGTGCAGGCGAGCTAAGGGCCACCCATCAGCCTCCCCCCCACAGGGCCTGGGAGTTAGATCCAGTCCCCACCCCAAAGCGTTCCCGCACTAACCAGAACGTTCCAAACTTGTAACGGCGGCGGCTTTACGTCTGAACGCAGCAGTATATCCTGCTGTCACTAGATGGCGACCCTGCGTAAAGGTAACGCGGAACGTCGCTACTCGGCGGTGCCGCCAGGATACCTGAGGCGGAAAGGCAACGCCGGGCGCCTTCCCGGAGGCGGGGTCCGCGGCGGAACCGAGCAGGCGCCTGGCGCTAGGCGGCGGGGGAGGACGCCGGCGTGGTCGGGGACCCAGCGCTCGGAGGCGTGGCTCTGGAGCGCAGCCCCGCCCCCGCCCTACTATGTGCTCCGCCCTCTACCCCTGCGCGCGCTACCCCGGTGGGAGCCGGGTTTTAGGTGAAGCACTAAGTCCCGGCATGATGTGAGCCTGGAGAGGAGGAGAGAGCACGCCCCGGCCGAGCAGGGGCCCCTGAGGCACAGACCCCGGGCTCAAGGCCACCCCCCAGGTGGGAGCTGTGCGTGAACCACAAGATCCGACCTGCGGAACAGTCTCCTCGAAACACCAGAGTGGCTCCCCACTTTGATAGCTGTCTATCCCCACTGCCGCCTGTCTATCGCCCCCACGCACACTGTACCTTACACCCCAGGAGCAGATGCTCAATAAATACTTGGGCAGGGGCACCTGGGTGGCTCAGTCGGTTAAGCGTCTGCCTTCTGCTCAGGTCATGATCCCAGGGTCCTGCTCAGCGGCGAGCCTGCTTCTCTCTCTCCTTCTGCCCCCCACTTGTGCTTGCTCTCTCTAGTGCTCTGTCAAATAAATAAATAAAATCTTTAAAACAAAAATACTTGGGCAGCACATGAAGTTGCCTGTAATTCTCCAAACTGGCCCCCTCACCCTGGGTTTCTTCCTCAATCTCGCCCTGGGCAGGACCGCCCTAGAGTTTCCAGTTTTCTGGAAGGGTTCCTGCAATCCCATGCTCCTGCTCCAGAAACCAAGTTATGGGGCTCTTGTTTGTGGGACTTCTGGTCCTCCCAGGCCGGTCCCCTTCCACAGTGGCTACTCACTCTGCCCCGTGGTAGCTGAATTTAGGCTTCTGGTCAAGATGAGGGAAAACACCAAATAAGAACTACCAAAGTCGAAGTAGTTCCAGTGGTTGGGGGCAGAGTTCACAGGGGCTGCGTGGTCTTCCAGAGGGGAACTTCCCAAGAGCTTCTTGAATCTCCAAATGTTCAAAAATGACAATAGTTCTAGAGACATTAATGATGGTCACAACTGAGTGTCTGGGGTTGCTTGTGACATCTAGTCGATACACAGTGCACAGGACCGCCCCCCACGACAAAGAATCTTCCAGACCAAAAAGTCAACACTGTGGAAGCTGAGAAACCCTGGAATATGGGAATGTTTATTTGGTTTCTGTGTTGCTCCTTAAAAAAAGGAAAAAAAAAATCTCAGTCCAGAGTTGTTCCTGTGCTTGTTCTCATTCTATAAAACACCTTTTCCTTGTCTGCTGTTTTATTTCTTACCTCATGACCCTCTTCCAAACAGTCGTGCTACTTCTATCACTTCTGGAGCATTGCTGACTATTCAGCGATGTTGGGACAACAGCAAAACTGCAGTGAGAGCTGGCTAGCTGGCGCCGCCCGCTCACTAGGTTCAGTGAATGTTCTAGACCACTGTCTGAAAAACCACGCATGCCTGCTTATCGTGGACCTTGGTTACTCACAAGATGAAAACACTAAGACTTACTCAGACTCGCTAAGACTTACCCAGAGTCTTATTGTGATATATTGTATTAATTTTACTTAAGAAGAGGTTTAGACAGCAAATATTTCTGGGTGAATTTAAGAATGAGTGAGAAACTGACCTCCAGCTTACTGTCTGTCTAAACAGGCAGAGGAACAGTCCCGGCTGCTTGAGCACAGGTGCTGACATCCAAACGCCTCTAGGAGGCGCTGTTCTCTCTTCAGAACAGCACTTCCTTGTCTTGAGGGCTGAGGCTTCCTAGTTTCTCTCGCAAGTGTTCAGTTCATGACTGCTCCTGATGCTGACATCAAAACTTTTCTCACGTTCATGTCAGTGGGATCAGGGAGACACCGACTCAGGAATCCTGCTCTGATTTCCTGCCCTAATGAGGAAACTGATTGGGACATTTCTGACCAGGCCAGCCCAGCATCACAAAGCATACCCTTGGGCAAACTTTACAGGTTACTCTGAATTATTAATCTTGTCTTTTATTTTATAACTCTCTGATATGCAGACTGTTCACTTATACAGTATTCTTCACCTCAAAATCAAGTTGAACCATCTCAGAGAAGTTTTGACCCACTGTTTCCGCTTCTAGAAATTTCTTGCACAGAAACACTCTACAAGGGGACAGAATTAAATGTGCTAGAATGTTCATTGCAGTGTTGTTTGTACTGTTAAAAAGTTAGAAACAATTTCAATGTCCACCAATAGGCAAATAATGAAGTAATAATAATTCTGATACCTCCATACTAAGGAATTCTATGTTGGTGTTAAAAAGGAATGCAATAGAGCTATATGAAATGACAGAAGAAGCAAGTTGCCGAATGTATTAGCTCTAATTTGTAAAAAAAAAAAAAAAAATATATATATATATATATATGTATGTATGTATGTATTTTACATATATTAAGAAGTGCTTTGGAGCACATACTGTATGCCAAAGTCTAAAGAAAAGTTATTTTTAAAATGTATACGTTGTTGGGGCGCCTGGGTGGCACAGCGGTTAAGCGTCTCGTCCTGGCGTTATGGGATCGATCCCCGCATCAGGCTCCTCCGCTAGGAGCCTGCTTCTTCCTCTCCCACTCCCCCTGCTTGTGTTCCCTCTCTCACTGGCTGTCTCTATCTCTGTCGAATAAATAAATAAATAAAATCTTTAAAAAAAATGTATACGTTGTTTGCATGAAAACATCCTATGTGTTCATTTTGTAATAAAATAAGTGTTTATTTTTGTCCTTGTAGGAAAAAAAATTACATAATCAGATTTGTTTTTTTCCCCAAGCCTGTACAAGTTGAGTTTTCTGTCACTTGCTGGTTCCTATTACCCTCTAGGGAGAGGGCTAATGCATGAGGCAGTGGTTTTTGGCAGGATTATTAGTGAAGACATCATTCTCATCCCAAAGTCCATCTTTTGGCCAGGACCAGCTTTTCTTGACTGCAGATCCTGATTCTATCAGGAAATGCTAAACATAGTTGCGTTGTCACTCTCAGAGCTGGTACCCAGGGCACTCACACTTGTGGTGGATGAGGCCTGGCGGTCTCTCACTCAGGAACTTCTAAAGAGAAAGAGAGACCACCAAGAGGCTCAGCTTCCACCTGCTTGTGGGGACTTCATCAGAAAGCTCCGAGGGCCAGGATTGTGCACACTGTCGACCTCTGTATTCCCGGCACCCAACACAGCACCCAGCAGGTCGCTCAGGATCAATAATTGGTTTTTATTTTTTTTTCAACCCCGCTGAGCAGGGAGCCCGATGAAGGGCTCAATCCCAGGACCCCAGGATTATGATCTGAGCCAAAGGCAGACACTTAACTGACTGAGCCACCCAGGCACCTCAATGCTCAATAATTATTGAATGGATTTGTTTAAGGAGGAATTTTTGGTTCCTGTCAACTTGATTTTCATGTATCATGGGGGCAAGGGGTGTTTGTGAATATGGCTGGCAGTTCCTGGATGGCGAGTCAGGGTTTTCTCTTAGGTTCCCCATTTTGTAAAGTTGTGAGCAGGTGGACTCGCCACCCTAGTGGCTCAGAAATGATACCACGGAGTTGATCTGACCTGTCTTGGTGGTTTGCAGAATGTTTCTGCTTCATGTTAACTAGATATAAATAGCCATCACCCTATACTGGTAAGTGGTGTTAATGGCCAAAGCAAAATCAAACACTTCTGGGCCATCTTTGGGGCCAGGTTGCCAATAAAAGGGCCCCAGTGGGCTTGCAATTGCCCTGAGATCCCTTCAAAGACCCTTTGGACCCCAAATTCAGGCCCCTCTGTTTCCAAAAAGGGGTTCAGTCCCCCGACTTGAGCTCTCTGAGCCAAGCCCTCTGCATCCCTCTTTCTCTGAAGGTCTTTCCAGCCTCTGCCCCCGACCAAGGCACACGACAGTTTGCTCTGCTTTGCCCAGCTCCTGGTCTGTGGCCGCCAGGCCTTGCTAGCCCAGGCCAATTGCCTCTCAATCAAAATCTCAGCCAGGTGACAGATGACACGCACCCAGTGATCTTCCCTAGTACCTATGAGGCAAACATTCTAACATAGATGCTCTGAATGGGACTTAAAGGTGGGACCTGGTAGGTGGATGTTTAATGAAAACGTGCGGGTACTCAGCTAAACATTCAGAAGGATAGAAAACAAACAAACAAACAGAGTCTTCCTTCCACCGTCCACCACCTAGTGCCACTGTACAGAGATGAACACCCATTCACTGTTTCTTGTGTATTTTTGCAAAAATGTTTACACAAGCACACACACACACATTCTGGCGGACACAAATGAGTAAACACTATACACACTCTTCTGCACACTGCTTTCTTCTAACTTAATTTATCTTGGGAGATCATTCCAAATCAGCATATGCTGATTTACCTTATTCTTTTTAAACAGCTGCATACTACTCCAAATATATGGCATACAATTTTTTGTTTTTCTTGCCAGCGGGCTTTCCTCTCCCTTCCAGGAATATTAGCTTGCATTTCCTTTGGGGAATCATCTCTCCCTCCCTGTCAATGTTGCGATTTTGGGTCGGGATGACCCTGACCCCATCTCCAGGCTTGGCCGTATGGCCGGGACCTTACCGCAATGATTGAGTCGTGGTGGACACGTGACCCTGGCCGGGGCATCGGCAGTCATGGCCTGGACTTTATTCAAACTGTTAAGGAAAGAGAAGTCAGTAAGAGACAGAGATAGGACTGTGACTTAGGCAGTAGATGGCTTTGTGACTTTCACTGCATTAGAAGCCCCCTGAAAACCCAAGGAAATTGTGTTATCAGAGACACTGGCATGCAGCTCGTCAAGGCTGGTGTTGGCTAACCCCCACGGCCATCTCCAGGCCCATTGAGCCAATGAGAAGCAGGCTGTGCCTCGGCCCCTGGTGCAGAAAAGGTGATTTGGGGATTTACCAGCTACCGCCTTGCCCCTCCTTATCGGCACGGTCCATCTTTTAACTCTCATGGACTCTCTTCCTTCCCGAGGACAATCTTTGGAGCAGCTTAGGAAACCCCTGGCTTTGCCAAATTCTCTGCTGCCTCAAAGATTTATTCAGCAGGATCATCTTTCGATGTGCACAGTCCGGGGAACTAACCAAGCCCATGCTCAATTCCTGGGCCACAGTATAATTGGCAACATTTCTCACATTTGGCTCTGGGATTGGAAAATCTCTTGGCCAAAGTCTTTTGATGATCCCCACTATTTCTGCTTTGAACATTCTATTTGTGGGCTCTATTTGGGGTTGCAAATATGCACTGCATATTAGGGCAAGGCTGAGGATGAAAAAGATTCTAAGTCATCACCTGGCCTGACAAGGGGCTGATGGAAGGGGATGAATCACAGGCATCACTGGGTACCTGTTGGTAAAACAAACAAACAAACAAAATGGGGGGGGCACGACAGAGGAGTGGTCCTTTCCTTCTGGGAAGACTTGTTCCAGCAAGATGAGCCACAGGCCAGAGAGAAACACCTGACAGAAGGAAGGCTCTGCCCCAGCAGAGAAGCATTTCTTCAATAGAAAGCTGCCTGCCCCCTCTGGTCCCCTTGTCTTCCTGAACCCAAGGAGGAAGGGCCTTGAATACCCTGTGGCTGAAGCAGAGTAGTAGTGAATCGTACAGCAATACTCACATGGACTTGGCAATGAGAATTTGATTGTTGACAGCCAAGAATAGACTCTGTGAAGGAGACTATGTGAAAATACAACCATGGAATAAAATATGTTCTACTACCAGTACTTAGTTTTTCTTCTTTTTGTGTGGTTTTACAATTTTTCCGTTTATTCACTTATGTAAAGTGAAATGATTACAAATGATCTGTTCCTAGCCCTCTTTCTGCCAAGACCTAAGACCTCCCTGGTGTCCCACGGTCCTGTGCATCCTGGTTGCAGATCTTAGGGGATTCTGTGGACTTCTGGGCATACACCAGTATGGTGGGAAGGCAATCTGACTTCTCAAGCCCAATCCAAAGGAATAAGCCGAGAAACCACAACTTGTATATAGGTTAAGCTCTCATCCGTATGGAAATACAGGACCAGTTGAGGATGAGGAACTGTAGCTGAGGAAACCGGTGTGGGATTGGGATGAGAGAGGGAAAATTCAGGGGGAGAGCCTCAGGTGACTGTGGGTTGGCCAGGGAGGGAGTACAAGCCCAGGCGAAGGCCATTGAGGAAGCCCTGCCCTGGGACTGAGAAAACCCACCAGCCACACATCCGCACCGCGCAGCCTTCAGAGATGCCCTTGACTTCCAGTTTTCCGTCTAAACTGGGGATGTCGTCAGCTCCTGTCTATAAGAGTCCCTGGCGCTTAGTGGATGCTCACCAGTGTGAACTGAATCTGAAATGTTGCCCCACTTGTCCCCTCAGACCTTTGCTCTCTTCTTTCTCTCCTGGGTCAAGAATCTGGGCCAAGTGACAGCCCCACCCCTCTGCTCCGGCTCCAGGACGCCAGAGGAAAGCCCCTCATTTTCCTTAAGTCTCACTGCACCATCCCTGTAAACTTTATTCCCATTTTACAGAAGACAGGCGGGAGGCTGGGAGGGACAGCTGGGTTAGAGGACAGGTCTCCCGGCTCCAGGATCCGCGCTCCTCTCCCTGCAGCATCTGGCATCCTGCCGAGGGAGCGGGTGGCCGGCGGGGCCGTGGCTGTGGGGCTGTCCCTGCTCCTCGGCGCCTCCTCCCTCCCCGTCCCCGCCCCGCACCCCTCCCTCCCTCCCCGCGCCACCCCGCCACTCGCGCTACCGCGCGCCTCCACCCGCTCCTCGCGGTGCCCCGGCTCTGCGCGGAGGCTGCGGCTCGACCAGGGCAGGCGCGGCGCGCACAGCGGGCGGAGGCGACGGCGACCGGGCACAGGGGGTCCGGCGCGGGGAACCGGGCTCAGCCCCGGCCTGCGCGAGCCGCGGCACTCGTCCACCCGAGGTCGGCCTGGGGGGACCGCAGGGCGCGCGGAGCGCCGAGTGCGCGTCGGGCTGGGCCCCGCACCCGGGCGCAGGAGCGCGGGCGCGGCGCGGCGGAGCGCCGGGCATGGAGCCGGCCCGGGAGCCCCCAGCGCGGACCCGGCCGCCGCCGCCCCCCGCCGCCCGTCCCGCGCCAGCCCCCGCCGCGCCCAGGCCGCGCTCGCCTGCCGAGGCGGAGGGCCGCGGCCCCGAGGGGCTGCTGCGGCGATCGGGGTCGGGGTATGAGGGCAGCACCAGCTGGAAGGCGGCCTTGGAGGGTAAGCTCCGAGCGGCCCTCCATCCCCGGGCCCCGGGGACCCGGGGAGCCGGGAGGCGGGTCGGAGTCACCTTGGCCAGGCTCCCAGGGGGGAGGGCAGGAGCGCCGGGAGGATTGATTTCAGGGCACTCAGATGCCACATGGTGGTGTTGTTGTTGGTGGTGGGGGGATGTAGCTAGGGACCACAGATAGTTACAGCCTTGACCCACCTAGGCAGCTAACTCACTCTTTGACCTTGGGAGCAGGTTTCATGCTCTGAGCCCCAATCTCCTCCAGAAAGAAAGGGGATAGTTCCTGACCGGACCTCATCTGATGGGCATGTTGAGAGGGTGGCCGAAATCTGTAGTAGTGGAAATGTTTTGGGCAAAGCGACAAAAGCTGTAGAGCCCAGAGATGGTACCCCTGCCCCGTGGGAAGTTGGGGTGGGGCGCTGGAGGTGACGGGGACACACAGGCAGGGGAGATGTGGAGACTATGCCTCAGGCTCTTCCTTGCAAGGTCATGAGTGCCTCCTACCCCTTCCAGTCAGATGGGCTCAAGGAGTGACCCCTGGCTAGCCAAGGGGGCAGTAACCAAGTGGAAAATAGATTTCAAGTTCATGAGTTCTTCTGGAAAACTTTGTGGCCCCTGATGGTGTGTGGTGTTGGGAGATGCTAGAATTGGCAGGGGAGAGGGCTGACCCTCTGGGCTTCTGGGTACCCCTGACATCCCCAGTCCAAAGGTTGAGAATCTGGTCAGTATTAACTAGGGGAGCCCAGAGTCTGGGTCACCCAACCTGTAGGGACAGAGTATTAGAAAAGGAAGGCTTCCTGGAGTAGGTGACCTTTTAGGTGTGGAGAGAAGGCAGGGTGCACCGGGCTCAAGGAGTGCTGTGTTCAGGGGCCAGGTGGCCAGAACTAGTCTGTCCCTTGTGGCAAACTGAACTCTGGAGTACTGGAATGGGGGGGAGGGATGGGAAGAGATGAATCTGGAGGGCCCGGACTGTGAATGGCCACCGAGGCCTTGCCAAAGACTTTGGACTTTGTTCGGCAGGAGCTGTTGAGAGGTTTTAAGCATAGAGTGAGAGCGTGGATTTGCACTTGGAAGAGTGGCCAAGTCAGTGAGGAAGGTGGGGTGTGGTCAGGGGCGAGACCTAGCCAGCACTTGCCAGGGCAGGTGCCTTGCCGTGGAGGGAAATGTGGGGGCAGTAATGTCAGCGTTTGACCCAGAGGCTAGTGGGCCAGAGGTGTGGACTAACTCTTTGCTAACTCTGGAGGGAAGGGCAGTCTGACACCTGGATGGTGATTTGGGACAAAGGAAGCAAAGATATTGGATCATGGAGTCGAAGAGCCATCGTGGGCTGGGAAGAGTTGAGTCGAATAAAGGTGGACAAACCCCTCTCTCTGCTGGGCATTGTTGAATTTGCCTGTGATCCCCGCTTCCCTCCCGCCCAAGTTATTTCTCGAAGTTGCTCACTCCTTTTGCCTGTTTGTCTTCATTCATTCCTAAGCGTTCCTGCAGGGTCTGCCCTAACCTAACTCTAGCCCCCTGATGGTTAGGGTCACTTCAGGGGTGATGTGGTCTCTTTCAGTGCCTCTCTGGCTTGCTGGTTCCTATTTTACCTCCTGCCCCGACTTTGACCCATTCTGCTTCCTGCTCTCCACCGGGGCTGGGTGACCACCTGCAGTTAGGCTGAAGAAGGCAGGAAAATGGCCCAATGGGACACTGGCTCTTCCACCCCTGCAGAAGCTAGCTGATCTGTACTTCGTGCCTACTTGTAGCCCAGCCTTCCAGCCTTGTCTTGCCTGTCCTGGTGTGGCTCCTTACCAGGCCTGGGTCTGGGTCTCACGCCACCTCTGGTTCTCCCCAGGGTCTACCCAGAAGCAGCCCAGCCTTGATGCCTGTGGTCCTCAGAGGCTCAGCAGCTGAGGCCTATGGACTTTTCTTTTTTTTTTTTTTAAGTAGGTTCCACACCCAGTGCAGAGCCCAACATGGAGCTTGAACTCACCACCCCGAGATCAAGACCTGAGCTGAGATCAAGAGTTGGTCACTCAACTGACTAAGCCACCCAGGCACCCCTCCCCCACCTCCATGGATTTTTTTTTCTACAGTAGTTTTAGTGACTGGGGTCCGAGTTCAGGGTGTTCTCCTCCACCAGTGCTCTGAGGGTCTGCTGCGTGTTCCCTTGGCACCCCATCTCCTGTCCAAAGAGGGGAGCTTGGGGACCAGGACTGGTCTCTCCAGGGTGTCACCGTGTGGGCAGAAAACACAGGACAGGGGCTGAGGCAGCTTGGGGAGGTACAAAGAACGGGAAGTCTAGAGTCAGGTAGACTCAAGCCAGATCCTTACACCATGGGCTAGCAGGTTTTCAAACTCATTTGAGCCTCAGTTTCCTTATCTACTAAGCTAGATAATGATTTCTGCCTCTCAGGGCCACACAGTGGGGTAGGCTGTGCAGGCGACTCCTCTCTCCAGCTCTTTGGACTTGACATCCTGCGTCTGTGATGGGGAAGCTCAGTTGAAACCCTTGGACTGCTGGTCTACCTACCTTGAGTCGGCTCCCCACTCCAAGCTGAAGTCCATGTAATGAACCCAGTCGGCTGACACTGAGAAACGCCGGTGATGGGATGACGGGCTGGCAGGTCTGGGGACCAAGGGCTGTGCAGCCCTTGCTTAGCCAAGTACCTGTCTTGAGACAAGTGGGAGACTTTTGAATTTGGCCAAGCTAAACACTCAGGGGGGCCTGTGCTCCTTTATTACGATGCAGTGGACATTTCCGAAGCACCCGCTGTGTGCTGGACCCCGTGCTGGGGGCTTTCACGATACTGTCCCATTTATTCCTCACACATACCCTTCAGGGGCTGGTGAGTGTTATATCTATTCTACAGATGAGGAAACAGAGTTGGAGGGTCTAAGTGTCTTGCCCAAGGACACATGTTGGTTGCTAACGCATGTTTGCCACAAGGGCCATCTGCCCTGAGAGTTCTTGTGTCCTCCCGCTTGGACCCAGGATGTCAGGCTTCGTGAGGCTCATTGGACAGAACTGAATTGTGTTTGGGATATGTGTAGCTCTCCTGCTTGTGCTCCTCAGACAACGCTGTCACCTCCAGTTGGACATTTTTTTCCCTCCTCATGGGTTAAGTGAAATGGAGAACTTCTTAAATTTAAACTGGGATTAGAGCTCAGGACTTCATGACTTTCCTTAGATGAACAACTAGCTTTATAAATAGAAAGCCAAACAGAAGTTCTCCTGATCAAGCCTTCTCTCCCGGTGGCCATTAACTTTTCCTTCCACCACCCTCCCCCAGCCTCGGGGAGGGGTTGGAAAAGATGACCCGGCACTTTGGCCTGGGTTCTAGAAAGACTAGGGGTGACTGGAGATGGGGATATTTCTGGCATCGGGGGTGGGGATGGGGAAGGGTGGCCTGGGGGTATGGCAGGGGACAGAGTGATTCTGCATATCGCCAGGCTATAGATTTTTCAGAGCTCACCAATTCTGAATTTTTAATGTTGAAAGTTTCTTGATTAGGCACCAACCCACAACTTCCTGATCAAAACCACACACATGGATTAGCAAAGCCTTTTAAAATTCAAAAATTACCAAACTCTACATTTGATAGTTTCAAAGAGTCAAGACTAAGCTCACCGGACTGTGGCTCTGACAACTCCGAGAGGTCAGCCGTGAGTCTCTTCTGGGCTCTGGGTGTGAGGGTGAGGGGACATCTGTTTGGGTTGGGAGCCAGATTTTCAGCCATCCCTTCTAACATGAGGCTAAATCATATACATTTATAAACACAAGTAGCTGCATCGTCCAAGTCTATTTATTGTGGACCACTGCAGAGAGGGAACGATTGTTGAGTTAGACACTTATGGCTTGAATTGTATCTCCCCCTGCTCTCCCAAAGAGCTATGTTGAAGCATTGGAACCACCAGCACCTCAGAACGGGACCTTAGTTGCAAATATTGTCATTGCAGGTGGTTAGTTAAGAGAGGTGAGTACTGGAGTAGGTGGGCTCCTAATCCAATAGGACTGGTGTCCTTACAAGACAACAGTCACATAAAGACAGAGACACCCAGGGAGAAGGTCGTGTGATGAAGAAGGCAGAGGCTGGAATGAGGAGACTGCAAGCCAGGGATGAGGAAGGTCACCAGCAAACCCTTGGAAGCCAGGAAGAAGCAAGCAAGGACTCCCCTTGCTTTCAGAGGGACTGCGGCCCTGCTGGTGCCTTGACTGGGGACTTCTGGTCTCCAGTAGCGTGAGATAATAAATTTCCGGTGTTGTAAGCTGTCTGGTTTGTGGCGTTTGCTACCGCAACCCTAGGAAACGAATACAACGTTGTTTTGGATCGTCCAGCCCCACAGCCATCCTCTGTGAGGGCAGCAGTGAGCAACAAATCGGGACTCCCTAGAGTGTCCTTTTTCTGTCCACAGTGCTGCATCCAGGGCAGTTGTCCCCAGGAAAGAACGAAGAGGCTCCTTGGTTCTGGTGACGTTGGAGAAGCATGCACAGATTCCCTGCCCCCAGACAGCAGCTGTGTATCCGTGCGGCCTTTCCTACAAACTCAGCTGAGTTTAAGGCTGACTAAGGACACTGTCGTTCAGTGTAGGTCAATCCCTCTCAGGTTTTTTAGTAGCAGGCGGTGCTCTGTAACATGCAAGGCAATGGCTGAGCCCTACTGTAGGGAATCCAACGGTGAGTAAAGCACAGCCCTTTCCCTAAAGGAGCCTGTGGGCTTGCCACTGCCACCACCACCACGACCACCACCACCACGACCACCACCATCATCACCACCATCATCATCATCATCATGGCAATTGCAGACATTGAACCAGAACTTGCCATTCCAGACACTGTGCTAAGCCCTGAACATTGGCTTCTCATAAAACTTCTTAAGAGGCAGTTACTGCTATTCCTTCGTTTTAAAGATGAAGAAAATGAAGTAAAATAGAAGCGAAGTAACTTTGACATGAAAAGTTACTAAATCATCTAGAAGAGTGGCTGAGCTGGGATTTGAACCTAGCGAATTGGCTTAAGATGCGATACTCTTACCTTCAATGCACAAAGCGCTATGGTGCCGATGTGTATAGGCCTAGAGGGGTGCGTAGAGAAGGAGAGGAAGGATCCAGGCAGTGCACTTGCCACGGGTGCTCATCAGGCAGCTCAGGGGGGCCCTATGACAGGCTGCCATTGAGGACAACAGAGCAGACACAGAAAGAGCCCAGCCCGCGAGGACAGGCATGAGGCTCTGCTCTTACTATGCCTGCAGCCACCTGCCTTTGGACTCCCGCTGACTTGCCAGCACAGACCCTGCTCATGGGAAGGATTTCAAAATGATGGCTGCACTTGCAGGTAAAGATGGCAGACTGAACGTACACATTTTTCCTCTTTCCTTCCAGAAGCCCACTGATACGACAGTAAAGGGATTTTTAAAAAGCCACAAGGACAACAAGAACGGGAGAGAAGACAATAACAATAGAGTTGGGAGCTAGGGATCAACGATGAGAGGCAACTGCTTCCACTGGCCTGAGAAGGCTCAGAAAGCAGAGGAGCAACCTGAGTTACATGCAGGACCCCCAAAGTATGGAGATGGGGGGCACCAGTCATCACGGCAGTGAGTGAAGATAGAGCTGAAACAGGAGGGCTGGTTGAACATTTTAGAAAGGATTTAGTTGCCCAGATCCTCCTCCCAGCCCTGGCAGGAGCCAAAGGCTAAAAGGGCAGTACATTTGGGAGCAAGCAATTAAGAGGACATTTAGGTAATGAATGCATAGGATGGCCTCCCAGCCTCTCCTCCTGGTCAGGCATTCAGGAGGGAAACAGAAGAGCCTTCTCCAGGAACTCTGGCCCACCCAAGAGAAAAAACCCCAGGAGATTAGCACTGAGAGCCCCTCGAGGACCAGCCCAGCCTGGTCACTCTGCTGGGACCCCACAGTTGATAAGCCCCTCCCTGGTCTTGGAGCCTCCAGTGGACTCTTTCTTCTGGCCTTAATCAGGAACAAATAACCAGGGATCTCCAGACATCTGAGGAAACTCGATGACATGAAAACCAGAGACCAAAACAAATGAACAGAAAAAAAAGCAATTTGGAGGAAAAAGAGACTATATAGGGAGAAACAAGCTTTCTGCCCACCTCTCCTCTCCTCCTCCAAAAAACTATCAGTAATATCCTTGAAGAGATAATATATATTATATATATATTTATTTATTTTATATTTATTTATTTATTTATTTATTTATTTATTTAGGGGGTGGGGCAGAGAGAGTCCCAAGCAGACTCTGTGTCCAGCACAAGTGCAGAGCCCAAGGCGGGCTGTATCCTATCACACCAAGATCAGGACCCGAGGCAAAACCAAGAGTCAGATGCTCAACCGACTGCCACCTAGGAGCTCCAATATGGTATCATTAAAACAGGATGCTTTGAGAGGGGGTCTACTGAGAACAGTAGCAAACCACAACAAAACAAAAAACAACCCTGGAAATTAAAAATAATCGCAGCAATGGAAAATTCAGGAGAGAGTAGGAAGATAAAGCTGAGAAAAACCTTCCAGGAAATAGAGCAAAAAGACAAAAAGATAGCGGGTAAGGGAGAAAAAAGGAAAGAAACTCAGAGGACCAATTCGAGTGGTCCAACATCTGAAAAATATGACCTCCAGAAAGTGGACAGAGATAGTGGGTGAGAAGAAACCATTGATGATATAATTAAAGAAAATCTCCTGGAACCAAAGGACGTGAGCTTCCAGATTGAACGGGCCCATTGATTGCCTACTCTAGTGGATGAAAATGGACCCAAATGAAGGCATGGCATGCATGATGAAATTTTAGAAGACTGTGTGATAAAGAAAAGATCCTAAAAGCTTCTAGGGGGTGGGGAGGGAGGGCAGAAAGCAAATGATATTAAAAAGATTGGATGAGAATGGCTCTGGAGCCATTTTTCAAGAGCAACACTGGAGCTAGAAGACAATTAAGTAATGCCTTCAGCTTCTGAAGAATTCTTTCCAACCTGTAGTAGTCAGGCCTCTGGGTTCACAACTCCAGGGCCAACATTCACCGCAGGACACAGTGTGAAGGTTTGCTGCCGGGGCTGTGCAGTGCGGTGGTCCTGCTCTGCCCTTTCTCAGGCCGCTCCACCAAAACAAGGGAGTAAACCAAGGAAAAGGTGACGTAGGATAGAAGGTGCAGGAGAGGCTATACATGAGGGAGGCAGAGAGATCCTGAGGCTGCTGACAGAGGGAGATTCCAGGGCGGTGGTGACTTAGAGAGCAAAACCACATTACAGCAGCCTGGAAGGTTCTGGGGGATGCTGCTTCAGGAACATTGTTATGGACTGGATGGATATTCATGTCCCCCCAAGTGTCAATCAACAGGTGAATAGATAAACAACAACAACAAATATATATACACACACACACACACACGTATGTATATACATATAGTCATACAATGGAATATTATTCAGCCACAAAAAGGAATGACATTCTGACACATGGTACAACATGGATGAACCTTGAAAACATTAAGTGAAATAAGTCAGACACAAAAGGACAGGTATTGTATGATTCCACTTACATGAAATCTCTAGAATAGGCAAGTTCATAGAGACAGAAAGTAGATTAGAGGTTGCCAGGGGCTGGGGGAGGTGGGAACTGGGAGTGAATGCTTAATCAGTACCGAGTTTCTGTCTGGGTGGTGAGAAAGTTTTGCAAATAGACAGTGGGAATAGTTGTGCAACATCCTGATTGGAATTAATGCCACTAATTGTGCACTTAAAAATGGTTAAAATGGCAAGTTTAATGTTATGTCTATTTTATGATGGTAAGAAAAACATAAATAGAGTCTACGTCTAAGGTCTAAAAGGGTTCTTGCATTAAAAATAAAATAAACATTTTCGGTGATCACAAAAAATAAATAACAATTAAAAGGGGGAAGGCAGAGGCTCGGGGGGGAGGGGTTGTGAAGAGGGTGGAAGGTGCAGGGTGGGCAGGATTCCAGGGGTAGCAGCGGAGGAGAAGAGCTGTGGGGGCAAAGACCCAGCCCCGGGGGCTGTGAGGACGGGCTGGGTTATTTCAAGGAGTCCACGTGGCTGAAACCGGGAGCAGGTAGAGAAGCAGCAGGAGGTAAGAACTGGAAAGCTCTGGCTCCCAGAAGGCGGCCAGTGCAGAGCCCTGGAAGGGGGGTCGGTTTAGGCAGCGGGGTCATAGATTCACAGCTGGGCTCCAGAAGAGTGGTTCTGAGACTTAACTAGAGTCATTTAGGACTTGTTAAAACTCCGATGGCTGGGCCCAGGTCAGAGTTCCACGGTATCAGGCCCTGGGCCTTGGTGGTGGGGCTTGGTGGTGGGGTGGGTGGCCGGGTATTGAACCGCTTTCTTCTCTCCTCAGACACCACCACACGTCTCCTGCTGGGGGCCATCGCTGTCCTTCTGTTCGCCATCCTGGTGGTTATGAGCATCTTGGGTGAGCATGGGTGTCCGAGCAGTGTATACACACCTTGTCAAAATCATGTCTAATTTGGTAAAGAAAGGTTCCGGATATACCACGTATTCCGTAGGGCCCAAAGCATAGAAAACAGAGTGCTGTTTCTAGGTGAGAGTTTAGCCTAAAAGAATATATTCAGACAATGACTCTCCATATCCCCTTTACTAAGCCACGCGGGGGAGTGGCCTGGTGACTTCGAGATTGTTCTACACGAGCCAACTCGAGGTGAGTTAGATAGGCACTGCTTCTTGGAGGAGACAGTTTTGGGGACAAGGGCCTTTAAAGATCACATTCATTCATTTAACAAACATTTATGGAGCCCTGCTGTGTGTTAGGCCCCCTAAATGCTGAGGATTAAAAAAAAAAAAAGAAAGGATGAATATGACATCATCTCCCCTGCCCAGTGATGGAGGCATCACTGCGAGGGGGCTTCCCATGTGGGACCGAAAGGGAGAAAGGAATAAAAGGGAGGTAATCCTCTAAAGACAGGCAAAGCTCTATGACCAGGAGATTGGGCTGCTTTTAATGGATTCAAGTCAAAGTGTGTGGTGGGTTCCGAAGGGTTTGCGAACTGATTTCAGGGCCTGTCTCTAATCTTTGAGAAGCACCGTAAGACCAGAGGTGGGGAGCTTGAAAGGGGAGAGAAGTCCAATGATAGTATTAGCCCCCACCAAACCCTCCCCTTTGGGCATGCATGACAATCAGGGGATTTGTGAGTGTTTACAAAAGAATATGGTGATTGCTACTGCCAGCTTGGATTCATCTAGAATAATTACTACAAATTAAATTGGTTTCCTTTTGTCCTCGTGCTAGGTTGGGGAGGTCAGAGCAATGAGAAGACATAGCGTGTTGTGATTTTCGTAAAGCACAACAGAATCTCTTTGGAGGTCCTTGTGGAAAAGCAGTTGAAATGTGCCCACGCCATGGTCAATACTCCCGGTGGTCCTACTTCTCACTGAGCAGATAGGCCAGAGTGTCAGTGACTCACTTGGTGTCAGTGTGGCTGTATATCCCTCGCGGCTGGGGCACCACGAGCCTTTTCTTGGCTCTGTCCCCGTCTACATTTTAATCAATCGCTTGTATGAAAACAAACAAAAAGATGCTTATGGAATTTGTAGGTGATACAAGGATGTGCGCTCAGGATGACAGATGACAGGTGCTTAATATGACAGGTGGGGAAAAAATCAAGATTAAAATATATCTCTCAAAACTCAAGTGAGCCAATGCGAATGAGATACAGGTGGAAGAAATAAAAATAAGATCTTCAGTTGGATTTAAAAGGTGATTGCTACATGTTCTGGACACAGGGGAGACCTGGCTTGGAAACAGAGCACACGCAAACAGTTGAGGAGTATGTCTTGCATGCCCAGGAAAGCCCACGTATGCACATACCCACTGATTCTTTTCCTGGAAGCAGTCTGTAGACTGGAAAGCCCGTAGCCACTGGAAGGAGTATCGCAATCACTGCTGCAGGGGGTGGGGCCACATCTCGTGTGTTCCAGTCTGTTCTGGGGGCAGCATTCTGGTGCCAGTGTGGACACACCGCAGGCAGGACGGAGAAGGGTGTGGACAGCATCCTCTGCAAGGAACTGTGGAAGAGGTGGTGTCTATTTAAACCTGGATGAGGGGAGGCTGGCTGGCGTCCTTCTTCAAGTAGGTGGGAGAAGTAGGGCTGGGCTTCCTCTGGGTCACGCAGAGGCAGATCCGAAATCCACAGGGCTAGGTCCCAGGAAGGCAGGCTAGGACTGTTAGCTGAACTGTTAGCTAATGAGGGCATGGCCAAGGAGATCAGGCCCACCAAACCTGCTGATGGTTCCCACCCTGGCTGGAGAGCTGGACACGTGGCTTCCAGGTCCTTTCTAAATCTGTGTTTCTGGGCTTTCATGCCTCGGGGACTCTGGGAAGAGAGAGGAGCTCTTAACCCAGGGGCTAATCTGCTGTCACTTCTGCTGGTGGTCACGCCCCTGCCAGCCTCCCCAGTTTTCCTTCCCTGTTTATTGGGTCACCAACCTTTTCCCTGCCGGGCACTGTGAGAGGGGCTCATGTGGGGAGACAGCCACCTGAGGCATCACCGGAGGGCACCAAAGTCAGGCAGGTGGAGGGAGCGCTGGGTCGCTGAGTGGGATTCTTCAGGCCTGAGCTGGGGCCCAGCCTGTTGTCAGGTGCTGAGTCCTCTCTGTCTCCCCTGCAGCTTCCAAGGGCTGTATCAAGTGTGAGGCGCCCTGTCCGGAGGACTGGCTGCTCTACGGAAGGAAATGCTACTTCTTTTCTGAGGAGCCAAGGGACTGGAACACAGGCCGACAGTACTGCCGTACTCACGAGGCTGCGCTGGCGGTGATTCAGAGCCAGAAGGAGCTGGTGAGTGCCGGGCGGGGGGCGACCTGTGGGGAGAATCCCACTCCTGGGGTGTGGCATCCCCCCGTGACCTGGCATGTTTCCAGAGCATGTGCGGCCTGGGGTGGGCTGGTGGGCCCTGTGGGGTCTGAGCCCATTTCCGAGGGGCTCCTGTGTCCACTGCCGTGGTGAAGGCCAACAATTTCAATCCAAGGCTGGTTTGCTGAGCTCAACTCTGTATCACAGAGTGTGAGAACCACAAATTGTGAAAAAAGAACACATTGATACCTGCTCGTCCAAATCAGGACATGAGCTCTCGCTGAACACCCACAACAGCGTTCTCAGTAGAAAAGTGAAGGAAACACAATGAATGAGTCTGTTGTCCGTTTTGGATTTTGAGGGTAACAGTGGTGTGGCAATCCAAAATAGCAGGTAATCAAAAAATCACTTCTGTTTGTCTCTGATACACAGTAGAGTATCTCCCTGCTGCAGAGAGAGGCCCAGAAGTACGTGGGTAGGACAATCATACTGAACATTATGATTTGTCCCAGATCATCCATCGAGTGGGCAATCCCAGGCTTCCTGCAAATCAGGGATGCTGACTGATGGGCTGGACCACTGAGCTAGGAGGATAAACCTTGTTCTAGGCTTCCTGGTCCAGCAGGCACGCTCCCAACTGCTGGGAGGGAGGTCAGCATGAGTGCGGGGCACTCTGTGACCCCAGCTCCTTACGGGGGTGCGGGATGCTGTGAGGGACTCCCCCTTTCAGTGTCTATATATCCCAGGAGCCAGTCTTCTCAGCTGAGGTTAGTTTTGGGATGTATGAACAGTCAGGAAACTGCAGATGACTCGGGTTTCCCTCTTTCCTTGATACAGGAGTTTATGTTCAAGTTCACACGGAGGGAGCCCTGGATTGGCCTGCGCAGAGTCGGGGACGAATTCCACTGGGTTAACGGCGACCCGTTTGACCCAGACACGTAAGCTGAGGCTTCATTTTCTGGCCACTGAACTTAGGCCTAGCTCCCCGGACACAACCTCCGGAGGGAGAACCACTGGGTTCTGTGCTAGCTAGAGCTCCTAACATCCAGGTGCAGCAGCATGTGACTGAGATAATGACAATGTAGATGGCTTGACCCCTCTCTCCCTTAATGTCCAGCCTGGTTTGGTGGCTCTACTGTATGTAGTCATTAGAGCTTCCGGCCTCGGGGCCCAGGCTCTTTCCATCTTGTGGCTCCCTGCCCGAGAGCGACTCATCTGTGTGGCTCAGAGGAAGGGGAAGACATGCCCTGGATGTCCCTCTGCATTGGCCAGAACTTAGCCACACGACCACAGCTGCCTGCAGGGGAGGGTGGGGATGGGGCCTCCATTCTGGGCAGCCATGTGTTGCCTAAACATTATTTCTATGGAAGAAAGGGGCTCTGACCCTGGGTACCGTGAACACTCCCTTAGAGAAAATAGAGCCTGAGGGTGCTGGTGGTGTGTGCAATGGTGGGATTGCTTGTGTGGCCCAAGTGGGGTGGACGTGAGAGTGTGCTGCTGTGGCAGGTGTGCGATACCAGGGCCTGGTTTGTGGGGTGCTAGTGGCAGGGGTCATGGGTCGTGGGGGTGGGAGTGTCTGGCTGTGACAGTGGGGGTGGTGATAGTGAGTGTGTGTGGGGGTGCAGTCCAGGCTTAGGGGAGCACAGGGGAGGGCATACAGGGGAGTAAGAACCTCAGTTTCTAGTCCAGTCCCTAAGGCTCAAGGTTCAAATAGGCCCTGAGGACCCAGCTGGGGGCACAGCTACTCACCTGATGATGATGATGATGGAGGAGGGTCTCCAAGGCAGGAGAGGTGGGAGGCATCCAAGACCCCCAGCCCTCTGCCATGGCTGGAAGCTGGCAATCAGCCACCTTACCCTTAGGGGTGGGCTTAATTACGGCTTAGCCTCCAGGGGGTGAGCATCCTGTCGGCTCGTTCCCTCCTATGTCCTGGCTCCTGTGCCCTTCATTTTGCACCCCCTCTTTGTCCTCATTGTCCCTTCCTTTTTTTCTCTTTTTCCTGCCTTCATCCCAGATCTATCCTTAGGGCTGCTGAGAAGTCTTGCACTTTCTGTTCCTCTCTCTCCTCTTCTGGAAGCCTCCGGCTCCCAGAACCTGGGAGAGCCCTGGAGGCTGGGGATCACCAGCGTGCCGACCAACTGCCAACCAAAGGGCCATTAGGCCATGTTTCTCTGGCACTGAGGTGGTCCTGCCCAGCACTCCCTCGTGAGATCATTCTGGTGCCCTCTCTTATGAGACCCCAGCTCCAGCCTTGGCAGGGGACTCAGATCGGGGTGACCAAATGAGGTTAAGAAGAAATCTTGAAATTCAAAAGGAATGATTTTAGGTAGAAAGAACCCCTTCCCCCACATCTAGCGATGATATCAGTGAATTCGTGGGGAACTCAGCCTGGGCAGCAAACGCCGGGGTTCATCAGGTCCAGCCCCGTGAGGTAGTTTCATTCAGCTCTTCTCTGCTGGGCTCTTCCTGGGCTAGACGCTGAGTGCTGTAGGGGAGCCAAGATGAGAGAGGCCCAGAGCGCACTGTGCAGGTGCTGACCACCTAGGGGACTGGCGGGGACAGAGACACAGGCCTCCATGTCCCACGGTGCAGGCAGGCACAGGGAGGCTGGGCAGAGGGTGGTCCTGAACTGGATTCTGGCTCCTGGGACAAGTGAGCTGCCTCTGGAAGGAAGCGGAAGCAGGATGGGAAAGTGCAGGGTGTGTTCGGGAGATGTCTGTGGGCATCCTCAGGGTGGCTGGAGCCGTGTTGCACACAGTAGTAAGCACCTGTCTCTCTTGTCTTCTGGCCATAGATTCCCCATCTCAGGTCTGGGAGAGTGTGTCTTCGTGGAGCCCACCAGGCTGGTGTCAACGGAGTGTCTGATGACCCGGCCCTGGGTGTGCAGCAAGATGGCCTACACGTGAGGTGGGTCAGGCCAGAGGCGGCCCTCCAGCCAGGCCCCGAGACCGGCCTGCCCCAGGCTCCTCTCCAAGGCGAAGCAGTGAGGAGGGTGCCCTCTGCCCCCAGCCTCTGTTCCAGGTCCCACAGCCTTGGTTCCTGGTCTCATTGGCCCCAGGCAGGTCCTGTGGCTCAGCAGTCAAATCCCACATACTCAGTAGTGTAGGCATCCCCGAAACACACACACATGCACACACACACACACGTGCACATACACACGCATGCCCAGGCATGCACACAGTCCCTTCTCAAGTTCAGAGCCCACTCTTAGTCACCCCAAGTCCCGCCCTGGCCCCGCGCTGCAACATGTCTCCCCCATGCGGCCCTGGTGCTCGGAGGCAGGGTGGCCGCTGCCGCAGATGGCATTACTGTCAGCACAATCGTTTCTCTCCTGGCTGCTGGGGAGGCAGGAGGGCGGGCTTCCCCACACGGGGCCCCCTACGTCCACCCTCCCTGCCTTGCCCGGGGCTCTCAGGCAGGCCCCTGCTGTAGCTGTGGTGCTGTTGTGCAGGTCACTGGTGGAATAAAGAGATGACTGGCGTCCAGAGAAATTGGCTGCCATTTGTTCCAGGGTCATGGCTTGGGGGGGAGCAGAGGGACACATCTCTGGGTGCCTGTCTGTGGGGAGCCACCACCCAGGTGCCCTTGATTAGTGTGGCAGGTGGCAGCGTGTAGGAACTGAGGACAAAAACACATTCTGTGGCCTCAGGGCACCACTGAATTTGGCTGGGCTATCGAGTTATTCTTAGATATCTGAAGGGTGTGTTCCATTTGGTTCCTTCATTACTATTCAACTCGATATGACAAACGTTTATTCACATCACACCTACCACGTGCCAGACACCATGCCAGGCGTGGGGATCAACAGCTTTATCCCCCGAGGAGCTCACAGGGAGCAGAGGCAACAGCTTGGGAAGCACCAGAATGTTCTGGAACACAGCTGAGGGATGGTTTATTCTGCCTTAGGGGAGAAGGGGTGAAGTGAGCGGGAGGATTAGCCCTGCAGAAAAGATGATGTTCATGGTGGGTGGGATAAGAGTGTGTGGAGGTCCTAAGGCCTCTTGTTTTCCTCAGTTGGCCTGGGGAGGAGGTGGGGGTCTGGCAGTCCCCCTGGGCCTCTAAAGGCTCCAAGTGCCACCACCCCAACACACACACACTGCTGGAGCCCCAGAGCTCGCCGCCGTGGGGCCTGGGCCGCCACAGCCTCCTCTCAGTGCCCCGGGGTTGGCTGAGACGTGGGCAGCCTGCCTGCGAGCCTTGTGTAGGTGAATTTGGGTCCTGGCCCATTTTCAGAAAATAGCTCAGTGGGAAACCAGGTCCTGCTTTGCTCTGTTCAGTCCTTTTACTGTTGGTTTTCACACAAACCTGTCGGCTTGGTTTTGTTGAACTTTCTGCCTGCTTTCCAGATACCTCGTAAAATACGGGCATTTTTGTGACTTCCTATTTTGTCTTTAGTGGGAAGCCAGTGAGGAACCTGAGTGTAGGATAAAGAGGTGACAGCAATTCAGTGTGGTGGTGGTGCCCCGTGGGGATGGCAGGAAGCCCACCACCTTCCTTGCACCTGTGGAAGTGTGTCGGGGGACTGAGGGCTGAGGAAGTGGTCAGCCGCAGCGGCGGCTACTGTGGGGGAGGCATGGGGATAGTCTCCCTCCCACTGATTCTCAGTCATGCACAGGCCCATGGTCCTCATCAGGGTCTTCCCCTCAAAGATGGTGAGGCTCAAAAGCCTTGCAGGTAGTACCCACAGAAATGTCTGAGGCAGGAAATGCTGCCACAGGTGGTGAAACCGTACCTGGCAGGGTCCCAAGGCCCCGAGGAGTGGTCACGGATAGCCCGGGCTTCCGAGGTCTCCTCCTGTCCGGTGGGTTCAGGTGGGGAGAACCGGGCCATGAGGGGGCTGGGAAGGGGTAGTCGGACAAGACAGGGGACGATGAACCCGTGCCATTCGGATCTTACCTCTTCTTCAGTTATCCAAAGCCTGCCACCTGCGGCTTCCAAGTACACACCGGCAAATCAGCTCTCCTGACCTTGGCTTTGTCCTGGGAACACACCACAATTCGAAATCAGTTTAGTAGCTAAAGGAACCCTGACTCAGGGTCGCCAAGGTTTTCAGAGTTTTCCCATCTGGTGCCTACCGAGGAAGGAAACACAAGACAGAAACCAAACACTGGCACACCAAACTCCGGAAATGTAGGCCACCCTTCCCAAGATTAGACGGCGGCTAAGCTCCTCGGGCTCCCACAAGGGCTGAGGCCACCCCGTTTGTGGGGACGCAGTGCCCGGTGCTGTGCTCTTGGTGGCCACACGGGGCAGCACCGTGGGCAGGCACCCTGCTGGTTTCCGACACCCCCCTTCCCCCCACCCCTGCTGGAGCCGGCCTCTCCCGCCGCCTCAAGGGCCCCAGGGCCCACCCTTCCCCAGGCCCCACTCCTGAGCCCGTTTGCAAGAGTCTTCCTCGCCGAGGCTTCCCCCTGGCGTCGAGAGTGTGCTTACCTTGGAGCCTGGGCTGCTGCTCCCTGGGTGGATGTGAGCCCAAAGCCCAGTCCGTCCTCAGTGAACCCCTGCAACAGGCAGGGCCCCCGTAGAAGGCTGAGCGCATACAGCAGGCGCTCCTCAGACGGCCTCTGTGGAGATGGAAGACAGGGAGGACCACGTGAGCGTGAGGTGCTGTACGGCCAGGTCAGCTCATGTCTGCTTAGTCCGGCTCCTCCCGCCTGTGCTTACAGATGAGGAGAAGGCTCAGAGAGGTTAAGGGACCGGCTCCGCACCACACAGCTGCGGGGTGGTGGAGGCGGGATTCGAACCCACCCTCACCTCACTGGGCCCTTGGGAAGCCACTTGTGTGGCAGGCATGGCCCTTGCCTAGCCGGCTCTGAGGCCAGCTCTGGGGAGGGAGGGTTGGGGGGGGAATGTGGGGGGGGGCACCCTGGGAAAACAAGATGGATGCCCGCAGGCGATTCTTTTTCTGGACACTTCTATCTCCTTCATATGATTTTCATTTCAATTACCCACAGAGTGGGGGTAATGCAAATGACTTCTGTCCTTTTCCTCCTTCAAGGTCGGGCTGGAGCCTCCCTCAGACGCCTCCCTGGACAGCAGCAGCTCTCAGTGGCCACTCCCTTCCCCCAAACCTTCAGCATTTAAGACCGAGCCTCTCACATGGCCCGAGTCTCCTGGCCTTGTCGTCTGTGACTCCTCTCTTCACTCCATCTGACTGCGCCGTCATCTGATTATAAACCCCTGGACAGCAGGGATTGTGTTGTTGGCCTCTTCGCAGCACACATAGCACCAGCTCAAAAGATGGTTCCCGTGACAGTCGGGAACCGTGTGCCATGGGGGAGACAGCAGAGGCTGCTACGGTCAGACTTGTCTTTTAAGCTTTGGTGGCCATGGCGTGGTTTTAGAGGCGCAGCAAAGATAAATCTTTAATGTGCTTTGCTTCAATTACATGAGCTCACTAGCATTCCCTAAGCGTGCACATACTGGGTGGGCTAAGTGGGGGGTGGCCCAGAGCTACCGTGAGGCACTCCAGAATGTCCTTTGCAACATGCATAGAGCCTGCGATGGGGACATGGCTGTGAATGGAAACCAGGCATCGCTGAGTGGGCTTGGCTGCTGAAGGCTCCGGGGCTCACCAGGATAACTGTGCGAATGTCACTGTGTCGCTCTGTAAAAGATGACCTGGTTTTCAGAAAGTCCCACTGCCTGCTGAGTGCTTACACCAGGAGGGGGTGGAGGTGGGCGAGGTACCTGCCTCGTTTCTCTTCTTGGTCTGTAGTGTATGGGACTCAAACTGGGGGCGTCAGGAAAGCCTCCTGCCACCTTCATCAGAGATCCCCGCTGTCTGTCGGGGCAGCCTGGAGTGACACATACTGGGTCTGGCTCCGAAGACCTGCCTGAGACTAGTGTGGGGCTGGCTCCCCCGACCAGCGGTGCTGGGGCTCAGGCCGCTGTGCTAACCCTCTCCGACCCCAGGCTTCCCCTCTCTAAAGCAGAAATCGTGCCTGCCCTGCCTGCTTCACAGGGTTTTGAGAATTGTAGGGATTAGAATTTCAGGATTCAGAAATTACCTACCCTGTTCTCACGATCCATGAGGCCCAGAGAGGTTAAGTACCATGTCCGGGGTCACACAGCTGGCAGCAGAGCTAGAACTCAGGAACCTCCTGTTCCCTGCTTATATTCTTATTTTGCCACGTGTCCTGGTTTATTTGTTTACTTTTCACCATCCTTGCAGGAGTGTAAGCTCCTAGAGGGCAGGGGTCCACTCTCACGCTCCTTTGTTTCTCTAGCATCTGGTACATACAGTAGGTGCTCAATAAATATGTGTTGAGGGGCGCCTGGGTGGCACAGCGGTTAAGCGTCTGCCTTCGGTTCAGGGCGTGATCCCGGCGTTATGGGATCGAGCCCCACATCAGGCTCCTCCGCAATGAGCCTGCTTCTTCCTCTCCCACTCCCCCTGCTTGTGTTCCCTCTCTCGCTGGCTGTATCTCTGTCGAATAAATAAATAAAATCTTTAAAAAAAAAAATAAATAAATATGTGTTGAACTAAACTAACCTTGACTGCTAGTTCCGATGCTCTTTCCTCTACACCATGCTGTCTCTGATCCTGGGAACCTGTACTTCCAGCTCAGCCTCCCACAGAGTATGAAAACTTGCAGATGCGTTAGAGAAAACGATAAGCAAGGTGCTGAACCGCCTTGCAGTTCCCGTTAGGGTCCTGTAGTTTATAGCACAGAGTCCGTCTGAGCAAATACATACGCCGATAAGACAAGATTGGAATAAGGATAACAACTAACATGAACTAAGAGCTGATTAGGGCCAGGCGCTGTGCTAAGCATTTCATACATGAAGTGTCAGGCCCATGGTAAGTGCTTAAAAAAGGGTACTATTTGGGCACCTGGGTGGCTCGCTCAGTTAAGCCTTTGACTCCTGATCTCACCTCAGGTCTTGATCTCAGGGTCGTGAGTTCGGGTCCTGCACTGGGCTCCACACTGGGCATGGAGGCTACTTAAAAGAAAAAAAAGGTATTACTATCTTCTTTAACGATAATGTAAGTTGAGTAGAATATTAGAGTATGCTAGCTTCCGCAATAATGCCCGGATTTCAGAGGCTAACAAAGTAGTTTTTTTTCTGGCTCACACCATAGATTAAGGAGGTCAGTGATGGGGACCAGCTTTGCTCCATTCAGGGCCTTTGGATGTAGCAGTTCACGCAGGACATGTTTCAGAGGATGTGATAGATAGGACTTCCATGCAAGCCTTTTCACTTTCCTTCAGGGTGCATGGAAAGATCCTAGTTCCCAGTCCCTTTGAAGTTGGGCACCCAGTGACTTGCTTTAACCAAGAAAAAGTGATGCAAATCATTCCAGGTGGAAGCATTTTTTAAAAATTTATTTAAAATTCAATTAATTAACATACAATGTATTATTTTTGTCAGGGGTACAGGTCTGTGATTCATCAGTCTTATATAATACCCAGTGCTCATTATATCACATGCCCCCCTCAATGTCCATCACCCGGTTACCCCATCCCCTGCCCTTCCCCTACAGCAACCCTCAGTGTGTTTCCTAAGATTAAGAGTCTCTTATGGTTTATCTCCCTCTCTGGTCTCTTCGTCTTGTTCCATTTTTTCCTCTCTTCCCCTATGATCCTCTGCCTTGTTTCTTAAATTCCACATATCAGTGAGATCATATGATAATTGTCTTTCTCTGATTGATTTATTTCACTTAGCATAATACCCTCTAGTTCCATCCACATTGTTGCAAATGGCAAGATTTCATTTTTTGATGGCTGCATAAGATTCCTTTGTAGATATACACCACATCTTCTTTATCCATTCGTCTGTCAGTGGACATCTGGGCTCTTTCCATAGTTTAGCTATTGTGGACATTGCTATACGAACATTGGGGTGCAGGTGCCCCTTTGGATCACTGCATTTGTATCTTTGGGGTAAATACCCAGTAGTGCAGTTGCTAGGTCATAGGGTAGCTCTATTTGCAACTTTCTGAGGAAAGTTTTCCAGAGTGGCTGCACCAGCTTGCATTCCCATCCAGGTGGAAGCATGTAAGAACCAATGCACTCTTCTTCATATGTTCCCTCCCCTCCCCCACTGTGACTTGTTTATTTGGAGGTTTCATAAGGCTGAGACATCCTGGAATGCTAAGTCGCTATGTAGGGGACAGGTCTCCTGGGCAGTTGTCTGGACCTGCAGCAAACTGTGAGTGCGAAATCAAGACTCTGAGATTTGTACTGGTCCTAGCATATCCCCCCCTCGACTAGACAGGGGCCAGCTGGGAGGTGGCATGCACTCTGCCCACAGACCACTGGCCAGGACAGTCGTGGGAGGCTGAGGAGTGCAGTCGAGCTGTACGCGTGTCTGCACGGAGATTCTCGATTCTGCATGTTGGTGTCGTTGATCAATTTTGGACAATTCTTCACCTTTACCTCTCTAAATATTTCTCCTGCCTTGCCCTTCTCTTCTTCCCTCCTCCTAGGACTCCACTTAAGGCTATGTGATATTATCACATGGTTCTCTAATGCTTTATTTATTGTTTGTTTGTTTGTTTGTCAATTGCACAAGAAAAGCCAGCTGGGATTTTGACTGGGATTGCACTGGATCTGTAAATCAAAGTGAAGACCTATGCCATTTTAATAATTTGACTATTCCATTCAACAGCGTAGATCTTCCATTTTTTAAAAGTTTTTAAAAATGTCAGCAACTTGTTACAAGTTTTAAGAGTAGAATTTTTGCACATACATTTTTAAAACTTATCCTCAAGCTGCTTCAGGCGGCGGGCAAGATGGCAGATGTGCAGACTGAGCGTGCCTACGGAGAGCAACCAACCATCTTTCACAATAAGAAGAGGGTCCTGCTTGGAGAAACTGGCAAGGAGAAGCTCCGCAATACTACAAAAACATTGGTTTGGGCTTCCAGATGTCCAGAAGGCCATTGAGGGCACCTATATTGACAAGAGACGCCCCTTTACTGGTAATGTCTCCATCCGAGGGCGGATTCTGTTGGTGTGGTGACCAAGATGAAGACGCAGAGGACCATTGTCATCCGCCGAAACTACCTCCACTACCCCCAAAGGTACAACCTCTTTGAGAACATCCACAAGCACATATCCGTGCACCTGTCCCCCTGCTGCAGGGATGTCCAGATCGGTGACAATGTCACAGTGGGCGAGTGCCAGCCCTTGAGCAAGACTGTGCATTTCAACGTGCCCAAAGTCACAAAGGCTGCTGGCACCAAGAAGCAATTCCAGAAGTTCTGAGACTAGACATCTGCCCATACCGCCCCCTCCCCCCGCAAATAATTTCCCAATTAAAAAAAAACCAACCTATCCTCAAATATTTTTTTTTCAGGCTCCTACAATTTTTTAAAAAAACTTCATAGTCCAACTGTTTGTTGCTAGTATAAAGAAGTAGAATCAATTTTTGTGTATTGACCTTTTATCCTACAATCTTGCCAGATTGACTTGTTAGCTTGAGTAGATTTTTTTTGCCACCTGCTTAGGGTTTTTAACGGCATGATTATGGCATGTTTTATTAAAGCATAACATGGGCCATCACTTTTCCAGCTCCTGAAATCAATTTCCACATTTCTCTGTCCAGCTGTTAAGCCAATGCTCTGTACTCTCTTTTAGGTGTTTGTTACAATAGCACTTCACTTTCAGGAACCAATGTCCATATTAGTTGGGATAGCTTAGCTGCTAGAATAAGCAACCCTAAAATTTCAGAGTCTCGCATATAATAAAAATACTCTTAACGCTAGGGAACAAAATGAGGGTTGCTGGAGGGGAGGGGGGTGGGGGGATGGGTAACTGGGGGATGGGCATTAAGGAGGGCACGTGATGGAATGAGCACTGGGTGTTCCATGTAACTGACGAATCACTAAATTCTACCCCTGAAGTAATAATACACTGTATGTTAACTAACTTGAATTGAAATAGAACAAAAAAAAAATAACTCTATAAGACCATAAAAATATATAATAAAAATACTTATTTCTTGCTCTTTTGTGGTTTTGTCCCGTGTGGGTTTATTAGGAGGCCACCAAGTCATTCTGTCCTGGGCTGCTTCTGTCTGGTGGCCCGACCATGCTCCAGGCCCTCAGAGTCCTTCAGGATCTTCCACATCTGGCCAGAAATTGAGGGAAGAGAGGGTGGATATACGTGTGACCGTTTTTTAGGGCCCCGTTCTGGTCATATTTATCTGCCAAGCAAGCTAGGACATATAATCTAGCTGTGGGTCCAGCAAGAGGAGGACATGGCTTTGGGGAATATGCAGCCAGTCTTTACCACATGTAGTATTATCCCCATTTTACAGATACGAAAACTGAGGCTCGAGAGATGAAGGGATTTCCCAGCTTTTAGGGTCGTGAACAACAGTGCCTGGAACTGAGTCCAAGTATGGCGGACTCCCAAGCTCCCGAAACACTGTCAATACTGCCTTCTCTCCTACTGCCTCCCTCCCTGGCACCTGTGTTGGCTTTCTTTTCTTTTTTCATTTTTTAAAAAAATGTTATTTTTATTTTTTTATTCTTTCTCAAGTCTTTATTTAAACTCCAGTTAGTTAACTTACAGTGTAATACTAGTTTCAGCTGTAGAATTCGGTGACGCGTCCCTTCCAGGCACCACCCGGAGCTCCAGGCCTGTGCTATCTTAAGACGGTGATGTTTCCTTTCCCGCCCAGCACGGCTTCCTCCAAACATCCGTGTTTCCCTTCTGGTTCTGGCACAGTGGGTACTCTGTGCTCTCCCGAGCAGCCCAGTCCACAGGCTTAGTCTGCAATGGGTAAGGATCCTGAGAGCCACTGCAATAAAACGCAAGACATTGAAACAGAACATAAAAAGACACAAAAGCAGATGTCAAGTGGTTTCTTTCCAAGAGTTCCTATACTCCAGTGTTGTTTTAGACGCCCTGTCAAACCCAGGTGTCTCAGGAGAAAGGACTGCAGGGATCCTATACGTTGGCACGTGTAAAACGACAGTTAAAACCTGGACTTAGACGGTCTCACAATACAGGCTGTCCAGCTCCTCGCTGTTTCTTCCCTATGGAGTGGGGATTAGGGTTGTTGCTGGGCAGTGGGTTTTTTCCATCTTCAAGTGGTGCCAGACCACTTGAATAACGGAATTAGATCTTCTAAGGGAGATCTGCTGGAGGAAACAGATCTCCCAAGAGGAGCTTTGTGTGGCCCAAGTGGGACAGTGTGCGAGGTGTGGTGGGGGGGGGGGTCCCAAGGCGTCTGCTTTAAAGCTCAGTACGGGGGCGCCTGGGTGGCTCAGTCGGTTAAGCGTCTGCCTTCAGCTCAGGTCCCAGGGTCCTGGGATCGAGCCCAGCATCGGGGTCCTTGCTCAGTGGCAAGTCTGCTCCTCCCTCTCCCTCCGTGATCTCTCTCGCTCACAGTGTCTGTCTCAAATAAATAAAATCTTAAGAAAAAAAAAAAATAAAGCTCAGTACTGACAGAAAGGAGGGACTGAACAGGAAGCTCAGAGGTCATGAGGTCATGAGGTCACCATCCCATCAGTGTTACATTTATACTTTGAATTTAGTATATTCTCTGCTTTTCCACGTATTTAATATTTGCATAGGCTTAAATATTCTAGGGACTAGTTAGAAAATAGGTAAGTCAGACTCACAACATACATACACCTGGTTCTTGGACCAGGCTCCTGGGCGTGACCTCCATGGGCTGTGATCCCTGGTGGCGCATTTACAATTTAAAAACTACATATGCTGGAAGAGTTCTGAAGTTCTGTCCTAATCTTCTTCGTGGATTTTTATGTAATTTGAATCTTGGCTGAGTTGAACTGAACCAAGTTCACGTATTGGCAGCATTTAGGGTTTTGTTGGTATTATCTGAATTCTGGGAGACCCGGAATTCAAAGGAAAGGTAGGTTGAAGGGGCAAGAAAATGGGTTGAGTAATTTCCTGATTTAGCCAAGTATTTGACTGCTTGTGCCTGGCATTGTAATAGAAGCTCCAGAAAGAGAGAGGAAAGGCAGCCTTACCTGCAAGGGTTTTGTGGAGAGGGGACATCAGGAAAGAAATGCAGACAGTACAGCACAGTGAGAACTATGCACAAGGGGTTGGGAATGGGGACGAGGGACACCGACCTTGTCAGGAGGGTGAGGACAGGAGAGAGAGAGAGGGGCACAGGCTGCTTCTCACGGGGCATCGCGTGAGAAAAGCATGAAGGTCCAAAGCAGGGATGCTTGGCAGGAAAGAGCTCTCTCTGCACAGGAAGAAAGCCTGAAGATGGAGGCAGATGGGCTTGTGGGAGGGAGTGGGGGTTGAGGGGCTCTGCAGACCTGGATTTCTCTGGGTTACTCTGCCCAGGAGGGGGGCCCCAGTCAAGGGCACAGGGAGCGTGGGAGGTTTCTGATTAGCCAGAGGGAGCTGATGAGCACAGACGGCCAGCTGAGGTCCAACAGCTTTCCGGGGGTCTTCTCCAGCAGCTCGGGAGCTTGGGTGTAGGAGCAGAGACGTGGATGGTAGGACGGGTCCAGCAAGCAGGTGTGGCAGAAGCAAGGTGGCAGGAAGCTGAGGGTACAGGTGAGAAGGTGGGTGCAGTTTAGGCTGCTTGTGAGCTTGTGACACCAGGAGGCGCAGATAACGGGGCCGGGAGCCGGGTGGTCCTGAGGCCCCGGAATCCTGGCAATGGAAGGCAGGCTAAGAGCGCTGGGCGAGGACCCTGGCTCCCTGTGCGTTGCTGGTGGGAATGCAGAATGGTGCAGTCACTGGGATACGTTTGGTGGTTCCTCAAAAAGTTAGAAATTTCCAGATAATCCAGCAATTCCACTCCTAGGTATGTATCCAAAAGAACTGAAAGCAGGGATTCGTATTTCCGTACCAATGCCCACGGCAGCATTATTCACAAAATCCAAATACACACACACACACACAAAACCTCAACACAAAACAAGAGATGGATGGATAAACAAAATGTGGTACTTACATCTAATGGGATGTTATTCAGTCTTAAAAAGGAAGGAGATTCTGATACACGCTACAAAATCGATGACCTTTGAGAACACTGGTACGTGCAAGAAGCCAGGGTAAACAAGCAAAGGACAAATGCTGTAGGATCCCACTTCCACGAGGTACACAGAGACGGAAAATAGAAGGCTGGGTGTCAGGGCCTTGCGGGGGGTGGCGCGGAGGGGAACGGGAGTTATTGTACAGAGCTTCTGTTTGGGATGATGAAAGTTCTAGAAACAGCCGGTGGTGAGGACCGCCCAACAGACGAGGTGGGCCCTCCGTGTGAGGCTCTCTCTACAGCCATCCACAGTCATCTGGGCGGACCGTAGGTGCGGTGGGGGGTTATGAACGCGTTCAGGGGTATTAAACGATTTCTGAAGGGTGAGGTAACTCCCCGAGGGTGTTACTTGTAACAGTATCCTCTGTAGTCTTATAGAACTAGTCTGGTTCCAGAAGAAATAAGCATGCCAGGCCAAGTGTACAGTGATTCCAAACAGTTTAATGTAATTCCAAGACAAAGTGTGATTACATTTCTACACATATACAATATGCATATGTGAGTTTACAAATTTTAATTAATAACTCGTTTCACCTCAGAGACCGAAAAAATGATCAAAAAGAAACTGTGAGTAACAAGCTATAACATAGTTCACCACAACGGGACCCCCCTTTCTCACCCTACAGTTAGTAATATTACAATTAAAATAACTATATTCTTCTATAATTTTTTTCTGTTAAAATCATCTCATAAATTTACAATGCTATTATTAGTTTCCAAGACTAATATAAATTCACTCCATTTTTCTACAACGAAAATGATTATTAATTTAGAAGCACACGACATCATGATGAAAAACACAAGCATTTTAGTAGCAAGGACTTGATCAGTTAGGAATTATTTTTCTTGTAAAACATTCTAAAGCCAAGTAAAATATCCATTCTTATAACATACCTATAATATGAGACTAAGGAATAGGTTACATATAGGTCTACAACACATTGGTTTGCTTTTTAAAAAAAGTAGACATTTATAAATAAAAAAGAAAAGAGGGACAATTCACGTAGGAAAAAGAGGTACACGAGAAAATACTGTTGCACGCAATAATTTTCACAAAGATTAACATGGATTAACACTTTTCATTACAGAAACCGTACAGTGAAGGAACACAACAGACCGGGGCTTTCATAGGGCTATTGAGCTGAGATGACCTGGTGGAGGAAGATGTAGGCAAGGTGACCTTGGGGAGGGAGCCATGTTCCTTGGACTGGTGACCAATCATCACCGGGTCTCCTCTTCCCGGCTCTCATTCTGGGGAGTGAGTCTTTCTATCCAGTGTCCGGAATTCATGGGCAGTTGAAAGGTAAACATTTCTACAGATCTGTTCTCATTCCATCCTAATGGATCCCGCTTTTGGAAACGCGATATAGTATCAGAGGCTGCAGCTCAATACATGTGGTCAACGCAAAATGGGATGGAAAATTCCAGTCGTTCTGATTTGCTGCCCCCCTCACTCATCGCGCCCTGGAGGCTGGGGACCCAGAGAGCGCGGCGGCCCCCCTCAGGGCCACCTGCCTCCACTGTGGTGAGGTGGGTGACGAGAAACCGGCGCCGTGCCTCAGGCCCACACAGGGAAGGCGCAGCCTGGGGCCGGCCCGGGCTCGTCTACGCCGCCAACGCTGCCTGACTTCTGAAAGCTCCTCTTTCTCCTCATCCGTAAAGCTATACTTCTCCTATCAGAAATTTGGTTTGATATATATATACACTAACATATATATCAACATCTCTATCTATACAGTGATTCTACTAAACTAGAAAGTCTGCTGCCCCAAAGTAGGACTTCCTGGTCTACTTCATTTGGTTAAAAAATGCACACAGAAGATGAGGAGATGCTTTGGGGGCCAGTAATGATTGTGCCCTGGAAAAGCCACGGAAGACAGCTTTAAATGAGCAGTAACACAAATGTGGGAGGGAGCATGAAAGGGTGGGGGGAAACCCCGAGGCGGAGGCAGCGCCCACGGGGGGTGTCTGCTTGGAAGTGAGGAGCGGCGAGTGGGGTGGGGGACGCTTCATGTTCCATTCAGGAGTCACAGAAAGCTACAAAGGATGGGCATGGTCAAGTCACTTTCCACTTCCCAAGTTCTTCCTTATAACCTGAGCCGAAAACTATTAAAATAATAATAATAATAATAATAATTAATAATAATAATAATAATGAAAATACTAATGATAAATCCGTTGCCCCTTCCACCGAGCAGGTGAGTATCTAACAGGGAGGCAAGATCACTGCTCACAAGGCCAAGTGGGTCCTTCTTCCTGGCTCCTGAGAGCGTCCTGGGAGTCCTAGGCGCCTGCGTGTGGGGCTGTGGTGGCAGTGGGGTGGAGGCGGGGGTGGCCCCGAGACACTGACCTGGACAAGGAGTGGGGAGGACGCACCAGGAGAGACCTGTGTGGAGCGTTAAAAGGACACTAGAGGGAGCAAGTTTCAGATTCAGCGTTATTTACTTTTTTTTTTTTGAAGCTAATTTCTATGCTTCTAGTTTTTAAACATATGGTTAAGCCCCAAAGACAATGACATAAAACTAATTTGGTGAGTTTCAAACAAAGGAAAAGACCAAACAGAGGGAAAGCAGGAGTATTATTAGCAAAGGCGAGATAAAAAAAAAAAAATTTTACCCTAACATTTCTTACAAGAACCTGTCATGAGAACATACGGTCCACAGAGGTCACAGGGAACACGCGAATGCATTCAAAGGAACACACACTAACAGTTCCCTGGTCCCAGGTGTTCTGCAGTCTGCAAGGTCCTATCTGCTGATGGAATGCCTTTTACCACAGCGGGTCCTCTGCACTTGGGTTGTGGTACAAGAGAAAACAAGAAACAAACCAAAACTCTTAGGGAAACCAGCATGTTCTGGCCTGTTTCTAAAAGACAGTGGGGCCCACTCTCTGAAGTGTCACAGTGACCATCTCTACTTCAAGGGGTCTCAATGACCCACGCCCCTCCCCCAGCTGCCCCTAGGTTCCCCAGCCCTACCCCTGCTCAGCAGCACTTACAGTCTCTAGGGAGCAATCTAGTTTCCCCCTTCCCATCGACCTAGGCTTCAAATCTGAGTTTGACAGAGTAAAAAAGTAAACACATCCTTTTGCATTTATTTTGTTCTAAAGGAGAAAAGGGATTAGTGACAGCAGGTATATGGAAAGCCCAGCTGATGAATGCGGGCATAGGGACGTGTGACTCCCCCCCTGCAAAACACCAATCAGAATATTGCCAGGGGCCCAGAAACAGCAGCTGCACACCTTCAGGGCCGCCTGAATCCCAGTGTCTTCTACTGCCTGGTGACTGGAAGTCAGTGGATCGATAGAAATTAAACATTCAAATCAAGACAAAATCAACGAACCAGGTATCTGTTCTCTCTGCCTCTTCCACGATGTCAAAGAGAAGGCCTCTTTGGAGACAAATGTTGTTACAACATGGCATGAGGTCTTCACATCTGGCCCAGGCTATGGACTCACCCCTTCCCACTCAATCCAAAAATCCGTTCACATTCTCTCGCGTTCACATGGAAACCAGTAAGTAACGTGGAGGGAAACGCTCGTGTTGGGCTACACAACAGTATGGGTAGAAAACACCTGCCTTGGAGGGGCATGGCCTCCAACTAAAGAGGCGATCGTTGGGGTTTGAAGATGTCAGTTATAAACAGAAATTTTCTTTAAAAAGTACCAGTTTAAATGTAAACTATAAAACACTTTAACTATAAAACGTAGCCAGAAATATGCTTAAGTATCCACAGTCAGTTACTTAGTTTATGCATTTAAAATGTGGCTCTCTCGATATCTTAGAAGGCTAACAGCATTTTACAGTAGCTAAAAACATATATACTTAACATGTGCATTTGAATATCACATTTCATTACAACACACAAAGAATAATCTCTTCCTTGGTTTAATTTTTGTTGTAAAGATCAGCTATTTTCAGAATTCACTTAAGCAACAATGACCAGGGTGTGCATTAATCATTATTTTCAGCCCACACAGAGTTCATAGTCTTTTAAATCCCAAGATCAAGCTGGCTACATGATTTCAAAAAAGGCTAAAACCAGGATGAATGCCCACATTTGAGGTAATTATTGCCATTAGGTCACAGTTTGTGTAAGATAATGTATCTAAAACCTTCTTTAAAAAAATCTTTAGGTGTTCTGTCAGAATTCCAGAATACCTATTGAAACCAACCAGGATCTCAAATTCTGACTAGTTGGGTTTGCTTCCAATGGAGTCAAAGTTCTAGAAGGTTCTAGAACTTGTGTAAACTACCTAAGAATTTAGGCAAACAAGCCTGGAGCCAGTCAGTAAAGAAGTTTTTTTTTTTCCCCCCTTAAATAAAAAAGAAACAAAAAACCCACCCAAGACAACTGAGAAGATGTTTCATAACACATGATAATAGTTTTCTAAAAAATTAAAAATCTCACCCTAAAGCATTTCTAAATTCATGTCACCTTTCAACCAAATTAAAAATGCTTCTGTATTACTATTAATCTCATACTGCGGCAAGAGACTCTCCTTCCTTATACCCTAAAAATTGGCTGATTTTTCTGTTTACATAACCGTGCTTTCCATTTCTTTGAGAAAGTTATCTTCAAAGAAACCCTTATTTGGTTCCTCTAAGAGTCATCTTGTTTTTCTCTCCTTCTCCATTTTTTTTTTTTTTTTTTTACACAAAGAAAAAAGTTCCTGGACACCAGACCCACACACGGTATTTACAAATTTGGTGTGAATCCCGCATCTGGTTCTACCCAGAGCTGAAGAGTGGATCAATTATAGAGACCAGAGTTGTCATGATATTTATCAGTGCAGTAAAAAATAGCATTTTAAAAAAAATATATACCTTTAGTATTGCCTTTCTAGAATTAACTATAAGCAAGAAAAAATTTATTTTTTTTTAAAAGAAGAAAAGAACACTTTTTTCTTCACTCGTAAGTTTGTTGTAGCAGCACTACTAAAGCTAGTTGGTACACTGGAAAGGAATCTAAAATGAATTCTACTATGAGTCAAAAGAAACCCCCTAAGATTTTCTCTAAAAGTCCAACGAATTCTGCCCCTTCTGCTTGCATCCAATTCAGGGCTCCCTCTTCATTCAGACCTTCTGCTGGGTTGCACGCGCAGGGCAGGGATGGCAAGGGGTGACATTCCTTCAAGGCTTTTCTTTGCGCGCGCGTGTGCACGCGCGCACACACACACACTGACACACAGACACAGACACACACACACATCGGAGGTGGCCAAGGAGGCTGGTGGCTGTGAGCTCGGTCCTGGAGCTGGGCAGACCCAGGTTCAAGGCCCGGCTCCCTCACTAGCCGTGTGACCCTGGCATGTCACCAGCTCTCCAAGCCACATGCCTCATCTGGAAAGGGATGAAGGGGGCCCCTTTCATAGCGTTATTATGAAGACTAAAGGAAACAAGAGAACCAATAAGCAATTTTTAGCACAGTGTTTGGCACACAGTAAACAGAAGTCTCATTAGATGGTTTGTCAGAAAACAGGAAGCCACTCATTGCTGTTAATTAAAAAAGCAGAACGAAATGGTATCTCAGTGAAGTCCCGATTAACAAAAATTTCACTAGGAACTTGGGAGATTTTGGACCACCATTGTTCTTCCTTTGCTTCAACGCATGCTTTCTCAGAGCATCAGCTTCCTACGGTTCAATAGGGCAGCGATGAGGGCTCCAGGGGATAAGCTCACTGGGGGCTTGGCCTGGGGCCCTGCGCACTGAAAGCATTCAGCACGGGCCGGCTCCTACCTACTTCCTCGAGGGACGCTGCAAGCTTTAACAAATGGGAGACCGTGGACAGGCTGCTCGATAGTCGAGGGTAGGGGCCCGCAAAGACTTGTGGGGAACGAGGAAGATCTCTGAGAAGGGGTGCTCTGCAGGAGGGACCCTTCTCTGTAAATGCTCACTGCGTCTCAAAGGGCCAACTGGCTTGGAGCTGGCTTTCCTGAACTTCTGGAAGTTGCGAGAAAGATGTGAGAGACCTCTGCTAGCTTAGGCCACTCTAGTGCACAAGGGCGCCAAAAGCCTTTGGAAGGTTTCTTTTGTGTTTAATCTTCAATTCTCTAGTAGCCCGACTGAGATTTGACGGAGTCTAGTCTGTGGAGATTCGGAGTGACAGTCCTAAGGCATCAACGTGGAAAAGTACACTGACACGCCCAGTGCAGCTCCCGCGTGCATCTGACCCCCCAACGCAGCTGAACTTCCGGGCCCAGGGTCTGCTTCGGTCCATACCCGGCGTTATAGGATACAAGTTAAGCCCACGTACTCATGCGGTGCCTCCAGCTTCCCAACAGCAGCATTTACAGTTACTAATCTCCACTCCTCTTAAAAAAAATGGATACAGTTTGAAATAAATGCAATTAAAAAAAAAATACAAGTCAGGAGAGAGGACAGAGAGACAAGTGGAATCACATCACTGATGATGTCCTTATTGCCCGGAAAGGAAAGAGAGGAATGCCATTTTGTCCCCATGTGGAGGTGTCTTTGAGAAGGGTTCTTTGGCTAAAGAAAGGAACAGCTGCACCTTCCTTTCTAATTTGGTAAGGACAGCTCTGGCCTGCTCAATTTTGAGGCTTCCCCGTCTGAAATCTGTGAGACACATCAGGAAGAGAACAGCATGCAAAGTGCTTCCGGGGCTGGAATGTTTCCTGGCAAAATGGCTCAGGCTGGCGTCGTGAGATCCCAGGCCAGGCCTGCGGAAAGAGTCCTCGCCTCCCTGCTGAATTCCCTCTGCTACCCGAGGGCACCTCGTTATCTTCTTTCTGTGATCGGTCCTAGCAGCTCCTGGGCAGGCCAGAAGGGGCCCCATCCCCTACCCTGGCCCCAGCACCCGAGACGGCCTGGGATGAACACTGGGGCCAGCTCATGGACACACCTCATTTCACCAACCACAACCCGTCAGCAGTAGCTCCTTAAGCCTCCTCATCTCCTTCCTCCAGTTTCCAAGAAAGTCTGCTCCACTCACACACACACACTCACACAACCCAAATCCTCCACCACAAGCTTGTTCAAAAATGAGTGTTTGCACTTCCAGAGACCTGGTCAAGGGAAATCGGCCTCTTAGCAGCTGTGCTCATCTCCCCGGCCCGTCCTTACATCCAACAACCTGGTGTTTGGGCGGGTTGAGTCGTCCAGGGTGAAGACGGCAAGGCCAGCTGGCTCCCCCAGCCTGCAAGCCACTCACCGCCAGTAAGGCCAGAATGCAAATACAGTCGAGGAGACAACCGTCGGTTTGCCTCAACCCTTCCTTGCCCTCTGAACTCCATCAACCACGTGCATCACTTCACAGTATTAACTGGCATGAAGCCTCAGACTCTCCCACCCGTCGGCCTGCTCACCCCTTCCCTTGGAAACAGCCAGAACGTCATGAACGAGGCACTAAGTGCAGAGACATGGGTGCGCACGCCCAGATGGGTCAGCAAGAACCCACTGGGCAGAAGCACATTCCCCTAGACTTCCTGAGGCTACAAGTACATGGTTCTCCTTGACCTGTCCTTTTCAATCTTCCCCTCTTCAGCGTTGCTATGCTTCTTCATCTAGAGACAGTTGAAGAACAGATGATGCTCTAGGTCATTCGTGGTCTCAACAAGGACGAGGCCGGCATCCTTCTACTTGAGAGCTTGGTCCTAGGGATGGGCAGGCTTTGATTCGCCCGATTTGCCAGGGTGACTCAGAGCTGGAGGAAGGGACAGGAGATGTGGGCACGTGCTAAGGAGCGCACAAGAAGCCTGGCCTCTCACACGGGGTCTTCTGATCCTGCAGCTCTGTGCTGGGGACTGGAAGAGGAGGGCGGGTGGGGACGAAGGGAGGATGCACTCCTGTTTGCTGGGCACCACCAGGACTAGGCACAGCCTGGCATTGCCCTCGGTAAGCTTCAGCAAAACCAGCATTTCCACCCAAGGCCCGAATTTCTGGGTTTGGTGGGCAATGTGTGGGCACCTCAAGCCAATTTTAAAAAGCCAATCACACACAAGGCAGCGTGCACCAAGTCTTCGAGGCCGCGCTGTGCCCCTCTGTTGGCTAATGCTTTCAGAGGGGCCCTGCCCGCAATGTCAGAGGAGCTGCTTGACCTTGTCAGCGTTCCTCTGGCCTCTTACCGTCCCTCTACCTTTTTTTGGCTCCTAGTTCTATCCCTAGAATTGCGTGCTGAGAAGAGGTACTGGGGAGGAAGGGGGAAGAGACCAGAGAAGTGGGCAGTATGGTCAGTGAGTGGAAGGAGGGCAGGTGAGGCTGAAATTCCCCACGGGAAGGTACCACCTGCCTAGGACCCCTACGTCTGCTCATTCCAGCCAGTGGCTTCTAGGAGGGGACAACCGTCTCTGCACTGAAGGAGATAGGCCACACTCCTGGTGCAACGAAGGGAAAAGGAAGGACACGTGGGGCAGCTCTGGGCTGAAGGGCTTTCTTTTGCATGACAGGTCAGGATCAGATGTGAGGCAGGCCAAGAATCTAGTTAGCAGATTCCAGAAGCACGGAGAACACAGGGAATGTGGGAAAGAACCATAGCTAAGGGTTGGGCCCTGGAGACGCCACCTCGGAACTCCTCCCAGGCCACTGAGACTCTAGGAAAATAGGATGTTGATGGTGACCGTGTTGTCAAGAGTCCAATCTGGCCTGCACACAGAAAAGGCCTTGATTCTTCTTCAAACTTTTGTTCTGTGGTGGGTCTTTCTTGACAGCTCTTTGTGGACTAGAGATGACAGAAACAATTTTCCTAATTTCTGGGTCCTTCCTTTTTTTTTTGTTTTTTTTGTTTAACAAAACTGGACATCTGCATGTCCTTCCTGCCTACTCATACACTCACAGATATAATAAAATAAGTTTAAATATTAAAGAGAAAACACAAACATACTGGGAATAAATGTGCATTTAAAACCCCAGCTAAAATATCAACATGATGATAATGATAATCATTACAATGGTAATAACCAAAATAATTAGTACAATAATATCTTTATGAGCAGCATGGAACTTTCATTCCTGATCTGGAAGAAAACAAAGAAAATACCAGGTGAAAGAATAAGGGACTTCCAACTTAAGTAGACAAAAGCAATTTTCTTTAAAATGGAAGGCTATGTTGTCTTTTCCCATAGGAGATCACATCTAGGTGGGGCTGGGAGTCAGCTGTGTGAGGGAATCTGTATGCTGCCAGCAAGGCCAATGCGGTCTCGTTTGCAGCCAAGACTTCTGTCACTGGTCAGGAGATGTGATGGGGCTCTGCTGTCATTTGGCTGCTGCCAAGTCAGGAACAGGTGGATTTTCCAGGCTGGCACGGCTCTGAGAGGGCTCTGGCTCATGTGTCCTCCAAAGACTTTTCTCCCCCACTCTCTCTGGACTGGCCATTTTCCCATGGTCTTGGAGAGATGGCCCTTCCCCACGTCCCGGGAAAAGAGTATTGATCAATTGATCAGCCGGTGGGTCCACGAGGAGAGTGTCTTGCCCTGGGGCTAACGTCTCACAGGCTCACCGGCTGGGGACCTGTGGGCTGCCTGAGTGTGTACCTCCAGTGGGTCCCGGTGTCCTTCCTTCCAGCCTCAGGCCTGGACTAAGTTGGTTCCAGTTCGAGGACCTATGTCTTCCTAAGATGAGTAGAATTCATGGTTGGGGAGGGGGAATTTCCAGAGTTATTTCACATTTCACAGCTAACAGCTAAGGTAACGGCTTGGCTATGTCACTGAATTAGGCTGGATATCACTATAAAACCACTGTTCACAGTAGATGGTTACGGGAAACTGCAGGAGGCAGGGGGCATGGGGACAAACTGCCGAAACTGGGAGCCATCTCTTTGCACCTTAGAAACCTGGCTTTGGGATCAGTTAGGACTCAGCATCAAGAATCAAACAGTTAGGGCCACCCTTCTAAGCCCCATCTAAGACCAGATAGAGTCTCCCAACATTCGTGTACTCAAGAGTAATTTTATTATGAATGGAGATACCCCTACTCCACCCCACCCCCAGCCGTGTTCAAAGCCTGAGAAAACTTCCAGAATGTATCAATGGTGCAAAGAGGGCAAAGGGCAAATTTCTTTGGAAACTTAAGTGCCCACAGGAGTGTTCCAAAGTGCAATGCAAGACCCCCTGGCTACCCTCATAAATGTCCCTCCGACCTTCTGCCCATCAGACCCCTCTAAAACCAAAGAACAAAATCGAGTCTTGGGTAGGCCTGGTAATGTGAGGAAAGATGCAGCAGCAAACAAAAGATGGTTGTCTACAGAGGGAAGGATCTGGCAGAACTGTCAGAACAATACACAGCTGGTGGAACGAGAGAGACGGGCAGGGCTGTGCATGAGCGTGGGGTGCGTGTGAGGGCCTGGGGCTGGGTCCACCTCGTAGACAGCAGGAAGGCCGTGCCAGGCCCAGAGGCTGCAAGGGGCCTCCTCTCCTCTGTCCTTCCATATTAGGAAGGAGACAGCCGCCTGACAAGGCCAACATTCCCACAACACAGATGGGACCTCTGTTCCCACAAATGGTAAGACCGCACCCCCCCGAGCCCAGGCAGAACCGGAGGCAGAGTGCGGTAAGGGTGCAGGGTGGGGAGTCTCTCTTGCTCTTGGTCTCCAAAGTAAAAGTCAGATTTGTCCACCCACCCATCCATCTCCTACAGCTCTCTCAAGATCCCTGGGCTCCCTTCCCCGTCCCTGCCAGCTCCCTGATGCCCCTCTGCTAGCAGATAGCTCAAAAAAGACAACAGGTATTAAAATAAAATAAAATTAAATTAAAATTAAAAAAAAAACAAGGAAAGACCAGAGTAAATGTTACAACAGCACAAAAGAAGAGCTGAGATGATGTGACTCGCCTCAGTCAGCTTCTTGGAGTACCATGGAAGTAAACCCTCACACCGCGTCTGTGGGTCGGTAAGGCACTAGGAGGGACCGGTGTCAAATCAAGGATGCGAGAGCCGTGATGGCGGCGCCGAAGGACACACAGCGAGGGTGGCATCCGCGCTCACACTCGCACACACTCGTTCACGCTCGCACACCTGGACCACCATACTGGTTACATGCCTATGTTCTATCACTTTTTTTTTTTGTGCAATTACATTGAGGAATAGTCTATTGGTATCACTGGAGTTGAACACAAAGTAGAAAACAGGGGTGCTGACTGCTACATTCTACTAGGGTGTCGGCGACGACCGCTAGCCCTATGCTACGTGACTAGGGATTGATTCAAAGAGAAAATAAATCTTCAGGAAAAGAAAAAAAAAAACCTAAAGTTTGCAACACACATTATTAATGACGCTGGAGGAGTAACATTGCTTAGGGATTTATCCAGAGTGCTCAGGAAGAGAAACTGCGCCCTCTTGGGGGGCTTCCTTCAGCCTGGCCACCCCCCCCCCATCAGTCCTGACACGTGGCAGAACTGGGCTTGGCCAACCCCACACCACCCCCCAAAATCAGCCTCCCTCAGGCCACGGCCTGACCTTCTAGAGGGCTGCTGACCCTTTAGAGTTCTGGAAAAATCCCTAATTCTTATGTTCCATAATTAAAAATCTATTGGATTTCCATTTCAGGTGTCCCCGACAGCAAATTCTTAAATGTCACTTGCCGTCATATGAAAATAATCTTTGAGAAGTTCATAGATAAAGTTCTTCAAAAACTGGGGCCCCCCACTTCCAGAATCTTCTGTTGCTCTCTTCTTCTCCTTTCCAGTTTGGTGCAGAATGGGTTCGTGAGCTGTGTTTTTTTGTTACTGACGTTTTCTTTTTTTTCTTTTTCTTTTTTAAAATAAAAAGCATAGATTTCCCCCTCCTCAATCCCTTCTTTTTTAAAATGTTCTCTTCTCTGCCCTAAGTCCCCCCACCTCCTAGTTCAAGTTTCATTTGTGTCGGTCCCTGCCCCCTGCCCCCCCTGCCCTGTTGCATTGTTTGTGTGCCGCATCTTCAGTATAAAAAGCCCAGCTCCCACCTTGCCCCTCCTCCCTCCTCCCCTCTGGCCATCCTCCCTCCCCTCCCCTCCCCTTCCAGTGTTTATATGTAAGGGTACTGGTTGACCTTGGCGGGGCTCAGTGGGTATCCAGTGTAGACGGTGGAGGCTGGAGAGGCGCTGATGTAGGTCTGGTGGGCAAACTGGGCTGGATACTGACTCGGGTGGATGGTGGGCGAGGGCAGGACCCGGGGGCCCATGCTCACGGGGACCTGGTGGACGATGCTGGCCGGGTAGGCAGTGTGCTGCACGGTGTGACGTGCTGAGCCTTGGGAGGCCACCAGGTGGGCCACGGTGCCGGTGGAGCCCAAGGCCGCGGGCGCCGTGTAGGTGTAGAGGTGGGGCTGGGTGGGGAGGTGGGCTGCTGCGGCAGCGGCGGCCAGGTGGGGGTGCACAGTGCCATGGCTGGGGCTGTTGTGCGGGAAGGAGTACGGGGCCTGAGCCATCGTGGGAGTGATGTAGGCCTGCTGCCGGCGGTGGCTCCCGGCGCGCTCTGCGGTGATGTGCTGCTGAGCCTGGAGAAGGAGAAGCACCAGGAGAGGGCTGCATTGGGGGCCAGACACGTGGGAGGAGAGAAAGGAGAGGAACAGGACAGGAGGGGGAGGAGGGAGAAGTGGGAGGGAGGAGGGAGAGGAGGAGAAGAGAGAGAAGTGAGGAGGGGAAGGACAGTGAGGAGGGGAGGAGGGAGGAGGAAGAAGTGGGAGGGAGAAGGGAAGGGGAGGAGGGGGAAGTAGGGAGGGAGGAGGGAAAGAGAGAGAAGTGAGAAGGGGGTAAGAGAGGAAAGGGTGGAAGGTGGGGGGAGGACCGGGCAGTGGGGAGGCGGGGGAGGAGAGGAGGGAAGGAGGCCAGAAGCCGCAGGAGTGGGGGAAGATGCCCCCCTGGTAGGCTGGGAAAGCAACAGTAGCCTGGACTGAGAAAGGAAAGCTTTCCCAAGTCCCTGGAGTCCCTGGCTGGATGACACACAGTCAAACCAGCTTGAAAAGGTAACAGATAGGATGTCTCCTAAGGGCCTACAGCAGCTGTGAAGTGTCAGAGCAGCCCCCCTCTTTGAGTGACAACTGCTTTCTCCCTCACTGTGAAATCTTGTTCTCTGAAATCCTAGGCTCCTGCAAACTTCGCTGTTTGAAGTTATATTGGTACAAATGAAAGAGCCCTCTCTTCCAGAGAACCGGAGTCGTGACGACACAGAGACGCGGCCTCAGTTTACCAAGTGCACCGCTTCAGACAAGGGATTTTGGAACACAAGCTCCCCATTTATTTCACTTCCATGGCTTCTGAGGAAACAGGCCCCCAAGTCCACTTTGCATTTCAGACCTGACGCAGACCCTGTACCCACAGGCCGCTGTGCCAAGGAGACCCTGCTTCATTTAAAATTCCACCTCAACGCCACCCGCCTTCTCCAAATCCTCTCTTGCCCTCGGTCTGGGTTCCCTGTGTGTGGCCTGGCCTCCCTCATGGCAATGAACCAGTCAGCCCAACGATGTCAGCCTGCAGGTACTCCCTGGGCGTCCTGGTCTGACGGGGCCAGGACACTGTGTCACAGCCTCTGCCAGTCTGAAAGAGCAAGATGTGGGCCATCCTATTTTTAAGCTTTGGCACTGTGCCACTGAGTGCCTTGTGACATTAGACAACTGATTTTACTTGGAGCCAGCTCTTTGTGACCCAGGCAAACCAACGTCCCCGGGGTAACCCATGGCAGCAAGAAGTCGGAGGTCCCTCAGGACCCGTCCGGCCGCTAGGGGGCTGCGGCCCTGTGAGCTGGGCAAGGGCTGGCTGCGGCCCCCTGCTTGGAAGCTGAGGCCAGGAGGGGACTGCAGAGATTGGGGTACTTTGCAGGCCGGTGAGGCACGGTCAGGTGGCACTCACCTGGCTGAGATTGAGAGGCTGCTGCTGCTGGAAATGCGGTCCTGGCCGCTGCTGCCGGTAGGCGATGGCTCCGGACGAGCTCCCTGAAGAGTGACCGCTGGTGGAGGTCACGTTGCTGGAGGACTTGGACTTGTAGGACGAGTGCTGACTGGTGTTAACTGTGTGGGGAAGAGCCAGGGGTCACAGAGCGGTCACAGGTCCTCCACTGCCCAGAAGACCCTGCCCCTCTAGGCAATAAGGGTGGTCTTCCAAGAAGGGGCATGTTCCTAAGACCAGCCCATCAAAATCAGCCTCATCTCCCTGAGACCCAGGGAGAGTCTGCCCGGGCTCTGGACTCAACACCGCACTTTGGCCTGTCCCACCGGTTGGGAGAAAGTGCCAGCTTGCTGGACTTTAAGATTCTGGTCTGGGGACACTGAAAAGCACAAGGAGGGTCTAACGGAAGAAAGGAGGAGAGGTCTCTGGAGCTCTCTGTGCCTGTCCAGGGCTGCAGTGGGGGCTGTCTGCCGAGATTCAGAGACGCAGAGATAAGCAGGGTACAGATAATGGGGCCTGAGAAAAAGGACCACACATGTCCTGAGGAAAAAACAACCCACGATTGCCCGTAAAATGGTCAAGGCCGGGGTAGAGGGCGCTAAGTATGAATGAGGCACACATCGCAACGTGCAGGCCCTTGACGTAACTGGGTTGGATCAATTCTATTACAAATCCCAGGGTGATGAAATCAAAGTCAAAGAGGACACGGCTGGGGCCGGCAAGAGAGAACACTGATTAACTGCTCAGGGAGAGAAACATGAAGAGTGAAGGTCTGGGAAACCGGACATTTGGGAATGGGAGTCTGGGGTGCACACTGAAGGCCACGGGGAGCCTCCCTGCCCCACAGGCAGCAGCCCCCCTCCAGGAAAGGGAGAGCTGTCTCACTGGGGAGGGAGCCAGTGGGTCCTCACAGAGACCCCCAATCTGACCGTGCACTGCACTTGGGGGTCTTCCTATCCACTAAATTAGAACTCTATGGGGGGTGCCTGGGAATCTGTATTAGCAACAAGCACCCCAGGAGAGAAGCCCGCCAGGCCCTGGTGTAGGGAGCTGTGCAAAAGCCAAACCCAGTCAGAATCTCAAAGGTCCCCTGAAACCTGGAGGATGCAGGGATTTGGGGGACCCACTGCCAGGTAAGAGACGGAGAAATGCAAATGTGGGCTATCGGCAGAGCTTTGGGGTCTCCCCTTCACTCAGCCACAGTGCTACTGGGATGGAGCCAGAGTCCTTGCTGCTCGGTAGCAGGTCACAAACTGTGCCTGCTGTCTGGGCCCCAGCTGGGGATGCTGTCCCTCTGCTCCCATTGGGCATCAGCATCAGCTCTCTGGGCATTCTGTGGTCATTATATTTGAGGAGAAAGCCTGAGCTCAGGTACCAACAGCCTGAGTATGCAAGAGGTTAGGAGTTTTAGATGAAATGGTGTCACAGAGCCCAGCACATGCCTGCTACTGCCACTGTGGGGACAGGGCATGGGGACTGGGTCAGAGCACGGAGCCCCCAAAGAAGGGAGGGGGTCCTGCAGGGGACCAAGAGACGAAGAGAAGCACTTCCTCCTGCTGAGATGAATACAGTACCAAGGGCAGCCGAAGGCAAGAGCTGAAGATCAAGCTCCTGAGGTGTGGCTTGGAGCCACGAGGGACAGTCTCAGACCAGGCCCTGCCCGGCTACTCTCAAAGATCCGCCAGCCTGGCTACAGCCCTTGGCTCCCAGGGTACCCCCAGTGGTCCCGTCTGCAGTGGGAGGGTGCTTCAGAGTATGGGTGGGCTGGGAAGCCAGACTCCTGTGAGGTCCAGCTGCGTGGCCTTGGTCGAGTTAGTTAACCTCTCTATGCTTCCATTTTCACATCTGGGAAACTGGGAGGATAATGATAACGACATAGAGGGTCGTCCTGAGGTTTATACGAGTTAACATATGTGGAACGCTTCATTATCTGTCACATGTTACGCTCTTAAAAGCGTTAGCTGTGTTAGCTATTGGTAACACAGGTATTGAGCCCTGTCCCCTGGCTAAAGCTCATGCTCAAGGAACAGGTGTCCACTCCAAGCTGGGACAACCAAGTCCTGTCTCCTGGAAATGGGAAACTAGGAGCCTGGGAGTCGCTGGGTCAGGGTGAAGCAGTGTTCCAGGAGGCAGGCGTTGGGCCGCCAGTGGCCCAGGTCCCGGGAATTCTGGCTCCTGCCCAGCCTGGGATGTGGTTGTTGAACTTTTCCCTCAGCCTTCTTAATTCCTTCCAATAAATTCTGTGTCTTAAGGCAGTGTAGAGTTCATTCTGTTGCCTTCCAAAAGAATCTCAACTAACCCAGGAGACCTGAGAAGGTGATGTGAGAAATCCCCCAGGCTCCTTCCCGAGGAGGGGTGAGTTCTGTGAGAAACGGACTGTGGCCTGCTCGTCATTCATCCTGACCCGAGCCCAGTCAGGATGGGCTGGGAGCTCCAGCTGGGGTGGGGGTAGGGGGTGGCGCTAAACCTGGTCACACCTTGGCCTCTCTAGGCCAACTGAGCACCAGGACACCGAGGAAGCCTGCTTTTCTCATTTTTCTGAGCCTAGAATGATTTTGTAGCGGATGGTATATATCAGTGTTGAGAAACACCACAGGCTGGGGATGAGCAGGCACCAGAATGAAGTTCTTTCCCGCCTCTTACCTGTCACCAGAAAGACTGCAGCATGTCCTCAGAGGGGAAGATAAATCTCTCTTTATGGCGGAAAATTATACCACGGGGTTCCCCAGAGACAGCAGCACTTGGCTGCTTTAGAACCAGTAGTCTTACTGCAGAGAATGACTTTCCCCCCCTTCTCTTTTCGGGCAGAAATATCCCTCAGAGATGCTCAGCTGTTCAGATATCACGCAGTTCTTGCGGAAAGGCAGTGGGGTAAGCGCTCAGAACTGCCCCTGCCCACGCGCATCGGGCTGATGGTGGAAGTGGTTAATGTAACTTGAAAGTCGTGAAATGTGGGTTCCACAGAGCTGCCCTCTCTTGCCTTTGTGGTTTCCAGACACAACACTGCTGTTACGCTAGCAAAGCCGGCCCTCAGTCTCTCTGCCTGTCTTCACTAGGGTTGGACTAGTTGGTCTTAAAGTTTCAGTAGCTCTCCTCAAAACTGTGTCACCGTCCACGGAATGGCACTAGCACCAAAGGCTGACAAAACTCCAAGCTGGAAGATTTCTAACCTGTGGAAATCTGGCCACTCTCTCATGCTGATTTAAAAGGCCAAGAAAAATTTAGCACCAGCCACCCTTAAAAAAAGTAATTCCTAGATGACCTCAAGATCTATCTCGAGCCAATTCTTATAAACCATTATCCATATTTTAAAGAGGTAGTTACTGTTACAGAGTTCCTCCAAAGTGTCTCGGAACAGGGCATTCCTGATATAACAAAGCTCATGGTCTCATGCTGTGGGTCTCAATTCCTGATCTAAAATCCTTGGAGTCACATATTTTTGAAATTCAGAGTTTCAGATTTTAGAAAGGTTCGGTATATTAGGTTACCCCCAGCAGAGCCTTGGGCACCACCTTGTAATCAAAGCCAGGAAGGTTTCTGCTCCAAAACCCAGGGATATTTTCTAAGCAGCACAAATGACTATGATAAAGAGACTGTGAACAGCCCCTTGCTAATTCAGGTCGGGCTTCACCACCACCGAGTTTGGTGTAAACTTAAAAATTGGATTTCGGATGTTTTTTTTTTTTTTTTAACTTTTTATAAAAATTATTTGAGAGAATGTACACATGAGCACGAGTGAGCGGGGGGAGGGGCAGAGGGAGAAGCAGACTCTTCACTGAGCAGGGAGCCCCATGGGAGATCATGACCTGAGCCCAAGGCAGATGCTTAACGGACTGAGCCATCCAGGCGCCCCAGTTTTTGGAGTTTTTAAGATCGCAGATGAGGAAGGACTATCTCCTCTTTCTGCGCAACAAAAGGGCCGGGCTTCCTTAAGGGTTTAGGCAATAGTCTTGAGACCTTTACTGTTAATTAAGGAGAGCCCTTCACACCAAGCTATGTGCATCACAGGCTACAATCTTTTTTTTTTTAAGATTTTATTTTTTTAAGTCATCTCTACACCCAAAGTGGGGCTCGAACTCACAACACCGAGATCAAGAGTCGCATGCTTTTCTGACTGAGCCAGCCAGGCGGCCCCTTGCAGGCTGCAATTTAAGCCAGCACGTGTAGGGCTTCTTGAGGACTTGAGGGTATGTAGCAACAGAGACTTAAAGGGTCAATTTCCAGACCCCAAGTTTGCAAATGTTATCTTTTCCTGATCGGATTCACCAGCACTAGCATCCATTGGTTTCCTTTCCCACCTTCTCTCTCACATCCACGTGTCTCCCATTGCTTCTCACTCTCTGGGAAGTTAAAATGGTGCACCGCCTGAGGCATGAAAACTGACTGGCTCCTGAGGGACAGACAGTCCCTTGCTAGGCAAACCAGGCCATCTTCATCAAGAAACACTGAAGGCTGTCCAGTCTTATCTTATTCAGGCTTTGGAAACTCCCTACTCTACCCATCCATTCACGAAACAAAATTCAGAGGTGAGGAGGCTGTCACAGGGAAGCCAGTTCTGACAGAGGTGAATCGGCTTGGCCACCTGGCTGATGACAAGGAGTGGCTCCCTCATGAGGGGACAAGGCAGTGTCCCCATGTATTGGATGAGTTGCACCTGTAGCTCCGAGGTTTTGACACACATATTCAAAGTACTTCAACAGGGACACGACATATAACATGACAGAAATGATATCCTTTGCCAATATTTAAACTTAAAAATGTGTGATGGATATAGTTTTAAACAATTACTTAAGGGACGTATGAGCAGAAAAGTAAGAGGGCCGCTGCTCTAAGGAGTCCTGTCTCCTGGGTGAACAACTTTGTTTGCCTTACAGGTTCCTTTGGTTCTAGAGAGTGTTTCTTCCTGCCAAGGTTTCTACTAAAACCCTTGGCTGGGTAGAGAAAGAGGGTTCTGGAAAGAGGCCCTTGTGTCCCACACTATGTGGGCTGGCCTATGGCACTGGGCTGGAAAAGTCCCTAAAGACCCCAACCTGAATTCTGCTCTTCACCCTGAGGTCACTCTCAGTGGCAGAACCTGAACGGCCCATGCCTAGTGGGTCTTACATGTGGCGACCACCCCAGGAAGGTTCCAAGGTCTCCTGAGCAGATGACACAGACAGGGGTCCTACCTGATGAACAGCTCCCTGATTCTAAACAAAATCTTTTCTGGCAGTTTGTACCTCTTTCCTTCTAACTAGTCCTATCGTGAAGGTGCTGTGCTGTCTGCCTTGGATGGGCTGGTGACAGTTTGTGGCAGAAAAGGAGATAGCTTCTGGTTTACTCCCTAAATTCTTCCGCATGAACAAGGGAGTCACTGAAGAGATACTACCAGATCTGGCGGGTGCCCCTAAGTGTTTTTGGAAGGTTATGCTCTCAGTTTATTCTAGAGTCTAGTATTCAGGCCTTCACGGGATAGAAGGACTCCTTTTACTCAAGCAGTATGCGAGGGGACAAGCACACTCACTATGGCCCTTCCTCCCAACAGCGAGCTCTGACGGGACGCCGAGGTGAGCTGGCATCACCCTCACTTGCCAAGACCCAGAGAAGGTTGTCTCCACACAGGAAGCAGCTCTACTTGGTCAGGAACTCCCTAACTCAGGTGTCATCCCGGACCAGTGAATATGGAGCTGGGTGGCTTTTATTTCACATTTTTATCAACCTAGTTGGTGGGAGAGCCACTGTAAAGGCAGCGAGGTATTAATTGTAGAAATAAAAAGGTAAAACACTGCTTATACAATGTGACGTTAAGTGGAATCCTACCCTGGCTACTTGAGCGAAATCCTTGGGTAAGGAGCTACAATAACCCGGGGCTTATTAGCTCTCACTCAACACAACTGCTCGTAGCAGAACACAAGAAACTCAGTGTGCAGAGAGGTGTTCCCGGCCTGCCCCAGCCCCCAATTACCTGGCACTAGGCTATCACATTCCACCAACACTTCGCTGGCCTGGGTTTTCAGGGGTGGCACGATGATCGTTCGGGGGTTCCCAGTGCAGTGGTTCTCCAGGCTGCCCTTGGTGTCAAAGGTGTTGGTGTGGTGGCCAGCGCGGTGCTGCACGGAGTAGGGGCTGGTGTTGCTGGAGGAGTCGGAGTAGGGAGAGTCGTGGACCGTGACACAGCTGATGACGTTTTTTCTCTGCTTGGAGACAGTGCTGAAAACGGAAAGGGAGAAACCAGAACCGTGAGGAGGCTGTGAAGCGAGACACCAACCAGCATTCCAGAACTGGCTATGTGAGAAGCCCCCCTTGGTGCTCTGCGACAGGGGAGGGGAGCAGAGCAGGAGAGGGGGTAGGAATGTGATGTCTGCTCTCTGGACCCTAATGCAGAGACTAGGAACACAAGTGTCACCCGTCCAACCAGCAGTGGAGGGGACATGTGAAGACATGGGAGAAGGGGCTGGAGCTGGGCCCACAGACGCTTCTGGAAACGGGGAGAAGCTTCCAGGTGGCCCTGGGCTCTTCCCCGGCAGCAGAGCTCAGCAGAACTGCAGGGGAGGCCCCTGTAGCCCACAGCTGTGTGGCAGTACCCTCTGAGCCACCAGAAGGGGACATCTCAGCAAGCAGAGAAAGCCCTGCAAGACCCCGCAGCCTGAGGCCCTGGTCTGGGAGGGGAGCACCATCAGCTTAGGCTCAGGGCCTGCGGGATCGGTGAACTCAGGCAGGGGGGAGCGAAACATCCAAAAGGAAGCAGGATGCAGAGTGAGGGGTGGATGAAGAGCGAGGGTCTGAGGAGGCTGACCACACACAACACAGTTCAGACACGCTGGGAGAGAGAAACTGGGAGCCGGAGGGGATACCCTTGGCCATGTCTTTGCTGTCCCCTTCGCAGGGGGAGGCCTGGCCCCCCTGCAGCTTCCCCCCCAGCCAGGGCCAGGGAGAGGCAGCATTGTGTCTAGGGGAGGTCAGAAGGGCTCCTGAGGGGATGATGCCTATGAGAGAGTTGCTCAGCATCTCTGGGTTTCCCCCTGTATCTGAAACTTCATTCTATGTCGATAGGGAGGAACCAGTGCTGGATGGCTTGTGGCCAGCACATTTTCTTTCCTGACATATTTATGTTGGTGCGGCTCCTTTGGGAACCAATTCTGTCTGCCTCTAGGACAGGCTGGTGGGATGATGGATATGGAATTTGTTGCTTATTGTGAAGGTTTTAAAAATGGATTTACATTTATTTTTGTATATTGATCATCTATTTTTAAGACATATCGACTGCCTACGTAAGACGGTCAGTTTCCAACTAATTTGCTAAGAGAAGAAGCTGCTATTTATGGAGCACCTAATGGAACCACCACACCCCCCTCCCCCAGGTGTCTTGCCCAAGGTCACGCGGCCAGTCACAGGCCAGACTCTTTCCAAGATAGATCTCCGCCACTCTAAGGGCAGCAGAGAAGTGGGCAAGCTCGAGAGTCCCAGGCAGCCGGGCAGAAGGTTAAGTGGAAGGACCCACAAAAAGCTGGAGGGGTTGCGAGGTGAGCTCACACAAGGTCTGAGCCCCCCTGCTCCTCGAAGCGTGGCACTACTGACATCCGGGCTGAATAATTCTTCCAGTGGCCACACTTTTTGTCCTTCTTGCTTCAGGCTAGAAGGGTCCCCAGAACCACGTCCGTGGCTCAGAACATGGGCCCTGCCGCCGGAGGCCCCCCTTCAGCACCTGCCGATTGTGTGGCCTTGGGCAGCTAGCTACTCGACGTCTGACTGACTAACTCCTTATCGGTCAAACATGGATAACGACGGTACCTACATGTAGAGGCTGACTTTGAGAAGGGAGAACATACCCGGAAGCGCTTTGAATAGTGTGTGACATGTAGTAAGCATATCAAAGTTAGCTGCTCTTATCACCCTTTCTGGCTGTGTTACCTCATTTAACACGTGAAAACGGGTTTGCAAAAAGAGATGCGGGCAAAGTGGATTCTATCAAGGTACGGATTTGATGGAGAAGTTTCTAGTCTACGAATAAACCAGAAGATTGATATGAAAGAAGTGAAAACTCATTAGTTAGGCATTTTGGAGATCTGTGGTAGGTACTCAGGGAATTCCTGTACAAAGAGATATAATACATGCCTCTGCCCTCGAGGTGATTAAAATTGCAGAGGGGGCTGTATAAAAACATGACAAGTTAAACAGTAAAAGCTTTAAAATAATCGGTTAAAGAGAATAATGGATGTCACAAAGCCTTCTGTGATGAACTGTCAAATGAGTTGCACCGACAATTGTGAGGAACTCAAAGGAACGTGAGGAATGGATTGACTGCATATATTTACAGCTCTTCACATTAACTTTGATAAAACAGATACATTTTAATTAATAAAGACCTATGCTTCCCATTTGTAACAGCTGAAATGCAAAAAACCCATATGCTTGTTCCTCAGAAAGCTAAGCACAGAATTACCCTAGAACCCAGCAACGCCACTCCTAGGTACTCGTTCAAAGGAACGGACAGTGGGGACTCAAACAGACCCTCGCACACTAATGTTCGCAGCAGAATTGTGCACAAGAGCCCAAAGGTGGAATTAACCTAAGGCCCCCCGCTCCCCCCATGCATACACCATCACAAAATGGCCCCAGGACCAGGGGAAGAGGCCCCGGAGGCTGTGACTCTGTACAGCGTCCAGTTCCGGAGGGGGTGTGGGAGATGTGCTGCCCTGTCCTCCACTCTCCGCTTCGGTCACAGCAGGCCATCCCACCAGACGCAGACATGCTCTGCTGCAGGGGCGCGGTCTGCGGGGGGCGGACCTCATGTGAAGATCAGAGGCTGGCTTCCAAGTGTGTCCTGGGAGCTGGTGTTCTAGTCCTGGCTCCACTGTCCATTCACTGGTGTGACCCTGGACAGCGGCCTGGATATTAGTGTGACCCTGGACATCCCTCCACTTCTAACCCGCTTTGAAAGCTATTAGGGAAAGTGGCATGAAAGGATCCACTGTGTGGGTCCCCTGAAGATTTATCATTAAACACATTCAAAATGGGATTTGGTTTACTCCTAATTTAGAGAGGAAATAAATGGCTATAGTAGGTGTCCCTTACATGTAGACCCAGACCTGGCTAATTCCTGCTGACCACATCTTCCTCAGGTTCTGGGTGGTTTAGAAAATAAGCACATTAAACACATACACGCACATACAGCCAAGCTATAATAAAATTCAAATCTGGAAATGGGGGAAAAGCTTCCGCTCAGTATGAATAAGAATCTGAACATACGACGGGCCATTTCGTGAATGTGTGAGAGCTTCTGGTCACCAGAGGATGGCCTGCTGGCAAGAGTTTTGCAACAGCTGACAGCCCGGTGTGGATGACCTGGGAGAACTTAGGGCTATCTCCTGATGGAAACCGGAGGCTGAGGATTCGGCATGTCAGGGTCTTGATAGCTATCAAGGACCGTGGGATAAAACCTCTATAAACAGGTCATGGGTCCTTTGTTTTCAGAGCTCATTACATCTAATGAGCAAATGGGTAACAACATAGTCCAGGACCAATTTACCTATCTTTTTGGATTTGCTTGTGACAGGTTTGGAAAAGGTGAATTACTTTGATAGCTCTGTTTTTAATCTCTTCTACTGTTAAAAATCTCTGTGCTCTACCCGAATACACCATGCAGATTCGAGAACACATGGGAAGCTGTTAAATGAGTCACTTTAAAAATGAGCACACGTTTGACATTACCGCTACGGATTCCTTAGGCTCATATGTATTGATTCTACTGGGATTCATTCCACTACAGTGTCTAATTATTATTGATAGTTTATCAATCTCATTATGAATTGGGTAATGGAACTGAGAGAGGAGTAGAATGAGAAATATATCCTTAAGTGGCCTCGGCAGAACACCGCTTCTGAGTAAAGAACAAAGCTTCCAGAGTTCACAAATTGCTTTGTGTTGTCATGGCGATAGCTGATTTTCATCATTTTAAAATGATGGAAAAGAAATCAAGAGCTTGGAAGTACAGAAATCAGCCCTGATAGAGGAAACCCTGCTGGAGGAATGGACATAAGCCTGTGACTCCTGCCCTGTGAGGCCCTATCTGGAATGTGCTTTGATTTCTATTTGCCAATCTCGGTCAACCCCATCCTTCAAGACCCAGGTCAAAAACTCATCTCCACCAATAAACTTTGCATGACTTGCTTCACCGCTCTGATCCCACAGTCAATGCTGTGTATAAGAAACACGGCTCTTATCTTACTACAACACTGATTAACAGCCCTAGGCAACATTTACTTGATACACAACTACTGGTCAAAGTGCTTCACAGACACTGTCCCCCCGATCCTCACTGCGAGACTGGGTGGTAAAGAATATTACACTACTGACTGTAAGAATACTTAACAGGAGATCTACCCTCTTAACAAAATTCTAAGTATACGGTACCGTGTTGATGACTGTGGGTGTCGGTGTCGCCAAACTCATGCCTCTGGCGGGCGAAATCCCACTGCTTGATTCTATGAACTTGACTATTTTAGAAACCCCGTGTTAAGAGCTTTTTGCATGTTGCAGAATTTCCCTCTTTGAAGGCTGACTAGCATTCCCCTGCACACATGTGCTGTGTTTTCTTTACCCACCCGTCTGTCCACTCATCTGATGCATACGTAGGTTGTTTCCACATCTTGGCTATTGCAAATAATGCTGCGACAAACACGGGAGTGCAGATATCTCTTCGAGGTCCTGGTTTCACTCTTCTGGATAAATACTCAGAAGTGAGACTGCTGGATCAATGGTAGCTCTATTTTTAATTTTTTTGAGGAACCTCCGTACTGTTTCTCATAGTAGCCGCACCAGTTTGCATTCCATTCCCACCAACTCCCCATGTTCTCGTCCACACCTTGTCTTTTGTTCTTTTGGTAACAGCCGTTCTGACAGGTATAAGGTGATACTGTGGTTTTGATCTGTGTTTTCCTGATCATGAGTGATGCTGAGCATTTTTTCATAGAGCTGTTGGCCACTTACGAACCTTCTTTTAAGAAACATCTATTCAAGTCCTTCGCCTGCTTTGTAGTCAGATTTCTTCGCTACTGAGTTATCCCGAGCTTGCACTCCCTCAATCACTGTGCCGCACCATCCCTTTCAGCCTCCCCCTTCCCGCCCACACGCACCGAAAACGTGAACTAACGGTAACTCCTCCGTCTGGTTCTGGTGACAGTGGTCTTCTCTAAGAACGGGGCATGGGGCTGTGCACAGGGACGGCTGTCTCAGTTGATGGAGAAGAGAACTGCCGACCCCACCACCTTCATGGGGGATGTGTATGGCTCGCTGTCCTGTTCCCACGCCCCCCTCCACCCAATCAGAAATACACGGCTGAGTGCACTGAACCTCGTGAGGAGCGAGGCCAGAAGCCGATGCCTCCGGGCCCACGTGCTCCTTCCGATGTAGTACACAGCTCTCAAGTTAAAGCCATTAGTGAGAACAAAAAAATCTACATTTTAAATTTGGTGCATACACTCTATTCAAGTTATATTATCCACACATTGGTATCTGTGTGTATCTCTCTCTCTCACACACACGCACGTACATATCGCCAGGAAGACTGTTGTACATGACCGTCTTCTAGAGAAATCAGAAGGCATGGGAGGAGCCACGCCTCCCCCCCCTCCAAGCAGCTGTCGTTCTTCCTCCCCTTCCTTCCGCAATGCTGCTCTGCCCTGCGGTACCCCGCCCCCACTTCCCCCTGCGTCCCGGAGGCTGCGGATGTGTCAGCAATGGCTCTGTAATGGGCTGCAGTGTCAGGACAAGCTGCTGGGAATAGTCGGGTGCAGCGTCTCTTCTTCAAAATGCAGCCCCTTCACACTACTCAACCCGCAGGGGTGTCCTGAAGGAACAAAGGAGGATGTGAAGAGGATGCAGTGAAGTCAGCTCGCCAAACACCCTTCCATCTCCCGAGAGGAGTCAGATGCTTCAACTCTCCTTCAGCCCTGGGATACTTTGCAACTTAACACTGCAAACAAAGCCCCTTCAGGTGACACCATGTGTCACGTTCTTTTCTTCACTCAGGTTTACAAACCAGGAGAGGGAAGGAGTGATATGGTTGCAGGTGGCTATGGAGATGGGCTCCTCTTTGAGTTGACTTTGCCCACGGAATCACAGAGGAGCGTGTATGCTGCCCTGTTAGGCACATGTCCATTTTTCAGGCCCAAGTCTTTTGAGTAGCAGTTTATCAGTTTCCTGACTATGTCTTTTAAAGAGAGTAATTGCTCAAGATTTTCAACTTAGTATAAAGAAGAACACGCCGAGTCCAATATTTTTTACAAAACCACTTTAAGAGCGATCCCTATTCAAAATACCGAGTGAGGGACGCCTGGGTGGCTCAGTAGCTTAAGCGTCTGCCTTCGGCTCAGGTCATGATCCCAGGGTCCTGGGTTTGAGTCCTGCATTGGGCTCCTTGCTCAGCTGGGAGCCTGCTTCTCCCTCTCCCTCTGCCTACCACTCCCCCTGCTTGTGTTCTCTCTCTCCCTGTCAAATAAATAATAAATCAAATCCAAATAAATAAATAAATAAATAAAATAAAATCCCGAGTGATAGGAATGGATCAACTGTCTTAAAGTTTACATTTTGGTAACCCTGGCGGTGGTGCTCGGGGGCAGCCGCTCACACATGCAAAGTGAGGCTGACAGTAGCTGTGCCCTCAGGACCACAGGAAAATAAAACCTGTCTTCCAGAAATATCCAGATAATTAAATGAACGAATAAATGAGTGAATAAGGAGACTGACAAAACGGTTTCTACCTGAGCAGCTGACATGAGCCGCTTTGGTGACACACTTTAAAAATTACCGTCATGACCAGAGGTTGTGTGACATGGCCTCTGAAGGACAGTTTCAGCACAAGGCAAGGCTGGCAAAGGGTCTGAATAATAAGACACGCACCAGGAAACTTCGTCCGAGGAGATTTCAAGGGAGAGAAGATGGCTTATTCAGCACAGTCAGGTGCTCCTCTAATCAAAATCATCTATAAATATTTAAAATAGGACTGGTTCTACTACTTCATCCTGGGGAACCCAGAAAAATACCAGTTCGGTGTTTCTATCTTTAGAACAATTCCCCAGCCATGCCCACAGGGTCCCCTGCTCCAGCAGCAGCTCAGTGCGGAAAAGCAGGCTGCGGGGTTTTGTTGACCTCCTCACTTGAGAGCATCTTCTCGAAGACTCAGAAGAGCTCACCTCTGCCCTCTTGCTGTGAGAACTCCAGCACTCTGACCAACGTGTGGCACCCGGTCGGGGCTCGGGGAACAGACTGTGGACGTGACCGTGGGAGAGCATGGTGGTGGTCGGAGGAAGAGGCAGGACAGAATTTACCTTTGTCAAATTCATGACTGAAGAGAAATCAGTGATTGTTGCCAATAATCAAGACCGCCGTGTTTTCAACGGCACGGGATCCGACTCCTGATTCTGTTACTTAGAACCTTCATCAACTGGGGCGAGTCACTTACATTTCCTGGGTCTTGTGTTCCTCACTATCAAATGCAAGTAGAACTACTTGCCTTGTACAGCCCATTGAACGATGCGCGGGATAGTGCAAATAAGAACACTTAGTGAATGAAGGTTTGTCAGGATTCCCCTCCCCTTTCATCTGCTCACTCCCAGCCTTGCCCCCTCACGCTCTGGGGTCCTTCTCACAAAGTAGGAGCTGCTGCCCATCCTTCTGCTCCGGCAACTAACAGTGCCAAATATTACGGGTCAGGAATCATAATTTTGCCTTGGCATTCCTCTAAAAATTCTAGGCAATGTCGTCTGGTCCCAGGGATTTAGTGATACCCTCAATCGGGTCTCACATTGTGGGTCTGCCATGATGTATCTCCCGCTGGCTCTAAAAGCCACTGGTGGTGCAGGCGCTGCCATGGGATACCATGCTCCCTGTCCTGTGAGCGCCATCGGCCCCCTTGCTCTCTAGCTGCCGCGCTGACGCTGAGTCACGTTAGGGGAAGCAGTCAGCATTTCCGACAGTCAGGGTGCTAGTCCTCCAGTGAGTGGCAAATGGGAAACGAGGCTGGGAACACAGCAGACCAGAACCAAGATGCTCGCAGCGCGGGAGTAATTGGGTTTGGCAACAAGCAGGGAAGTCTTGACTATTCAAGAGGAAACACTGGCGGGTTAGAAAAGCTTCCAGCCGGATGGAGGCCAAGAGGCTCCCTGATGGGCTGCATGTGGGGGTACAACCTTGTTTTCCCAGGACGGGTGCTTTCCTGTGAGCTCCTCAGTATCTCCCGAAGCGAACCACCCTCACTGAAGGGGAGACCCTCAAATCCTCTTTCCATTCTGAAACCCCTGTCATCCCTGCCTCCCACCTGCCCTTGGATCAGCTGTCCATCTGGGCTCCGGATCCTACCGGCCTACCTCTGAGGACCCAGCTCCACCACCCACCTCGCTGGAATTCGCAATTTCACCCCCTCCTATTTATCTACACCCTTTGGACCTTTGCTCTTAGGAAGCCCCTCTTCCCGCTATTTCCTCAAGCTATTTTCCTTTTGAACACCCACAGGACTCTGCTGGTTTTTACCGGGCTGATACTCCGGTTTGTGTGTGATTTGTACGTGTCGTATCTTGCTTATTACCCCACAACCTCCTGAGGACAGAGACTGTCTACCTTATTTATGTAACACCTGCAGTTCCTAGCATAATATCTCACACTGGCGGGGCCGATAAATATTTACTGTGTTAAACTTTATGATAATTCTGATTTTTAAGAATGAGTAATCATATTTCCTCCCCGTTTTTCTCTCACTCCAAAAGGTAGTCACAATAACATGAACACATTATATGGTGGTTTCTCTATAAATAAAACAGCTACGGGTTTCCGTTTGACCCTACTCAGACTCAAATACGCTTTCCTCTCTTCTTGGACCTGGAAACATTTTTTTTAAGGCAACAGTCATTTGATCTCTCCAGAAAACATGATTATCTCTTTCTGTGAATTTCCTGTCACAACCGGACAGCTGGAACCCTTCACGATAACTCTCCGGCCTCAATCTGCAGCTTCGCCCGTCCAGTGCGGCGTCTCAGGCGGGCCCCTGCGTTTTTCATTTTACGAAGCTCCAGTCCTCAGCAGCCCACCCTCACTATGCCTGCCCATGGGCAGGTTCCCTGCCCTCCCCTACGTCCCAGCTGATTTACAACAAGGTCCTTACGTGCTTCCAAGAATTTCAGTCCAGTGTCTTTCTGGGGCTTTCGGGACCTCTGGGGAAGCTGTCTGTGCTTAGGCCTGGCACAGGGCTCGGCCCTGGCAGCTGTCTGATTGGTGGAGAGATCACTCTCTCATCCTCCGTTTTCCTCAGACACTCTATTCAGTTCTCTCCTGAGCACATATGTTGAGGCTCTGTGTCAATTCAAATCTCATACTTCAAAAATGATAGTCCAATCTGGTTGACTGTCAGATTTTTAAATTGCTTTTTCTTTTTCCCATTTGTAGCAAAGGGCTGTGTGGGGTTGCTCGGCCTGGTTTATGGCCCTTGCTACAAACATGGGGACAGGCTGCTCGGGGCTGGGAGAAGACTTTGTGATGGGACCACCTGAGCCCATGATATTCCTGGGCTGGGGGGCATGAGGCACTGGGGAGGACAGAGTATTGCCTCAACTTGGGGTTGTTATCAAAAAAGAAACCTGACGCCAGTCCCAGAAGGGCTCTATCACATTCTTTTCTGAGACACACTGAGCACCAGGCTGAGACACTAAACAGGGAAAGAGGACCCTGGAATGAGACATACACTAGCTCTCTCATGAAAAACAAAGCAAAGTACTGAGTTCATTCGAAAGATGGGAAGGGGATAGTCTCCGCAGGAATACCTATAGCGACAGTGTTTTAATTAGCCTACCTGTGCATTCGGTAATTATTTCAAGCGTGAGAATTTATTATTTCATCAAGAATATTTGTGATTACTAATTAGTGACACTGTATCCAATCAGGAATTAATAACTGCGGCCTCGTTGTGAATGTTAAGCTGCGCCTCAGGTACGTGTGCTGGCTGCCAGCGCTGGGCTCAGCAGTGGCAGGCCGCCTCCTCCCCTGACTCTTGGTCCTAATGGGAGAGGTCAGCAGGTTGGAGCTGGGGTTGTGAGGCTCTGGGAGCTATGAGGCCCCGGGGCCCCTGGGGCTGCAAAAGGCCAGGGGACAGACTGTTCTGGTGGGGCACGGCCCAGGGGCTCATCAGGCAGCCCAAGTACAAACCGCACTCTGTTGAAGTCTGGCTGGAAAATGCAGGAAAAGAGGCTTTGGCGCCAGGGTTAATAGTCTTGCAAATATAATAAATATTCCTTTCCCCTTCCCAGGAAGCATACACGGAATAAAATGAGTTCTTACTACTTTGGAATAAACAGTAATGCTCTCTGGGTGAAGAGCCAACTGGCAGTTTGAAAGATTGGGTTAATCAGACACAGAAATTTCTGATTAATTGGACAATTACTTCGAATTCTGAGAGAGCCAAGGCGATGCTAGAGAAATATCCTGACCAACTGGGAATAAATTCAACAGCCCAAGGCAGAGATTTTTAAGCTTACAGGAGTTGAAATACACTGGCATTGTGTATAATCGGTCTCAAGTCCCCGAGATGTATAGGGGCTGTAACTATTTTTCACGACCAAAGTGATTCAAAAATCTTTTGGCATCGAACAATTACGGAAAATCTGTGGGACATTTCCCTGAAATCACTTTAGGACTCTAGGCCATGGCAAAACCAAAATGTAGGGGCCAGGAGACAGAGACCATCATGTCCGGGGATGGAGAGGGGCCCAGATCCACGGAGCACTGTCCGTGTGAGCCAGCAGCACACAGTGCACCCCTGTCCTGCTCCTTCCTGGAAGTCTCCAGGCCTGGGCCTCACCTGGTGGGGGCATGCTTCTGTTCCTCCTCCTCGTCCGTGTCGCTGCTGATGGTGATGACGCTGACCGTGGGGCTGGGGGTGTCGGGAATGACAATCGTCTGCCGCTGCCGCTCCCTGGTGGTGCTGGAGGCCCCGTCGCCCCACCCGCATGTGACGGAAGAGCTGCAGGCCGGGCTGCTGTGCACCAGGGCGCAGCGCGGAGGCGTGTTCTCCTTGACACGCTTTGACCGCTGAGGGGAGCTGATGGCCTGCGAGGAGGACACCTCACAGGTGGAGACGTTTCTGTAACGACAAAGCCACACCTGTTCAGGGAGGCCCCGCAACTCCTCCCAAGGAGCCCAACATCTAGGGACACCAGCTTTGCCAAATCTCTGTTACAAACTGAGAGTTCAGGGCACTCAGATGTTTTCTGTAACTGCAAAAGTGGCTGTCTCTTGAGCTCTTTCTTTCAGTTACTTGCTACACAGATGGTGGCAGCGGCCTGGCCTTCTCTGGGCTTTGGTCGGGTGCCGTGTGCCTGTCCCAGGAGAAAGGGAGCAGCCAGGGGTTGCAGGAGCTTCTCGAAGCGGGCTCGTGCCCAAGGACTGACTGGGCTGGTCTGCGGGGGCAAGATGAGTGCCCAGGGTCTCAGGGTTGTCTGCCCCACCACAGCCCTCCCTCCCCAACACTGTCTTCAGGGTCAAGGCCTGACTTCCTAATCTCTGTCCTGTCATTCTCCAAATGTACATGGGTCTTGTTTTGAAGGGAGTTGAAAGAAATGTTATTTGCCACCTAAAGCTTTGGTTTCCTTGCTAATGGCTGTTTTGCAACTTACGAAACTAAAACACTCATGTCTTTGACACCTGTGCCTCATAGGAAGTTTACCACTCTGTCTGAACTGTAATGAGAAAAACTGGGCAAAATGCAAGAGGAAAAGGTGTACTTAAATAGAGACCTTTTAATCTTTATTTTGATCGACTCAAAATTCCTTATCAAATTAGCAAATACATGGGTGGCTCAGTAGTAGGTTAAGCATCTGCCTTCGGCTCAGGTCATGATCCCAGGGTCCTGGGATAGAGCCCCGTGTCGGGCACTCTGCTCAGCAGGAAGCCTGCTTCTCCCTCTCCCTCTGCCTGCAGCTCCCCCTGCTTGTGCTCTCACATAAATAAATAAAATCTTTAAAAAAATATTAGCAAATGCAGTTTCTGCTAACTTAAGGGAAAAATAGACCTTACCTTTTCCCCTCTCCCCCAACCTCTGCTGACCTTGGTCATACCCATACAGTGAGAGCCCAATGAAATTTTTAAGACACTTTTATGTCCTTGGAGATTCTAGTACTTCCTAGCTAAAAGGCAGGAAGATGAAAATAATTCTGTAGATTTATTTAATTTTCTATATAGCTGGTGTCAGACGTGTTTCTTGTTCCTTTCTGGGGGCTGCCAATAAGTTTTACTGAAAAGATTGTTCCACTGTTTGCACTTAGCATAAAACTATACATTTGTTATTGTTACTCTGTTGCCATTTTGAGATTATGTTTTCACTACTTCAGCAGTTAAAATATCTCCACTTGGCATTGTTAAAGAAATGCCACTGGCTGTACCACCCAACAAGGGAGAGCCTTCTGTTTTGCTTAAGGCATTGGTCTTAAAAATAGGCAAATACAACATCTGCAGTATAATTACATCGATCTTGAAATGTACTGGCAATGAACCTTCATGAAGCCCGCTGGGTGGTGAGTGGGCAACAGGGAGGGACTTGTCAACAAGCTGGGAGGCTAAGAGTTCTTACTGCCTCTACCTGACAAGGTGAGCCATGAGGATGCTAAGCTCAGCCCAGGGTCAGACTGGTCTTCTGTGTGACCACCCACATGGCGGGGCTCGACAGAGCAAAGGGTTGAGATGGTGGCCCCTGTTGCCAGCCAATCCAATAATGACAAGGCTGTGTTTTCACAGGGCTGCCGCACATCTGAGATGAATTTCCCTGAGTTGTCAGCAACACCCAAATAAGGAATCCTGAAGAAGAACGACAGCTCGAAGGAAGTCAGCTCCTGGGTTAATCTTCAAAGGAAAATGATAAAAAGGCAGGCCTAATTTCTGGCACCTGGTTAAATAAGTAGGAAACCAAAAGTCACTAGACATTTTACGTACCGGACTTCTTTCTCTTGATTCATCTATTCCAAATAAGCAATTAAGTGCCCTCAAGACAGTGACTCTGGAGAAAAATGTAGGAGCAGCTCTGCATCTACACGATCTCAATTTTTTTTTTAAATTTGGAGATCTGTCTTTTTAAAAGACAAGTTTATTGAGGTATAATTTACATACAGTAAAAGTCACCCTTTGGAAGTGTTTGATGAGTTGTGACAAGGGGACACATAGCCCCTACCAATCCAGACAGAGAACTTTTTCATCACCCTGAAAAGTTCCCTCATGCTCTGTCCCTGTCAATCCCCTCCTTTCCCACCCAGTGGTCCCTGGAAACTCCTGGTCTAGTTTTGCCTTTTCCAAAATGCCATGTAAATGGGATCACGAAGTATGTGGCCTTTTCTGCCTTGATTTTTAAGAGTTCACTGAGGTGAGACTGGATTGAAAAGGAACGGGAAAGATTATTCTGCTGGTAATGTCTAGGATTAACCAAAATCATTGCTTATATTTCAGGAAGCAGCTAAATGAGTTAGATTTCTGACCTTAGATTTCAAAGTAAGCACATTTCTCTACTGCTTTAAAAAAAAAACATTATTATGATTTCCAAAGTGCAACTTCAGAGGTGAGTCTAAGTGTTTTATACAGAAGTGAAAGGGCACGAATGGCTTCAGACCCAGGCACCGAACACTGGAAATCCAGGCCCTCCCCCGTGGGGTACGGGCAGAGCAGGGACGACGGTAAGGCAAGAGGCAGGTAAGAGCGAGTGAGGGCTTCCTTCAATCCCTAGCACTATCCAGTGGTCTGACACATTCAGCAAACATTCTGGGGCCACTCCCTGTCCCACGCCTGGGACTCAGAGCACATGCTGACATTCCCTAACGCTAAGAGGTTTCTCTACCTTCCAATCTTCTGAGGTTTCTCTCCTCAAGGGCAATTCTCACCACCTACCTCGCAGAGGACTGGTGCTGCTTACTCTTCCTGGAGGAGGTGGTGCTGGTTGGCTGCTGCCGCATCACGTGGGCTACGCCCACATTCAAGGGCTGGGCTGCTGGAAGGGTCACATGACCAGTCAATAGCGCAGGCTGCTGCATGATGGGATTGTAATGGCTGCCGTGAGCGTGGGTGTTCCTGAATGGGAGATGGGAAAACAAGGCTCTTTATTGGTTTTATAAATATGGATTTTCTTTTTTAAGATAAAACTTCCTCCCCAATTAAAAGCCACATTTAAAAAGTTGGTTCTCATGAGCTCATGGAGTTGCTGAAGAGATGAGCTCATCAGATAAGCCTCCCAGGTGCCTTTAAGTGCTGTTCTGAAGAAGCGGGCAGGAACATAGTTTGGTGGTGAGTGAGAAAGAGGACGTTGCAAATGGGAAGAATGGCAAGTTGCAAATTCAGCTTAAGTTCTGGGGAGAGGAGATTAATATTCCTTCTACCTTTTAACATCCCCAAACTGGTGACGCGTGCATTTTATTTTAGAATGTACAAGTGCCTTCAATGGGTTATTGCACTCTGTGAGGTAGGATATCGAAGTAATGCCATTTTATAAATGAGAAATTTGTAGCTTATGTTAAAAAAAACAACTTTGAAAATGGAGTTGTATGTTCCTACTGTTTGAAATGTTAACATTCTTTTGAATTCTCTTCATGGCTAGCACAAATCTCAGGCATGTAGCAGCTGGTCAATTAATTACATGCTTGCTGAATGAACAATTAGATTACCTGAAGGTTGACTAGACGTGTATAGAATTTGGTACTAAGTCAAAATTAGTAAGAGTCAGACACATGTTGCTAGAAGTACTACTGGCAGCCAATATCCTGGAAGTGGGTTATCTTTCAAGAGTTCTTATGATCTGGGTTGTATGGAGCTCAAAGGCTTGTTTTCCCACAGAAATATTAAAAGTGATGATTAATTCAGAGACTTGCCCGTAAAAGCCCATTTAGCACCTAATAAAATTAAAAGTTAAAGGAGAATTTATTTGAATTTTAAAAATATTATAAAATTCATCTTCACAACTTGGGGGAAAGGATGAATAGGAAAAAAAAAAAAGAAGTAGGTAGATACTTCTGTAGAGATTTTGATAGCGTCTGTTGGACATTCACACTTAGAAGCTGATGTTATGGCTTCCTGACTTTGTAGTTGCTGTTTCTTCTACAGAATGGCATTCTTTTTGATACAAGTCTAGCATCAGTACTTCTCTTTTGTTTATAAGCCATGATTATGGATGTTCTTTGGCCCACATATGACATGGAGAAGAGACTGGAAAGAGAGTGTTGGCTTTAAGTGTTTCCTATGGTAACCAGGTAAGAGCTGAGGAGGCAGGAGGCACAGGAAAGTCTGTATGAGCGAGTGAGTATGTGAATTTGGCTGAGATTAAGTGAGCTATAAACACAGAAAGACGCAGGAAAAAAGTAGTATAGCATATATGTGTGGTCTTTTAGGAGAAAAAGGGGTGAGAAAAAAACCAGTTGGTCAGACAGCTTTTCCAAGTCAGACAGCTTTTCCACTTGGTTGCTGTTCCTAATGAGCTGGAGAGGGAAGGCAGTCTCACAGGGCGTGAGCCATTGTGAATGGTGCAAAGGGAAGATAACAGGTTTATTTATTGCCTGTCATGTACCAGGTGCTAGTATAATACATGTTTAATACAGGTCAAGTGCTTTGTATTTTATCTTCATTTAAACCTCTCAGCAATTCTATGAGGTAGGCATTCTTATCCCCACTTTACTGAAGAAGAAACTGAGGCTCATAAGGTTTAGGTAACTTGCCCCAGGTCACGCAGAACCAGAACTGAACCCACTTCTTTGAAAGTGCTTCCAGTGAGTGGGGATGGACTTGGGTGCTGTTAGTGGGAAGTGAGTGGGGCTGCAGGAAAGAGCCTCCGTCCTCTCTTGTTTCTACTAGTCAGAAAATGAGATGGAGGAAGAGAGGAAGCTGGTTTGAGGCTTGCCTGGGGGCTTCTGTCTCCGCCCCTCTTGGTTGTACTGAGAGCTCTTTATTCACAATAGCCTTTGAGATCAGAAAAGGAACTTAAGGGAGGCTCCATGGTTAGTATGGAGACTGTCAGGAGTGGAGGGACACCCTGATGGTTGGGCTGAGAGAGCCTGGAGAGCCGTGGTAAGGGGGACACAACGTGGGGACTGTCATTTGGCTCTGCACTGGTGAAGGGGGCACTGTGGTAGGTGTTGGGATGGAGTGGGTGGAGAGTACAAGAGAAAGTTGGAAGTGGCCATAAAAACAAAGGAGCTAGGTGTTGGTGAGAAAGCCAGTGAGCAGGATGGGTGGGGTGCTGGAAACGGATACAGGGGGTACGTTGTGCTGGTGGCTGTTCGCTTTGGGCCCCTGGGGTCTGTGGAAAACGGACTTTGATCTAGCAGATAGGACTATTCACTGAAGAGACACATTCAGCAAACACGCCAGAGGTTACCATTCCAAATAAACCCCATTCTGTCAAGCTTTCCCCTGAGAGGTCAGATACAACTCCAGTGTGCCCATGTCTCCAAACACCCTGAGAACACTTTCTAGAATTGCTTAGGAGCCTCAGGGACTCCCTTCTGCTTTCTTTCATGGCTGACACATCTTTATTTTCTGGGAGTGGAATTTAATTCTGAGAAACAAACCAAAAATAATCCGGAGGCAAGTCCGTGAAGTGCACGGGGGATCAAATGATGTAACTGATTTTGGGGTCGAAAATGACAACTGACCATAAGGTCATGAAGCTGATTTTCTTCTGTCCTGGTACATTTATTTAAAAGTGAACTCTCATTACACTGCACTCATATTCCACATAATATTCTTTTTAATTTAAAAAGTTCTCTCTAAATCACGGAATTGACAGCACAGGCCAGCCCGGCAGCTCTCTGGGTGAGCAGCGGACACGCCTCCGGTCCCAGACGTGCCTGCTTTCCTGCTTACCTCCAGTCGGCCAGCTGCTGGGTGCCTGCCATGGTCTCGGGAATCACAGTCGCGTGCTGCACAGATGTGTGGGTGGCCACTCCGGTCAGCTGCTGCCATGCCGGGGGAAGCAGGATTTGCTGGGTCCCACTTGGCCAGGCCTGCTGTAGAGCAGAGGACGTGTGCCATCAACATGTTTGTTAATCACATAGTCTGTCTGCGTGAGTCAAGCCCTGATTCTGTGCCCGGGGCTGTGCTGGACCCTGTGATGGGTATGAAAGTGGAGACCTGGTCTTTGGCCTTGAAAACTAAGTTAAGGGGAGATCAAATGAACATCTATGGCCTACACAGAAGCTAGTAAGTACATGGGCAAAGAGTCGTATGCAAGGGATTTATTCATGTGGAAGAAATGATTTGTTTATAAATTTGCTCTAAGAACAGTGCTCAAAGTTTCCCAAAGTTCACTTACCGATTTGTTCTGGCATAGAGTGCAAGAGACTGAGATAGCTGCACTGGGCCACGCAAAGGTAACTTTCTGCGTGCAAGAGGTTTTCCATCCTTTATTTTGCCTTTTGTTTATGAATTAGAATCTAGACCTCCAACTTGTGCTATCTTCTGAATCTGAAGTAACATAATTCTGAGATGACCAGATATTTGCCCACATCCGAGAGCAAGGAAGCATGAAGTAAAATTCTTAGCTGGGACCTTAAGCTTCACTGAGAATTACCCTGGTCCATCAAAGCCAAAATGAGACGTAGTTAGAAGGTCACAGCTTGATTCTTCATAAATACTAAGCTTTTTCTAAGAACTCTAAAATGAACTTCGCTGATTCTTCCTTGAACAGAGTCACTGGGGAGGGGCAGCGTGTGTTGGCGTGGTGTTCTAAGCTTTCTTTATCTTTAGTCACTATTCTGCTTGCCTTTGGTTATTAAATGATTCTGACTGAACACAGTTGTCCAAAGTTGGACGCCGAAAGGAACGCTGCTAAGGTAAAATACTTCTTGGGCAGGAAGAATTTAAAGATCCAGTTACATGCTGTTCTTTCCACTGGGCTGGATATCACTAACATTGGGTAATTTCTTTAATATAGTGCTCCACAAACTGCATCCTAAAATGTGTGTTTTGGCTCATATGTACAAATAAGCACTTCTGGAAATGAATCACAAACTTGAGACAAAGCTTAATAAACAATGATGTGTATAAAATGATACAACCACAATTTAGATCTGAGTGGATGGTTCACCTGGTCCATCCTTTTCATAGTGCACATGAAGCCAGTGAGATCTCTCATACCTTTTTCACATTGCCTGTTTGCTTATTGATCTGTTTTGATACAGGCAAAAAGCACAGGGACCACAGTTTATACAGTAAGTGTTTAATAAATGTTCATAAAATGAAAGAAGCAATTCTACCAAGGCAATTAATTATAGTTAACTAGATTTCAAGTTGACTGAATTCAGACACAGCAGAAAAATAATCTAATTGATTAAAATAGTTACGAGTTCAAAAAGTTAAATGAGTAATAATTTTGTCGGCAGTTAAGATTTACACGGACTTTGAGACTCATTTCAGCTTTCCAGAAAAGCATGTGTTTTGTTACTTTTAAATAATAAATCTTGATATTAAGCCAAGGACATCATTTTTCTCCCCTACTTCCCTAAAGTGGATGTTAACATTTTACCTCAAAGAGATAGGGTAAAGGCTATTTTTGACCCCTTTCACTGAATGACATGTTCAACTCATGTGAGATGACACTTCACACTTGTATAATTACTTGTATACACTTCTATAACTTATAATTTATTACTACTTTATAATTTATAAGATTAGAGCTAATACTTTTTTTTTTTAAGATTCTATTTATTCATTTGAGAGAGAGAGTGAGAGAGTCAGAGAGAGAGAGAGGACACATGAGCAGAGGAGGGTCAGAGGGAGAGGGAGAAGCAGGCTCCTGGCTGAGCAGGGAGCATGACACGGGGCTTGATCTGAGGATCTTGGGATCATGACCTGAGCCAAAGGCAGACGCTTAACCGACTGAGCCACCCAGGCGCCCCTAGAGCTAATACTTCCTGATGCATACGCATGCCAAGCACAGAGCTAAGACCATAGATAGGTTTCTGACTTCATCTTTTTTTAAAAAGATTTTATTTATTTATTTATTTATTTGGGGGGGGGTGTGGGGGCACATGAACAGAGAGGGAAGCAGACTCTGTGCTGAGTGCAGAGCCCAACATGGGGCTCGATCCCATGACCCTGAGATCATGACCTGAGCCGAAATCAAGAGTTGGATGCTCAACTAATGGAAGCACCCAGGCGCCCCAAGTTTCTGACTTCATCTGAACACCAGTTCTGTGAGGTAGGGACTGTTATTTCTCCCCATTTCTCAGATAGATAAACTGAACTACAGAGAGCCTAAATAACCTGCCCAGAAATGTAGTAAATTAAACATTATTGCTCTCTTCCTCTAAACCCAACTGAAATGATCGTGGAGGAATAAAAAAATATAGAGACCCACAAGGACAAAGACAACAGAGGAGACAATAACAGTTAACAAAATCTTGGAAACTGGAAAATGGAAGGGCAATTACTGAGTTAGAAGACTGGGGAATCTAAGGTCAAGTCTGTGAGATTACTTTACCTTTCAGTTTGCAGACCCTGGTATGCAGGCTTATACCCTCCTGCCCACTCCCCGCCAAAGTAGGAGGCTGGAGGATTCTCTCTAGGTAAACTGACTGGTCCAAGAGAAAAAACTACAGATATATTGGAGGATCAAGGAATCTGCCAGTGAAAATGCTGGGCTCACCCCTTATCAGACTAGACAGAGGTCCACATTCAAAAGTCCTTTCCCTCCTGTAGCTTTCAAATTAGTTTTTTAGTGCTTTGGTCTTAGATATGAATGAACAGCCAAGGATAACCAGATATTAAAGGAAGCTTCTAACGTGAGTCTAAAACAGAAGAAGAAACTCAGAGGAAACAAAAACAGTATAGAAATCAGAAGTAAATTCTCAAAAACTTAAACTGTCCTCACAGAGTTAAAAAAAAAAAAAAAGAATTATACACACACACATACACACATGTATACATATATATGAAACAAGATCATATACAGGAATATACATCTATACGTCCATATCTATATTCAGAAAATAAGAAAGAATTCTTAGAAATGAGAACTACAACAGAACTTAATTCCATAGAAGGTTTTTTTTTAAGTTGAGAAAATCTCTGGGAAAGAAGCACAGATAGAAAAGAGAGAAAATGGGAAAAAAGATGAAAATCATGAATTTAATTCAGAAGCACCAACATCCAGTTAATAATAATTTCACAAAGAGGAAACAGAGAAAGTGCTGGCTTCGGCAGCACATATACTAAAATTGGAACAATACGGAGAAGACCAGCGTGGCCCCTGCACAAGGATGACATGCACATGCACGAAGCATTCCATATTGAAAGTAAGAAAAAGAAAATGGAGGGGAAGAACTTAAAGGAAAAATAAAAGAAAAACTTCTAGACTAAAAGGGCAAACACTGTCCAAGACTATGTATGAAAAAAGACACATGAGGAAGCATATACTCATGAAATTTCAGACCACCGAGCACAAGGAGAGTCTTAAGAGAGAGGAAACTAACCCAATGAAAAAAATGAAACCACCATTAACTCCAGGAAAAACAAGTTGCACAGGAAAGGAACAGAATCATAATATAGTATGAGGCTCAACTGAGAATAATATTATATAATACTGATGATAATAATTATGTAAATAATGCAAAGTGGTTGAATAAGAAACTTCCATGGGAGGAATGGGAGAAAGGAAGAGAGGAGGGAGGGAGAGAGGGAGAGAGGGAGAGCGCATGATTGGGCAGGTGCTGTGGGGATGCGGTGGGGTTGGGGGCTAAGTCTTCATCTTCCACAGTAACATGGAAATTCTAAAATGGAAATATCAGTAAAAAGTAGTTTAAGCATGTTATTTAGAAACTTGGAGTTAAATATCAAAACAACAGTTAAAAGTTATTTTGGGGGATTGGACATTGGGGATGGGATAGAGCAGAAGACTACTATTTTCTGGTAAGTCTGTAGACTCATTTAACTTTAAAAATTGGTACATGTATTATTTGGAAGAAAAATTCAATTAGAAAATAACTTCCCTAAATCCTATAGCTGGTAAGTTGTGGTACTGGCCTCTGACTTACAGGCAATCAAATGCCAGAGCCCATGCTCTCAGCCAGCATACTACCTCTATGGAGAGCACACACAGAACGACGGCTCTACTGAGGATCAGGGACTCGTGGTAAACGCATAAAAGTAGATGGAAAAGTCTTCCTTATTCATTAACAATTCAGGCACCAAGCAAGACAGAAGCAGAGGGCAAGACAGACTGGTTGCTGAAAATGCTACCAGAGGAGGATTTGAGTGAGAAGCATTGAAGTTTTGTATTTTGGACAGTTTAAGAAGTTCCAGCCAACTGTCCTTAGGGAAACATTTAAAGCGATTCAGGTGATATGACTTGACTGGCTAGAAGAAGGCCCCTTCTTCATGAAAGGCTGCAGCCCTTCACGAATCTCCACATCTTGGGGGGTGGGGGGTGGGAGGGAGCTCTGAATTTCTGTTCCAGCCTTGCTAGTCAAAGGGGGTTTTGGATCCTGCCATTTGAAAAGTGAGCTAAATTCAATACTGTCTCAATTGAGCACTGTGTTTCCCCCCTCTCTACCTTTACCCACTCATTCTCAGTTTCTGACGGTGGTCAAGGGGTGAGCTCTGGCTTGAGGCTTGGGAGGACAGAGGGGGACCCCCTTTGGGCAGCACCAACAAGGCTGTATGGGTGAGACAGTCTGTGAAGACCACTCCCAGATCACTGACTCAAGAGGGTGTGACTTCACTCCGGCCTCCCGTGCACACATCCTTGGGGCACGCTTGAAGGACGTGGGCACGTGCTGCTGGAAGGTGGGGAGGAAAAGGCAAAGCAAACAGAACGAACATGAGGAATGGATTCAAAGACTCTGTCTCTAAACTTTCACAAATACAATCCTTGGAAAGGTTTAAATATTTGTAAAGAGTGATACCCACTTTTTGGATATGTTTAAAGTAAAGATAACGTTTGGAATGCATCTGCCTGATGCCTAGAAATTTACCCAGAGAAAAATGAGGGCACTAGTTTAAATGCTTACTTATTGCTTTGTTATAGCCACCAAACTAGTTTTATAAATTAGCTTACTTTCATCCTTTGAAGGCACCAATTAAAAATATCTAGGACAGAGCTCCACCTTTATAGGCTAACATACTGGCATGGATTAAGTGACAAACAGAAAAAGAAAACAACCAATGGCCAGAAAGTCACATGGTGATACGGGATAGCGCAGGAATTTTTTTTAACCTAATATCTTTGCATGTCAAGACACAGTGGTCTGCCATATCCTTTTCTTCTTTTTTTAAAGATTTTATTTATTTATTTGAGAAAGACTATGAGCGAGAGAGAGAGCACAAACGGGGGGAGAAGCAGACTCCCAGCTCAGTGGTGAGCCTGATGAGGGGCTCAATCCTGGGACTCCAGGATCATGACCTGAGCCGAAGGTAGACGCTTAACTGACTGAGCCACCCAGGCGCCCCTACCATGTCCTTTTTAATGGCTACATGGTGTTCCATTTTATGCACACACATCAATTTATTTTACAAATCTCCAACTGATGAACATTCAAATTGCTTCTAGTCGTTCCCTGTTATAAACACTGTAGTGACTAAATTCTTTGTACACGTATTTTTTGTTCCCTCTCCCAATTACAGGTTTAGGTTAAATCCACTTGGAGATTTACAGCACTCTAGGGACTCTCTTTCAAGTAGGCAAAGGTAAAGCTCTTCCCTGCTATGATTAAAGGACAAATTCAGAAATGCTGAGCCTACTGTTTTTCCCCCAACTGAATAAAGAATGTCTAGGTTAGCTAATAAGAATGCTAATTATTGTTTCTTTCAGAAATGATTTCTTGCTTGCCAGGGTTAAGTGGGCAAACAAAAAAAAAATCTGTTAGTACGTGTGAGGTCTATAGGTTCTGGGTCACAGAGGAGGAGCGCTGGGAGGCTGGTCTGGATTTCTGCCCATCAGAGAAAGTATGAACAAGATAGTTGGCCCCTGGAGTGAGCTTGTAGTTCTTTCTCCTGATCTTTCTTGGCCTTTTCCAAACTCCCTCCTACCAAACTGTGCGAGCAAAAGGAAGCTATGAGGACCAGCGAGAGAGGTAGAAGTAGAAGGCCTACTTTACATACGGAAGGTTCTCTGTTTATAAACTTTCAGCAACACAACTTTGTGTGCCATCATAAGCTGGTGTCCGTGGTCACTGCAGTGTCATTTTGGACTTAAGAACAGAGACAAGGAATGATAAATATCCACCTTAAGTAAGCTGTTCCAGAACACAGAAGAGGGTAATAATATCCAACATATTGTTTGAGACTGGGATGACCTCGATGCCCAAATTAGACAAGGCTTCTATAAGAGAGAAATTATAGGCCATTTCTCACTTCTGAACACAGATGCAAAAACGCTAACCATGGTATTTACGAACAATCCAGTACTGAAAAGCATAAGTGCGTATCAAACACACGTGATCAAATAAAGCTCATCCCAGAAATACAAGGACAATTTAACATTAAAAACCTATTAATGTAACTCGTCACATTAGCAGATGAATGAACAAAAACCACAAGAGTATTTTAATCGATGCAGAAAGAACATGTGATATAACTCTATTAAAAAATTAGCAGGCTTGATAAAGTTTCTATCAAATACTAACAGCAAACAAAATAGGGCAAACAAACAGAAGAATTTCCTGTAAAGTCAGGTACCAGTTAAGGGTGTCCAGCGTCCACACTGTTGTTCAACTCTGTTTTGAGGTGCTGGCAGCATAGTGGCATACGGATCGTAAAGGAAGAAATAAAGCTAGTAAGAAGGTAGTCCCCATAAGAAATCCACGGGAATTCACAGAAACAACAAGAACTACTCCAAGTTTAGAAGGGCTGCTAGATAGGGACACCTGGGTGGCTCTGGTCATGATCTCAGGGTCCTGGGATCGAGCCCCGTGTCGGTTCCCTGGTCAGAGGGGAGTCTGCTTCTCCCTCTCCCTCTGCTCCTCCCCCTGCTCGTGTGCGCACATGCGTGTGTGTGCTCTCTCTCTCTCAAATAAATAAATAAAATATTAAAAAAAAAAAAAAAGGACTGCTAGATAAGAAACTCAGTAGACCAAAATCAGGGTTAGTCCCAGAAACCAAAACCAAATAATTGGAAAACAAAATTAATAAAATCATTAATACCAACAAAACCTGTAAAATATTTAGGAATTATTCCAACAAAAGAAACCTTTCATGAAAAGAATAAGAGATAAATATACAGTTATGCTGTGTTCGTGCATGAAATGACTGAATACAATAAGGATGTCAGCTTTTCCTCAGCTAAATACAAATTTAACTCAAGTCCAATAAATACACTTCAGGGCCTTTTGTTTTGAAATGACAATTGCTAATTGGCTGTGACTCTGAGCCAGTGATTGTTTTGTTTGTAAGAGTGACGGTTAAATTCATATGGAAAGTGAAGGATCCAGGCTAGACAAGGAAATTTTGAAGAACGACCTGGGAACGGGGCTGTCCCTACCAGACAGCAAGACATGTGTTAGCTGTAACAGTTAAAAGACAGCAGCACATTAGAAAGGCCAATGGAGTAGGGAGCCCAAAGAGACCTATGCAATTTCACTACATTAAAATTAAAACCAAAAACTTCTGTTCAACAGAAGATACCACAAAGAAAAGTGTCTGTAGGAACACTTTGAGAAAAGGCTGGGAACCTACCTTATTTATAAATTAATGTGCCTCTAACCTAACAACATTAGGTTAAGCTGTCCATGCCGCCCAGCAATGGAAATGATTCTGTAGAAGGGTTTGTGTCCTGGTTCTGTCACCTGATTGCTGTGGGACTCTGAGCCAGGGATTGTGCCTGCTTTCCCTATTTGTCACCTGGAGACAGATACCTTACTTATCGTGCTGTTGTGGGGATTAAATCAATTAACAACTATAAAGTGCCTGGCATAACGATGATGTATTTGTTTGAGCGCCATTAAAGACTAATGACGGTTATCATCGCGTCACTCTGTTACCTTAAATTTCCACAACATTTTGCACATTTTTCAAGCATTTTTGCCTCTGTTCTCATGCTACCTTCGGGGTACCCATGTGAACAGATAAGGAAGGTTCCAGCTCATAGCTTCTGTGATCCTGGTTTTTCAACTCCTTATGAAATAAGGAGATAATCTCCAAGGCTTCTTTTGGCTCTAAAAAATAATTTCTATTTTATAGGAAAGAAATTCAAGGCAAAGAAATGTTAACTGACTTGCCTTAGGTCACAAAGTTATTAGCAGAATTAGGATTAAAACTTATGTCTCCCATATTAATTTGCATTATAAAGCTACAGTAGTAATAATAATTTCCCCAGACTCGCCCTGTGTCTAAATTTCTTCGTGGAATTATAAGCAAGATACGTGGGAAGGTGATTCGCCTGGGGATCATTCAGAATATTACTGATCTATTCTAATGAGTCGAAGCACCTAACTCATTGCCAAGGAGGGAATTAGCGGAGATCTATCTCTTTTGTGAACAACATTAACACGGATAATGGCAATACCAGTAATAATAAAGAAAGAATTACCTGGGCGAGCAGACCTGGTTGGATCTGAAGAGGCTGCGCTCCCGGGGCTTGAGTGACGATGGGCACGGCATTCTCCATTCGCACGGAATAGCCAGCGTGCTTAGAGGGCGAGGCCTGCAACCCTATTCCAGACCCGGGCAAGGGAGAGAGGGGTGGTTGGGTGGTCAGAAACTGCTGGATGCGGAGAACCTTCCTGGCCAGCTGGTCAGGACTCATCTCCCCTTCACTCCAGTCCCTGCCGGCTATCACCTGGTCCTTTGCAAGTGTCCCCTTTAGTTTCTAACTTAAAATTGTAAAAGCCACAAAAAAACAACTTTGAATGTTTTCAGAGACTAGAAGGTCAAATTAAGGAGTCTGTAAGAGCCCAAAGTGGAACAGTTATGCTGACAAATGACAGCAGAAAACTGGCTTCTAACAGGAGAATACACCTGGGGTATTGGGGTGTTGGGAAGGGCGTCCGAATCCACTGGAATTACACTCTGAAACTGAGCAGCCCCACATGGGCTCACACCGTGGGGTGTGCAAAGCTCAAATACTTGAGCTTTCTGGATACACGGTAACCTCGCACACAGTCAACTCTGGCTTCTTGGAACTTTCAGGAGAAGAGTGTTGGGTGCATGGCTAAAGAATCATTTGGGGGACAGGCCTGGGAGGTACTTTTCGGGGCAGATTTCTATTTTTCATGAGAACGGAGACTGGGTTGGCCGGCAGAGTGGCAACTCTTTACAGATAACCCGCTGGGAGGAGATTTCATTGGAGGAAATGTAAGCTGACATCAGCCTCACAATAGGAGCCCAAACAACGTGCTCATTTACAGACAGCTGGCCAGGGACAAAAACACCAGCAGGTGGGGAGAAAAACAACTTGGTGCTGAGGCCCAAGTCCTATTGTTTCTAGGCTGGCCTGAGCAGGAGAGGGGCCCTCAAGTTCAGTGATGCCAGAAAGCCACGTGTACCAGTGCCCCAGAGGTCCTCCGGTAGGAGGCAGGTGAGCGGCAGCCTCTGCTCATCCTTACCTTGGAAGCCGGGCGGACACACGATGAGAGCTTGCTGGAAGGGGTCGGGCCGGGCGCAGATCTGGGCTGTCCCTGTCTGCAGGGGCACGCTCCGCTGGGCCACCGCGGCCATCGATGCCGCTGAGGGCTGGTAGAGTGCAGATTGGTAGTTTAGTATGGAGACCTCGGGATTGGCTAAGGGAAGAGTGGCGCTGGTGGAGGTGGGAGCCTAAAGGAGTGATGGGGATTAAACACAAATAAACAAAAATAAAAAATGAGGGAGGTGGTATGTTGGGAGCCACGAGTCTAAAGCAAATAAATGAACTCAAAAGAAGAATGAACGAATAAAAAAACCAAGAGCGAAAAAGCAAAAACAGAGGGGAGTGGAGACACAGCTGAAGTCTCAAGGAAGAGCAGGCCCCTGCAGCCACAACAGACAGAATCACCCTCGGGGCTTACACTCAGGCCAGTTCCTAACGTGTGGGGCCTGGACGACGGGCACACGGAAGCTTGCCTCACACAGGTCTAAAAACTGCAGAGTTAAAGATCCGGCCGGAAACTATTTATGCGCTGCCCTTCTACTCTGACAAATACACTTCACAACTACCTGGAAGGCCAGGTTTGAGTTTAGGACCCTTGGATTCCTTGGGTTCTGCACTGGAACATGGTGATGGGGCGGGGAATGGGGCGGGAAAGGAGGTGAGAGCTGACCTCTTGCCTTCCTTCTCTTCCTGCCCCAGCTCCGTCCCACAGCTTGGGGGCTTTGGGTGCACATATGTGGACCCACCGGCCCACATGTCCAAGCTCCGTTCACACTCCCCTTCTCTTGGGCCTGGTGGTGCAGTCCGTACTCGGGAGGATGAAGCCAGGAGGTGGCCTCTGCAGGCACAGGGGCCCAGGTACCCAGAGTTTGGCACAGAAGCACACACACACAGAGGAAGGCTTAGGTAGGCCTTGGAAGGGGGCCCTCCTGCTCAGGTCTAAGGGGAGTACTGTTTACAGATACCCTCAGACGGCTGCAGAGCACATGACTGCAAATTAACACGCCACAGAACCAGCCAGCCACGGGGTGGGACTCACTGAGCGTGGGGTTCCTAGTTTGAGTTTGGGGCATTCTTATGCTGGTGTTTAGCTATGAAGGCTGGAAGCCAGACAGGAGAGATGCCAGTGGGTCAGGAGAATTTAAATGGAGAAGAGTTAAATATAAACTCTGAAATTATGTCCTCTTCTCCTGTCCCTTTTGGAAAGAAACATCATTTGAGAATGAACTTCCGTGGGAAGCAAGGAAACTCAGTTCTGAATTGGGAATTCTCTGGCTTTGCCCCATCCTAGCCTTCTTCACACTGATCCTACAGCAAGATAGGGGGAGGAGGTCACCCGTGTCTTCGAATTCAACATTGTTTACAAGTTTTGCCACTAGAGGTTCCGTGGACTGGAGGATAAGGAGGCAAGAGCCACAAGGGTATCTTGGACACGTGCAGAAACAGAATTTTAAGAAGGGTACGTATACATGTCAAATTTGATAAAAAGAATAAAATCTCATTTTTCATGTTTTTTTTTTAATACTTGGAATTTATGTTGAATTTTTGTGCAAAGCAAATTAATTTGTTTGAAAGTAATCATTACATTAGGTAGCAGACATTTTTGGATTTTAAGATACATATTGTCACAATAAGTGGCTGCTTTGGGCCTCCAGGTAGTGTGACTGGGAATGCACGTGTGACGCGTGTGTGCGAGCGTCTGTGTTTTGTTACTGATGACATGCCTTGTGTTTCCTCTGTTCTCTCTGCGGCCCCACCTGTCCTGGAGGCTCCTCCCCATACACATTTCCCACTGTACCCTGGGCTTCCCTCCCTGGGGACCAATGTCCTCCAGGTTCCCACTCGGGTACTTGACTACTCCACTTCCTGTGGCTGCCTCCTTCAAATTGTCCCTGGGACCTGACTCTTCAGTCGCTACTTCTTTAGCTGAGGATCTCCCACACTTTCCTCCTTCCAATTCTTCTTAGGGGCTGAGGCTAGAACATTCTTTCCAAAAGACTACTTTGTGCATGTCACCACCTGTGCCCCCTAATCTCCGATGACTGTCTAATGAACACTGTATGTGCACTTTGGTCTGGCACTCCTTTCCCTTGGTTTGGCCAGCCTTCCCTGCCAAACTGATCTCCCTCTGCCCTCTGCGCTCACGGCACCAGCCAGAGTCTACTCACTGCTGGCGAGCATGCTGGCATGGCAGCGCAGGCCCTGCTGACTCCCACAAACCCTTTGGCCCACAGCATTCTCTCCAAGCCTCAGAGCTTCAAGGTCTCGCCTGGGTCCCCTGTGCTCCACACTGAAACCTTCCCTGACACCATCAATTTAAATGAACTTCTCTGTTATATTAACCTCTGGAGGCGCCTGGATGGCTCAACAGGTTAAGCGTCAGACTCTTGGATTTGGCTCAGGTCGTGATCTCGGGGTCGTGAGATGAAGCCCCGCGTTGGGCCCTATCCTCAGCATGGAGTCTGCTTGTCTCTCTCTCTATGCTCCTTCCTCAAATAAACAAAATCTTAAAAAAACAAAACAAAGCAAACCCCCTTCTGCCTGCTGATGTAATGGGGTTCTGGTGATGAAGGAAAACCACGGTGGCGTTTTGTCAAGGAGCTCCTACGTCTGCCTGTGGGCACCTTAGCCTGAGCATGGGCCAGCCACTGGGAGGCACCGTTTGTCTCTTTGGACTCCAGATCTTAGCACTGGCTCTCCCCCCTAAGGAGAGTCTTAAGAATACCAGTGGCCCCCAGGGGTGGCAGATTCTAGGTGGCCTCTCCTGGATACAGGCAGGGGGAGAGAGGGCAGGGAAGAAGAGCTCAGCCTCAGCAACTCAGTCTGCTGTAGGACCGACCTAGAGACCAGGGAGTTGGGGGAGGGGAGAGGGAAATGGCGGGGGGCACTGGTAGCTGATGTCAGTGCCCCTTCAGGGCCAGGAGGGGCCCTGTCAGAAGAGAGTGGTGGGCGTTATTTCAAGATTAGAACACAGACACTGCTTTCCTCTGGAGCGGTGTGCACACGCGCACGCACACGCACGCACACACACACACACACACACACACACAGGAGTGTTGTGACCACTGCAGATTTGATAGTAAGGCTGAAAAAGAGTCTAGGGGCAGTCAGTTCTTTGGGGGAAGTGGGAAGACTGGAATTTGGGAATAAGAAATAAAAGTCCCTTAGATATCAGAGGCCACCTGGACTAGGATTTGGAGATTACTCACTCTGTAAATACTTCCTGGGTATCATTCCTATTTTAAATAACACGTGAGGTGTGGGGTTCCGCTAATTTTTTGCAAAAAGTTGGAAATGTGTGAGAAGAAAACCTTACTTTCCTGGTCCCTTCTGGTTGTAGCTGCTGAGATTCTGGTCACAGACCGATGAACTGATTTTCCCTGTGACTTAGAGAAAGGACAGGTTTTATCTGTCCTGAGAGGAGATCATGTGGACCCAGCAGTGTGGGGCCAAGGGGGAGCGGTCTGCACTGCATGATCGCCAGCATCCCTTCCAGTGCTCGAATTCTTTACCAGGCAGATGTCAGACATAAAAGCATTAGAGCAGGAGGCTTTACGTTATTCCCGCATCAGGATGGGGGAAACACTAAGAGGTACCATCCTAGAGAAAGCATCCCGAGAGAGTCCTTTTTGGACCTTTCCATGGGACCAGCAGTCCATTCAGAGTACCTGGGTCTCTCAAAAGAAAGAAGCTTGAAAGCAAACACTGGCTTAGATAGTTAAATACGACAGCAGAGGAATTTTGTGTATGACATTGTCTCCTGTATATGATATTAGAAGAATCTGATCCCCTGACTAGGTTTGGGAGGAAAACACAATTCTTGATGCTCACTGTCAGCCTTGCCCGCCTTCCCCTTTGCTCCCCATTCACCTGGTTGTGGACAGTGTTCAGCTGGTTGTTGAAGGTCATGGTCAGGTTGGTGGATGTGCTGGGAGCCACATGCGTGATGAAAGGGGTTTTGCTCTGGTTCACCGTGTCATACATATTGACCCGACGCTTGCAAATCTCCATGTTCTGGAAACATGACTTGACGCTGTTCATGCAGAAGGCACAGGCATGAGGGAAAGAGAAGAAGGTAACGTGGGGTAAAGGGGAGAAAACGGACAGAAAGGGAGAGAAACGTTAATGGTAAGAAAAGACAATCGGGGAAACTTAACTTTAGGTCTACATTTCCTGGATTTCCCATGCCAAGTCTGCATTTGCAAGAGTCACCTTTATTCAGATGAATTGCCCCCACTGCCTTATGCCCCCTGTCCCCCACCCAGGAAGGGTAAAGTTTCACCATAGCACAAGAGACGTGACGGCTCTCACTGTATCTTCCTCATGTCCCTGATCTGCTGAACCAACCTCACTGCTCATTCTCCGCTTTCAGGGTGGTTTTTCTGACTCTGGAACATGAAACTGCAGCTTCTGACCCGCCTGGTCTTACTGAAGACAACTCTTTGCGCTTCTGGGGCACTGGCGCCATCTAGGGGACGGCCAGGGAACCAGCCAACCCAGTACCTCGTCCCTGTGGCCACTCTTTGTCCTCACTGGAATTGCACGTGTAACGGAAACAATACTACTATTAATAATTAATAATCGTGGTTAACATTGATTGAGAACTGTGGCAGGTGTCTGCAAGCACTCAGTCCTACAACCACCACAAGAGGGAGAGAGGACTGTTGCCCCTGCCTTACGAGTAAGGATGAAGTTTTAGAGAGGACAGACAGGTCACTGCCAAGGTGAAGAGCTAATTACTAGCAGTCTTCATGAGTGCATTATACATCCTCTTTAACCTCCCGATTCGTCCTTTTGCTTTTCTCATTCCTGCCCAGTTACATGAAATTAAAATTCTCTCCCTCTTTTCCTTCCTCCATTGCATCTGTGAATCAAAATAAAACCCTAGTTAGGAAAGTAAAGTATAAAAATGTTGCTGACACCAGCATGAAGGAAAAGGAAAGCCACAGTGGCCTCAACCACTGAGTTCCTGAAAATTGACCATAAAGCATCCTTCAGAGTTTATACATTGTCTCTCATTCACTTCTGTCTTCTCACTAAACTTACTTTTCCTCAAATACTAATCTTTAGGATAGTGAAACAGCATTTAAATTTCAATTTTAAATATTTATTTTAATTATAAATAATGTAATAACTGAATAGAAATAAAATATTAATTTTCTACTACTTTAAGATTACAAATGTATACTATGGGTATGCTAGATTTTGGGCCAGCTGGGTTTGTGGGCTGTCCCCAAACATCGTTTCCATGAAAGGATGCTCAGAGAATCCTTTCTTTCTGAGTTAATGACTACTTAGAACGGCCACACAATGCACACGAAATAAACACTTACTGACTGATGACCCTGGAGAGAAAGAAAAACCTATTCTATGGTAACTAAGAGCTAAAAATACTACTAATAATGCTGGTAATGCCAACATGCTTTGAGCATCTACTCAGTACCAGGCAAACTGCTAAGTGCTTTCACATGGAAGCTGAAAGAATAAAATGATGGGTTTTGTATTCTTTTTGGAACGTATCTAAAGCATTATTATGTGGTTTTGTGGCAATTCTACCCAAAGCTTTTAGATGATGAATTTTCTAACTGGAGTGGTCTGAGTTTTGAGTTTCACGGAGATAGGCAATCGCTTGCGCTTCAGGTTAATTCTGTGAGAATGGTTTTTAAGGATTTTGTGCACTAGCACCTGGTATGGAGAAATGGGTGGGGTCCCTTTCACCTGTTAATCTAGATGCTGGGGCAGCTCTGGCCCAGCCCCAGGGGTTGGGGGGGGTGTCTTCAGCAGTGTGGGCTGCAGTTTCTTCTCACCCTGTAGTTCTCACGGTCTTCCCAGCCAGTTCTAGGGAGCCTGAGGGGTTAGGCCTACTCTCAGGTAAGCTTAGGTGTGCTCAAAGACCTGTCTTTCCTTCTGGGGCCCATTTTCTGAATTCTGAATTGCCAGGGATCCTCTTGGACCGACACCAAATTCTGAACCTGAAGCTGATGCTCAAGGTCTCCAAGCTTGGTTTTCACCAAGAACAACGAAGCACTGTACTGCTGCTTCCTTCACAGGACCCAGAGACGGGCAGGGCCCTGAGGTCATTCAACCACGCCCCTGACTTTCTGTGTGTGACTGTCTCATGGACTGTGCAGATGGCTGACTGGAGCCTTAGAGAGCACTCCTCTCCATCTCCTGCCATGCTGCTTCACAATGGTATCACTTCGCCCCTGAATATAAAAAGACTGATCTCACGGGAGCCCGATCCAGGAAATCACCGAATGTGCCTTTCTTCTGTTGTACAGACTGACTCCTTGACTTTCTCCTACTACCCCAGAAACAGGACATTTTCCGGAATGAGAGTTTGCGAGGGAAGGGTCTGAGTTCCTTCTCTGTCCGGGAGATGGGTGGTTTCACAGAGAGCAAACATTGCTTGTTGCAATGGGATCTGACTTACTCAGCATCAACTGATAAGGACCGGCACTGAAATTAGAGGAGGTAATGAGGGTGCCACCCACTCATTTCTTGCAGCTCGGAGAGGGTCAAGTCCAGCCCTAAGACGCAGCAGGATAAGTCATGGCAGGGCCAGCCAGGATATGCAGATGTCTCTTATCCTCAGCCTCTTTGTGCATTCCTATGTCCTCCTAACCCAAACTAAACTCTCGCGCTCTCCTGAGCAAACTGTTTCTCCACGCAGACATCCAGGGATGGGACTATTTATTCTTTCACATCCCCAGTACCTAGAGCTTGAGAGGCTGAAGTGCTAGCCCTCATTACCCTCTGTTATGGGCTGAATGGTGCCCCCAATCCCTACGTTGTGAGTACTTCAGAATGGGACTGCATTTGATAGGATCTTTATTTTTTACTTTTTATTATTATTTTTTAAAATAATATTTATTTTGTTATATTAGTCACCATACAGTACATTGATGATAGGATCTTTAAAGAGGTAAAGTGAGGCCCTCAGGGTGAGCCCTCATCCAGTTCCCTATGAGGAGGAGGAAATCAGGACACAGATGTGTACAGAAGGACCACGTGAGGACAGAGGGAGGAGATGGCCATTGACGAACCAGGTGCAGTAGCCTTAATCAAAACCAATGGTTCCAAACACTTTGACCTTGGTGTTTGGTCTCGGTCTGCTAGAATTGTAAGAAAATAAACTTCTGCTGTTTAAGCCAGTCAGGCCCTCAGTGTGCTTTGTTACTACAGCCTCTGCAAACAAACACTCCTCTCGTCCTGCCACCGCCTCTCCTCGTTGGTCACTGAGGCCTGTGCCCCCTCAGTCCTCCACGGTGCCCCACGCCCTGCCTAACGGGGGAGGCTTAAGACGTCAGGTGCTCCGGCTTCTCGGCTACTTCTCATCCCGGGGGCCTGTTGTCAGAGCTAGCCACCCACTCCCGGCCAACCGCAACTGCCCCATGTCCCCACACTGCAAACCCGAGCATCGCATCTCCCAGCTGCACCCCTGCCCCTCTGGCTCTTCCGGCTGTTACTAAAATCACCAGTCTTGGAGGAGATCAGCCCACTCAGCCCCTCTGGCCCCTCCATCTTCGCTTCCTTTCCCTTTCACAGCTAGGCCTCCCACAGCCATCATTTTGGATTCCCACCGTCCTATATCTGTCAGTCTGTCTTTTCCTCTTAGCAGCCTGGCGAAGCTCCAACCCGGATGACCCCAACTCCCTATCTGTTCTCTCCAGGCCCTCACCTGGGGGTCTGGTTACCCTCTCCACTCTGCGTGGCCGACCTCCATGCTCCGCAGTTGCCCCACAGGGCTCTGGTGACTTTGCTCCGCCACCTCCCGCCCCAACTACCCAGGCTTTCCTGTGCTTCTTCAGCCACCAACTGCCTGGCTCTCAACAAAGGAAGACAGGAGCTGCCTGAAGAACATCCTGGACTTCCCTCATCCAGCCAGCGTGCCTGCTGACACCCATGCACCCCCCTTCTGGTGACAATGGCCTTGCGATCCTGGCCCCTCCCGGCATCTCAGGGAATGTCTGCATCCTTCTCTTTAATCCCTCGCTCACCACAGACACTTCCTGCCAGCATCTTGAACTGTTCCAGTCTCTTCATATCAGAAGAACCCCACTGGGCCCCTCTAGTTACTCCTACTTCTCCCTCCCCTCCCCTCAGTCCTGTAACCTGCTAAACCGGCTGCTCTTTCCCCGCAAACAGCCCTCGGGCCACCTACAACTGCACGTTACCAACCTTGACAGGCACTTGGTCTCCCAGCTCCTCTGACTTGATGGAGCAGAGCAGGCAGTGTTTGTTAAACGCAACTCTAACCAGCCACCCCTTACTTAGAAGTCCCTCCAGGACTTCCACTGCTCTTGGGATGAAGACCCAAATGTTTAAGACGGGGCCCCTGCCCGGCTCATCCCGAGGCCTCTTCTCCCTCTGGAACCCCTGCCCCCGTGCTGCCCATGCAGGGAGTTCCCACGCGGGCAGTGCCCTTCCTGCCCTTGCTGGCCTTGTCCCTGGTTCCTTGTTGCTTGTCCTTCGGCGGTCATTCCTCGGGGGCTGCCCTGCCCTGCCCCGACGGCAGCCTACTTTCCCTGATAACAGCCGGCTTTTTTGGGGATCACCTGTTTGGTGTCTTTCTCACCTACAGGCTAGAAGCCCCAGTGGGCGGGGTGCCCCGTCTGCTCTGCCCCACTTTGTACCCGCACATGGCACAGCACACAGCCCGCTGAACGGATGAATGACCGAATGACCGACCCGAATCCCGACTAGACTGAGGCCACTCCAGAATGGTTCTGGGAGTGAACTCTGGCACTGAAAGTGGCTTTGCTTCACAGATGCTGCCATTCTGAGCACTCCCTTTATGCACAGGTCCCAGGGGCCGGTTCTTCCTGCCTTGCGCTCTCCCGTGCGCCACCATTCCCTCCTTTCTGGTGTAAAGCAAAGTATGGCTGCGGGCCGCCCAATCTGGCTGCCACCTGTTTTCACAAATAACGTTTGACTGAAACGCAGCCTCACTCACTGGCTCCCGTATGGTCTACGGCTACTTTCAGCTCTAACGACAGAGCTGTGCGGTTGCGACAGACTACTATATGGCCGCAAAGCCTAAAATATTTACTGTCTGAGACTTTAAAGAAAACGTTTGCTGCTCCCTGGTAAAAAGCCTCGAGCAAGACACCTACTGTGTGCTGTGGGGAAAATCGAGCAGGTGTGTCATGGTGACAAAGGGGTGGTTCAGGGTTTCAATCGGAGTGATTCTCTTGTCGGCATCTATGGTCAGCATCTTCTTTAACAGGTCGATGAACTCCCGCCGGTCTGCCTTCTCCACCAACATGTCGCTCCCTTCCAAATCTGTTGTCATGTTCACCTGGAGGGAAATGGGGACAGGTTACCAAAACCCCACGGTGCCCCCCTTGCCCCCTGGTCGCCCTTATTCTCTGCCCGGAACTCCAGCCCCATCTCTCAGTCACCCTATCCCAGTCCCGCCGTGGGCTGTCACTGCGCAGAGGCTGTGGCTGCTCCCTCTTCAGGGAAGGCAGAGGGAGGCCAGGCGCGGGGAAGGGCACGGGCCGCTGCTGGTTCTCGAAAATACGCAGAAGTGACAGGATGTGCACTGCTCCAGCTTCCATCAGTTAAGTTGAAATGTAACTCACACGTCATTGAAAATAATCACAAGATGGAAAGACTTCTGGACACTGGTTGCATAACAATGTGGATGATACTACTGAATTAGATACTTCAAAATGGTTTAAAAAGGTCAGTTTTACACTATGCATATCTTACCACAATTGAAAAAACAGTAACTATAAGCAAGTTGCAAAAAATGAAATGCAAAAAGGGGTATTTATTTAACCTGCCGAGGCCGATGTGACCTCTTCCTCCGTCTGTAGTGTTTGTGTCCTCTGGCAGTGCCCTGAGTTAGGGCTGGAATTAATTTAGGCACCCTGTTCACGGGGCTTACCTCTGGCCAAGATGAGCAGGATATCTGAACACAGGATTTTTCCTCCAAGAGCAAGCCTAGGACAGCTTTTGAAAGACTTGTTTTGTGGTGCTATTATTTTCCAAGGCATGCTCTGGAAAGCAATTTCAGTTTTCTCAGGCAATCTAAGCTTCTAATCAACCGACAAGTATCCTTTACTCAGAATCATGATTTTTGGTTACACTCACCTTCAGTAAGAAGTGTGGTGAGTGTTTATTGGTCTACAGCTTTACTTCTCATTGCTTTTAAGAAAAACTCTCTTTGGGTTGTCCTGATTTTAGGCTAGTCTTTTCACTAAAAATAGGTAAAGTTCTAGAATTTTCTCTGGGCACAAAGGTGAGAGCTTGTGGTCCCTCCAGTGAGCTGAGAGAGACTGACTGAAGTGGGTTGAGTTGTGTGGCAGCAAAAGATGTGTTTAAGTCCTAATCCTCGGTACCTGTGATGTGACCTTATATGGAAACAGGGTCTTTGCAGATGTCAATCAAGTTGAAAGGAGGTCATACTGGAATAGGGAGAGTTCCAAACCAATGACTGGTGTCTTTATAAGAGAAAGAGAGGGAGGTATGGGTGCACAGACAAGAGGAAACCCAGAATAAAGGCAGCATGAAGAAGGATGAAGAGGTCAGGGTAATGCAGCTACACATCGGGGATTACAGAGGATTGCCAGGGGCCAGCAGACACGAGGACTGGGGCACGGGACATGCCTCAGTTTCTTTCTAGAGCCTTTAGAGGGGGCATGGCCCTGGTGGTACTTGAATGTCAAACTTCTAGCCTCTTGAACTGTTGAGAGAATAAATGTCTGCTGTCTTAAGCCACCCAGTTTGTAGTACCCTGTTACAGCAGCTTGAGGGAATTAATACACTGAATCATGGGCATGAGACTCAAATGTGCTAATGAGCTTGAATTCTTCTCATGAAAACATCACTAAGATTGGCCAGTAATTTTTTTTTCTTTTTTTACAAATGGGAACCAATAAACTGAAGCTATTTTTAAAAAGAGCTGGTAAGGTTTTGAAAATGTTCCGCTAACCCAATAATATTCTTACTAAGAGTGGCATATCACCGTTGAAGGTCAAGGTCAAGGTCAACCACTGCCGTTGAGTAATGTGAATTTCTACCCGCCATCTTACATTGCACAGAAGTCTTGCTGTGCATGGTTTGTAAAGGGCTAACATTGCATACTCACCCATGGGGCTTACCTGGGCCATGTCATCTAAACAGTTGAAAATGTACTTTCTTGCTTCTTTCGACTTAATCCCCGTCTCTGCTTCATGGTCATCTGGTGTCTGGTCAAAAGAGGCAAAAGCTGATTGATTGGTCATATCAAGTCTTTCCTCGTCACTGTGACTCCAACCCTGGAACTTCTGCTTCTCATGGAGGGTCTTTCTCCCCATCTTTCAAAGGACACTTTGATTCTTCTTAAAGTGACCTGCTCACTTAATTACTTTCTTCATCCTCCACACTAACTCATCTCTCCTTCCTTCCCACAAACACCCGTCGGGGCCTACTCTGAATCAGACCCAGAGGGTTCCAACAAGAATATGCCACATCCCTGAGAACCCTTCATTCTCCCCTGAGCTTAAGGGATAAGGTGAGATTCCACATGTGGAAAAGCAGAGGCCCTTTTGTACATGGTTTTATAAATTTAAATTTTATTTCTCGAACTCTCACCCAGAGGCTCTCACTGTTCTAAAGCAACTGAGCGCATTCAACATCCTTCGTAACCATCCTAGGTAGGACAGTGACCGACCCATGTTCTAGAGGGAGGAAGAAGAATGAAAAGCTTAAGGAGTCTGCCAAGGCTGCATGGCCAGGAGGCGGCAGCTGGCCCCAGAGTCTGCCTGGGGCTGGGCCACGCACATATGGTGCCTGCACCGGCCTTCGTCTAGGAAGCTGCTCTTTCCAATTACTAGGGGTTTCTGGACTTTTCCATGGATCGCAGGTAATTGATCCTCAAAATCTCACTCAGGGAGGCCACACCTGGAGCTGCTAGGCTCCAGGCTCTGACCCCCCGAACAGCTGCACACGGAGGGCTGAGGCTCCCCACTAAGACAGAAGCAAACCCTGCTGCTGGTTGGCCTCACTCTCCTCCACCCCGGAACTCTTTTTCACTGGACCTGACCTTGAGCTGCTCACTCTCACAGTTGCCAAATGACAGCCCTCTCATCAACAGCCTCAGACTGCTTGCTGAGCTCTCAAATCTTTCTTCTAGATCTGCAACTACTGGCCACACTTCATCATTAAATCGTATTAGAATTTGGCTGTGGTTTCTGTTAAAAAAAACAAAACCCAAAAAACCAAAAAACCAACAAACAAAAAAACCCCCACCTACTCTCTTGCAAAAAAAGAAACACCTAAAATGAACATAAAACATACTTAAAAGACTTGCATTATTTTCTCCTTCCCAGGAAAATACATTAATTTTAATTACGAGGCACAGATCAAAGTGAAAGCAAAATATGTTTCCGTTAAAGTAAAACCACCCAAGAGTTTACGGTGTGCAGTGGTGTGCTTTACCACCTGCCGGCTGCGACAAACAGACCCCTCCCTAGAGCCTTAGGATGCCATGCTGCGGAGGCTGTTCCCTCTGCCTGGAAGACCCTCTTCATCCCTTCGGGCCCAGCTCAAATGCTCCTCCCTGACCCTCTGCCACAGGCAGGATTCAAGGCTCCCTCCTCTTGGCCCCACACTCTGTTCCTACTAGGGACAGGGCACCTGTGACAGTGGGGGTGGGGTGGGGTGGGGGGGCTTGGGCTTGCCACATGCGTCCAGAGTCCCTTTGGACTGGGAGCTCCTTGAGGGTAGGGGGTGGTTCATTTCCATCTCCAGCACAAACCCAACAAGTCATCATGGTTTACTGGGATTATATCCCAGGAGTTTAGCCACCAAAACCTGGGATCTGAGCTTCGCAGGCAGCAGGCCAAACAAAGCAGTGCTTTTGAACTTCTGACTTCATCCATCCCATATATCAACAATGGTCGCCCCCTCTCCCGTGCTGCTGACTGAATCAAAGCGAAATCCAGGATCCATGTGCCGATGGCAAAAGCTCCCCACTAAGTGGACGGTGCCTTTCTTCTCTGAGTGTTGGGCACTGGGGAGGAGAGGAGGGGACGCTCTTCCTACCTTCAGCCTCCACAAAGGATACGGTGAGTCTGTGTCACGGTTGAAAAACCTCGTTGTCTTTGTCCCTGCACTTAATAAATATTCAGCTGGCAAACCCTGTGTTTGTGAAATATACCGAATCTGCAAGAAAAGATGAGAATGAGGTCAGGGCGTTTCCTGTCACCGTACATATGGTGTACTCATGGCTCTAGTGCCTTTGAGAAAAGTGACGATTTTCTAGAGAAAGAAAGAAGTAATAGAAGAAAAGGGGGCAAGAAAGAGGAATAAAGAAAGAAAAGCACTGCTACGGAAAGCAAGGTTTGGGAGACAAGGAAACACCCTAAACCCCATCCATGTATCACGTTACAAAGGAAGTGCCTCTTGTGAACGCCTGAGCTACCTGGACCCACCTGATCATACTCGGAAGCCCCTGGATAGAGCGGCCAGCCCAGGAACAGCTCCGCGATGACACAGCCCAGGGACCACATATCAATTGCCTCACAAAATGGTAAACCAAGGATGATCTCGGGGGCCCTGAAAAGGAAGAATGGGAGAAATCATTAGCAATTTGGAAGTGTGAGCAGCTATTTCTATATGAACTCTACATAAAATCCTATTTTTCAAACCCGGGGTACCATGCCTGCCCCCCTCTAAAGAACCTGTGGTTCTTGTACTGCGTGGCAGTGATCCCTCCATTCTTGGGCTTGGTGCTCCCCGTAAGCAGGGAGTATGGTCAGATGGCCGGCTGAGATGAAGGGCAGGTCTAGAACAGACCTACAGGGAGCCACATCCATTGACTTCATTACCATTATACTCCAACCAGATGAGCCGGTAACCACTTTAGAGAGACTCCGGAGTTATCTTTTGTAACCAAAAACTCAGGAAACCAATCTTTAGAGAATACCTGGTTTTTTTACAAAGGAATTCTTAAGTATAGGTGTTCTACTTTCAGTAATATAGTTAGTTGCCTCTACGCAGAATAAGGGGATTAAATCCAAAATCCATTAATGCCAATGATCCGTCTTCCTTAGGAGTCTGAACCACACTTTTGTAAGGAAACACTATTTTTTTTTTTTTTACTATCAGCTTCTAAAAAGTCAGGCTGCTAAAAAGTCCTCCAATATTATAATTATAGAACCCTGTTCATGAATCCGCAGTCTGGGTACCAGTCAGAACTCCATTATAAACCCGTTCCTGACTATAGGATTATGTCCCTTCACGTGATAGACAAGGTTACGTGCTGGAGCTTCCAAAGGAAACCACCTAAATTCAAAGGGAAATTTTCACACGTAGTTAGTGATGAAAACCAAGGAGACCACAGAGTGCATTTTCTTTCTAAGAATGTGTCATGATTAAGTAGGGGTACATTTTGGAGAAAACCAGGTTCAAAGTATGAGAGATGAACACAGCTTTAAAAAATGTGGATCAAGGCTCTCTGCTGATAATGAAATGCATCAGCCCAGCTTCTGTTTTCTCTGTAAATTTCCCACTTGATTAAGCAATGCCAGAAGACGCCACTCTCCTACTCTTTCAGGAGCCTGGAGTGGGAGCAGTGGGAGCTGGGGCGACGGCTCCGTCTGGGTTATCTTCACCCAGCTAGCACGGGAGGACAGAGCAAGAGTGTGGTCAAAACACCTCCACTTGTCTCGGTGCTTCGAGCTGAATTTTCCCCACTTAAAAAGCACCAACCCACCTTGCTCTTTTAAATTTGCTCTCATGGCTAATCTTTTGTCTCCAGATCATAGCATTGAAAAAAACCAACAAAAATCAACATGTTTTGTTACAAAGCCTTGATTTTTCAGAAGTAAAGAGGAGTTTCCTCACTTCCTCAGAGCTGGAGATTTAGCACCGCTGCCAGGTGCTTCTAGAGTGCCAGTCTTCGGTCTGGGCTCAAAACATTTTTTTGCCAGAGTTCAAGGCTCGGTGGGTCTTCCCAGGCTTGGTCAAGACAGGGTGGTCTTCCCAGGCTTGGTCAAGGCGGGGTGGGTCTTTCCAGGATTGGCCAGGGCGGGATGGGTCTTCCCAGGCTTGGTCAAGGAGGGGTGGTCTTCCCAGGATTGGCCAGGGCGGGATGGGTCTTCCCAGGCTTGGTCAGGGAGGGGTGGTCTTCCCAGGCTTGGTCAAGGAGGGGTGGTCTTCCCCGGCGTGGTCAAGGTGGGGTGGGTCTTCCCAGGTTTGGTCAAGATGGGGTGGGTCTTCCCAGGCTTGGTATGAAGGAGTTACTGTGTGTGTGTGTGTGGGGGGGGGGGTGCAGGCTGCCACTGATCCTACTTAATGGGTCTTCTCCATCCCCTCACTGCTGGCATCTTCAGCTGCCAGGGTTCTGTCGGCATGTCACCGTCTTGTGGGTCTTTGTGTCCTCCAATCCCGGTTGCTGACAGCTTATGTGAACGTGGAAGGATGCTCTTCCCTCTGGCACTGGTACACTGGGGAGGTCTGTGGTTGCTTTAGGATACATCCCTGCCAGACTGCCCTGTGTCATGGGGCCTTTAGTCCCATATCTGGCCGAGGTCACTGTGTCCAGGGTTGCCCCCGCACCCCAGAGCTTCCAGAGTCCCCTGGAAGTCACCTGCCAGTCATCTCAGCTACGATGGCAGACGGTGTAAATGGATCAGATGACTGCAGGTTGCCTCTAGCAATGCAATCTGTCTTATTCCATGTGTCAGAACCCGTCTTCCTCTCTGTCCTCTCTATTCTAGAGTGTTGGTGTGCCTCCTCTGACACGTAGACTCAGGCCTCTTCCACGGGGGACGAGCGCCTGTCCTGGTTCCTGTGAAGCTCCCCTCTGGCGGGCTGCTGCTGCGGGATCAAGCGTCTCCGCACCTCTGTCTCCCTACTCCTGTGACCTGGGCTTTTGCCCCTCATTGTCTGCAGGTCGGGGCTTGGGAACACACTGGGCTGCTCTCATGGCGGCATCTCTGGACTTGACCACGGGGCTGACCTTCCTAACAGATTAATCACCTGGTTCTCATGCCCCGAAGCAGGCCGTGTGGAACCTCTGGAAACCCATTTCCCAGGTTCTGTTCCCTGAGGACGTGCAAGGCCGAATCCCACACATAAGACTGCTGCAAAGGGCACTTCAGTGATGTTCTCTGGCAAGACACACCAGACGAGGGTTTTGTCAACTGATGTTACCTGAACAGGGTCTGTGAAGACCGCTCAGTCCCTTCTCTACTAGAAAAGAAAGCGGCAGCCATTCATGATACCAGGACATGTACAGTGGAACATGATTCTTGCTGGGACGGCGACGAACGAACACTCAAGTGTCAGGTTGTGGGACAAAAGAAATAGCAGGTACAGTCCTGTCCTCGAGATGCTGGGATGGCAACACTAGCCCACGTGACAAGGAAGGCTGAACACTACTGGTGTGCAACACCGGCACACAGACGCGAAAACAGAGCTAATTCAAGCGTACAAACACGCTCCGGATTCTTCCACTTCAAAAAATAAAATAGAACACAAGAACAAAGCAAACCAAACCCGAAACCAAACCCTTCCTCTATCCCTTCACGTCCCCGCAGCTGTCGCCCCATTCCTCCGCCCCTGACCCCCCAAATCTCCAGGGCAGTCTCCTGTAGCTCCTCTGTTTTGCCCCCCATCTTCTCACTCTTCTCCAGCTGGACTTCCATGCTTTGCTCCACTCAAGGGCATGGTCCAGACCAGCACGGCCCTGCTGTCATGTCACATCCACTGGTCAACTTCTCAGCTGTGTGACCCGAGAGGCGCACGTCTTTCCCACGGGTGACCGTCCCATCCCGTTTCCACCCTGAATCACGTGGTCAGGGTTTTCACGACATCACACGCTCCCGCATCTGTCCTGCCTCTCCGTTTCTTTTGCTGGCTTGTCCTCCTCTAGCTACCTGCTACGCGAGGGCGAAGCCCGAGGACCCCTCGTCTTCTCTCTTTGCACCCTTGTTCTAGGTAACGGTTATGGGCTGAATTGTGCCAAGTGCCAAAACAGACAGGTTGGAGCCCTAATTCCCAACATCTCAGAATGCGACACTATTTGGGGGTGGGGCTGCTGCAGACGTAGTTAGTGAAGATTATGTCACGCTGGAGTAGGGGGAGCCCTGAAGCCAACAGGACGAGTGTCCTTTTAAGAGGGATATTGGGACACAGACGCAGAGGGAAGATGGCCACGTGGGGATGGAGGTGATGGGGCCTGGGCCACCAGGAGCTGGAGGAGGCCTGGAAGGATCCTCCCCAGATGGCTTCAGAAGGAGTGTGTCCCTGCTGACACCTCGATTTTTGACTTCTAGCCTCCAGGCCCATGAGAGAGTAAACAGCTACTGTTCTAAGTCCTGCACGTTCTGTGGGGATTGTTTCCAGCACCCTAGGAAGCCGATGGCAGTCGTTTCCACTGCCGTAGGTCTAGACTCCACTCACACTTCCAAATGTCCATCTCCATGCTGGACCCTTCTCAGATCCAGATTTAGGTCCTGACGGCCCAGCACGTCCCTGGGAATGACTCACAGTCGCCTCAAACTTAGTCTGTTTACAAGGGAACTCTTCTTGGCCTCCCTTCCCCAACACGTCCCTCCCTCTGTTCCTCCCTCTGAACAGACTCACGGCCCCTCCTGCCCGCTGCTCATGCTGGAAACCCGGGATGCTCTCTGGTTCCCTTCTCTCCCTTCGTCCTCACCACCAATCCATCCATGTGGCCGCTGGCAAGGATCTCCGACTGGCCCCTAATTCTCCACGTCTGCTGCCACCGCGCTGGCCCTGGCCACCTGGAGCCCCCTCTCAGGTCATTCCTTTGGCCTTTCCTTCCTCCAGGTGGCTCTCTGCACAACTGCCGGAGCAGACGGGCCACCTCTCCCTTCGCTCTCAGGCCTGTAGAGGCCCCTGCTGCACTCGGATTGAAACCTAAATCCCTCCAAGGCCCATGGGACCTCGGCGATCAGAACCCTGCCCTGCTCTCCACTGTCCTTTCAATTTCAATTTCTAGAGGACCCCAGCTCTTTCTGGACCTAGAGCCTCCGTGCAACCTTGTGCTTCTGCCTCGAATGCTCCCTTCGCTGGAGCTCAGATGGCTGCCTCCTTCTCATCCTTCAAACCTCAGCTTAATTGTCACTGCCACAGACAGGCCTCCCTTGACACCAGTTAGTCTCCATCTCCAGTGCCATAAATGTCACTTTACAGCACTTCCCCAATAACCTGCTTACTGTGTCTCCCCCTGCTCCGTCCATGGGGCAGCACACTGCCTGGCATTTAGTAGCCACTCAATCAATAAGGATTTGGTGATTGAATAAACCTTTATTAAATATAAGGAAGTGCTAAAATATGTGATTCAGGCGGAAAGTTCTAAGGTAGCACAGACAAAGAGGAGAGCAGGAGGGGTAAATCTTCGTGAGGGAGCGGAAACTGGGCACGAACCCCGGGAGTGGGGGCCCGGAGGACACAGACCGGTACGCGGCTCACCAACCGATTCCAGCAAAAAGGCCAGCGAGAGTGGCAGGGTTTGCAGGGCCTCCAGGGTGCTGAGGGGGCTGACAAGGCCTCACGGTTTAGGTCTCCAGAGCCCATCCCTTCTTAACTCTCTTGAAGCCAGTGCCGCCCTCAGCTCCCAGGGAGACCAGCGACCTTGTGCGTCTTCAGTCTGGGCCTCCACCCTCCCTAACCCCCTACTGGCCTCTTGCCTTTGCTTTCAATCTTTTCCAATCGACCCCCAAACTCTCCCTCATTCCTTTTCCGGCATACACGATATCCTGATCACGTCTCTGCAACAGCCTGGCCCCTCCCCGCCTCCCTCCTCCTCAAACACAGGCCGCCCACCTTCTCCGTGCTGGCCATGCCAGGAGATGAATACACGAACACCGATAACCCGCTTGGTCCAGTAGACGTGAACTGAGCACCAACTGTTCTGAGCACATGCTCGCATACCTGCCCCCTGTGAAGCCTTCTGGGGGGCAGGGTCTGTGTCTCACGCGCTCCTTAAATGCCTGCTCAACACCTAGGCCGGCAGCCCTTAGGTGAGGAAGGTGCTTTTCTACCTGGCTCTCAGTGATCCTCAGGGGGACGAAGACCATTCTGCTGTGACCCTGCACCTGCCCTGTTCCCCGTGCTGCTGGTCCATCAGGCTCTGAGCCCCTGGAAGTTCAAAGGGAGGCCTAAAATCAGTTTCTTTTTGCTCAGGGCACCTGAGGCCTGTCTGGCGGTTGCTGAGGCTCATGGACTCCTGGACGAAGTGAAAACCATTCTCACCAACCATTAGTCTGAGCGAGACGTTGGCTCAAGCTCCACTCAAGCATTCGCTCACTCGAATGTCCAAACCGCCATTTCCTAAGTGTCCGCTGTGTGTTGTGCACTGTGCTGAAGATAGAAAAATAAATAAACCAGACCCCATGGCCCCTCCAGGAGTTCACCGTAGCTGCAGGCGAGAGCGTGCCAACAGCTAACGTACAATGTGCCAAGTGCGTGCCCAGTGCATGAAGGGGGAGTGACTGGGGGGTGGAGAGGCAAAGCAGGGAGGGCTTCCTGGGAG